>NW_026596034.1:20320632-20471732 GCF_907164565.1 Psammomys obesus
GAAGAAGAAGAAGAAGAAGAAGAAGAAGAAGAAGAAGAAGAAGAAGAAGAAGAAGAAGAAGAAATGATTCACAGAATTATTATATTAGCTAACACAGTAGATAAAAGTTTCAAACATATAGTGAGTATCTAGTTTCACTACTTACTTTTTACTTAGACATTTTAAAAAAACATAGTTATTGCAATTTTAAAAACAATTAGTATGTAATGTCCTTGAGCTGGAAATAAAGGCTTTGCCCAGCCTAGTAACAACAAGTACACTAAAATAAAGTCCAGCTTTTTCTGCCTGAGTAAAAAGATCAGCTATCAATAGTCATTAGTGATTTAAAACTAAATCATTTATAAAACAATCAGTAAAAGGGTGATAATTTTTCATGCTCAGGAAAGATGACCCGATTGGGACGTCAAAATTAACAGCAAGAAATAGTGTTGTCAATATGACACCAACACAGTCCATAATTAATCAGATCCCAGCCCCTCTGTCTGCTGGGAAATCCCTAGAGGAGTCTGTTCCCAGTGCCTTGAAAGATAAAGGTTGACCTTGCTTTGCTTGCCTGATAATAATTTATAGATGTGTAAACATTTACCACAACAATTACAGGTCAGACTAATGAAATTCTAGGAACCCAAGTCATGGAAGACCTGAGTGTGCATCATGAATCCAGATTCAAGCCACAGGCTGGGATCTACAAATAAATGATGCCAAGGAAAACCCCAAGAGCAGGCTTTCTACGGGCTCACGGGGCAGGGGTGGGGATATTCTGAAGCCATGAAAAGAGCTGGACACACACAGGCCAGGTCTCAGATGCCAGCTAGCTCTTTGGTTTCCTTTACTTGAAATTCACTTAACCTTCCTGGAACTGTTTCCTCATCTGTCAAGTGGGTAGGTAATAGTTTAAGACTTCTTTGCATGAAAGATATGAGTGTGAAAATATCCTCATTGGTTTATTGAATAAGTAATTATTTATAATCATCTACATTCCAGAAATTTAATGTTTAAAATAATAATACCCGGCCTCTGAAAGGAAATGGTGGCTATTTTCTTGTATTTGATTTATCATTACCCTTAATAAGCAGCAGTCTTCTAACCAGAAACCTACTGTGTAGAATTTTACAGGGAGCAGGTTTATTGCAGAGAACCGCAGAGAAGAATGATGATGGAAGAGGCAGGAAGTTATCAGGATCTCTCCAAGATCCTCAGGAGACAGGTTTGTGGGCTTCAACAAAGAGAAGGTAAATTATAGAACCTGTTTTCTGAGTTCACACTAATGGAAGTGTTAAGGGGGAAGAGACTGAAGGTAAACTGAGGGTTTCCCGCACACTAGCCCTTTGCTGGGGCATATTTACACAGAGTCATTTATTCCCTGAGGAGTTCTATTGACTTTGTTATCTTCATTGGATAAGCAAGGTAATTGAGATTTCAGAAGGTTAGATCCAAAGAATATAGAGAAGTAACAAAGACTGCTAAATATACACAGATGTGCTGAAGGAAATTTGCAAGCATGCATGACTCGCACTTTCTAATGGCAAAATCTAAAGGGTCTGTCACTCACAATTCCCTGTGCATATGAAGACTTGGAGCCTAGAGCAGGTAAAAACATTCCCATTAAAAAAAATGAAACAACACCACAAACAAAAAATAAGACAGGCTGGAGACTGGAGGTGTCGCTCAGCTTGGATAATGCTTGCCCAGCATACAAAAAGTCTCAAGCTTAGTTTTCAGCATCCAGTAACCTGAATGTGGCGGTACTTGCTTGTAATCCCTAGCACTAGGGGGATAAAGGTAGAAGGATCAGAAGTTCAAGGTCCGTCCTCTTCAGCTACATGACAAGTTTGTGACCTGAAACAGGAGGTCTTTTCTAAAGAGAAAGGAGAGGAGGGGAGAAGAGGAGGAGAAAGCAGGACACCGCTAGCCCTACTCAAGTTTCTTGGAGAATCCAATGTATGGAATGGGCTTTAAACTCCAAAGCACCCTCTTTTTCTTCCCCCATAGAGCAACTGAAATCATGAGGGAGGACGTTCTGGAAAATATCATTTTCTCCGTCATGTCGCAGGCCACAATCGTCATCTGCTTTTACCAAAAACCTGATCCTAGTTTTTAATGCAAATACAAGGCAAGTACCCTGAATGCCATGCCGGAGGAACACTCTGTTTCTGATTAATCCTTAATGTGGCTCTTCAGTGCATGTTCTATTCTCCTTAAGTATAAACCCCATTTGTGAAGAAAGATTTGTTCCAGTTGATTGCTTGCTTGGCTACAAATCTCATTGCTGATTTTTTTTTTCCTCCTCTCTTGTTACTTAAAAGAACCAAGCTCAGACCTCTGATTGTTAAGCATAGTTTGAGGTGGAGAATCTTACATTCTGATAAGTGGATACATTCTGGGCAAACCATATAGGTTTTAACATAAAACCTACCCAGATTTGGGCCATGCTTCAAAAGATGTCTTACCAGGAAAGGCCAATAGCAAACCACCAAGTTCCTGGATGGAGTTCCATCATGGCCACTAGCTTCAAGTCACATACCCTCTCTGTCCTCCATCACTTATATGTTGTCAGAATTGTGAGAACTCAAATGAAATGTTTATGCACTTAAAACGACGCCCAACCACTGCCTACTAAGCTCCCCCCAAATGATAGTTAAAATTAACATTTTCTTTGGAAATGGGACAAGGCACTTGTTAAGTTTTGATAGACAGTTGGTGCCTGTCTCTGTGTCCATCTAACCTGGCACATCCCAAGCAAAAGCTGAGCACTTTTAGTTTCAGGAACCCAATTGGAATCTCCCAGCTTCCTCTCGCTCTGATTCCCATATGAAGACACAACAGCATGATATTGAGAAGGTGGTATAGATCTAGAGCCTGAGCCATTCAGTTTGGATACTGTTGATCCACTGAGTTGTTGGCTTTCTAAATCCCTATAACCTTCCACTCCTCCTGCTCACCATCCTCTCTAACTCACCTACATGGCACTGGGAAAGATAGGGTGCTGATATCAGGGAGAGCCTCATGAATGTAACATGGCTCCAGCCAAGGCACAATATGTCTCAAAGAAACTTGGAGAGGGGGATGATGAGTTCTGGCAAGTCCCCTGATTGTTCTCCAAGGTGAGGAAAGAACAAAAGCCAGTAGACAGCAGCCACATCAAACGTACTTGTGCAAACAAGGACACAGAGGGACATTCCATTTACATGAAGTTCAAAACCAGGGTAAGCATGATGTTACTGTGGCTGCCATGGGGAAACAAAGACTGTGGGAAAGGGTGGGAGAAACTTCTTGGAGATGAAAATGTTCCATAACTTGTTGGAGTTTTTGGATACATGATACAGGCATTAGAAGCTATTCAATTGCATCCCATTTAGCAAGTTTTAAAACTCAGTTAGTAAAATGCAGAGTTGACAAGAGTGGAATGGAGCTTATGGTGGGTGGCAGAACTTAAACTGGAAGCTGGGATAAGGTGCGGCAGGGTCCAATCAAGGCTACATCCCAGGAGGTTCTTGGTTGAAAAAGCCAGATCTTGTGCGCATTCATCATCTGTTCCTTGCACAGGTATAGTCTATGTTTTTGGCTCTCTAGGATTTATGCTCCTCCATCAGTACTCCCACCTTTCACTCCATGTTCTAATTTCAGTCACATCACTTTGACACCCCATCTCCCAACAAGTGTAAACCCACAGCCTCCACAGAAAGGATTCAGCTCAGATTTCTTGCCAACACTCTAATTCCTTGTCTAGTCACTGGCAGCTCACATCCATGAGAGGGATTCCACTGAAACTGATGCTAGGGAAAAGACAAATGAAGTTGCCAACAGCTCCTACAATCCCCAAACCTAGAAAGCTGTGGCTTTAACTTGGCTTTTATGAGTTTTCTGGTCACACTGTGATAATGTGCTGTTGATGTCAGCCCCAGTCCTCTGTCTTGTTTTGAGTAAACAAAGATTCCATAGAGACCCAAGTTCAAGTCAGTGCCAGACCAGACTTTCTGGTATGTGTATCTTTCTTTCTCTCTCTCTCTCTCTCTCTCTCTCTCTCTCTCTCTCTCTCTCCTTCTCTTCTTCCCTGTACATGATTATCTGTGTGTTTGTGTCTGTGTGTTTGTGTCTATGTGTGTTTGTGTCTGTGTGTCTGGGTATCTGGGTGTCTGTGTGTATGGGTTTACAGGTCTATGTACATGTTTTTGACTACACAGTTAGAAGCCAGGAGCTGACATTAGGTGTCTTCCTCAACTGTTCTTGTCCTAGTTTGCTTTCTCTTGCTGTGATAAACATGTGCTTAAAAATCACTTGGAGAGTTTTAGTTAGGGTTTCTATTGCCATGAAGAGACACCATGACCATAACAACTTTTATAAAGGAACACATTTAACTGAGGGTGGCTTACAGGATCAGTGGTTTAGTTCATTGCTATCATAGCAGGGAAAGTGATAGTATGCAGGAGACATGGTACTGGAGAGGTAGCTGAGAATTTACATCTGTACTGGCAGGCAGCAGGAAGACAGAGGGACACTGGGCCTGGCTTGAGCTTCTAAAACCTCAAGCCTACCACTCAATGGCACACTTCTTCCAACAAGGCCACATCTCCTCCAACAAGGCCACACCTCCTAATAATGCTACTGTGTATGGGGCTATGGGGGCCATTTTCATTCGTACCACCACCTGGGGGTATGGGTTTATTTGGCTTACAAGTCACAACCCATCATCAAGGGAAGCCAAGGCAAGAGCTCAAAGCAGGAACCTGGAGACAGGAACCTAGGGGCAGGAACTAAAACAGAGACCATAAAGGGGTACTGCTTATTGGCCTGTTTTTCATGGCTCAATCAGTTTGCTTCTTAATGCAACCTAGGACCATCTGCCTACGGGTGGCACCACTCACAGTGGGCTGGGTCCTTCTACATCAACCATTGCTTAAGAAAATGCCCCCATTGGCTGATGGAAGCATCTTTTCAGTTGGGTTTTTCTCTTTCCAGATAACTCCAGTTTGTGTCAAATTGACAAAAAAATAACATGCATAGCTCTTGCCTTAGTTTCTGAGACTGTATCTCTAATGGGAGCTGGAGCTTACTCATGATTTTGATAGACTGACTGGCCAATGAGCCCCAGGGATCCACCTATCTCTGCCTCTCTAGCACTGAGATTACAGGTATGCCCAGCTTTGTTACATAAATTCTGGGGGATCACACAAGGGTTCTTAGGTTTGTGTCACAAACACTTTTCAAACTACACTTCCACGAACTTGCCTGGCTGTTGAAAAAAACCACAGCACCTGGAAGCTCAGTGTTTTTATTAGAGTTGAACATTTTTTGGGATTGTTATAAACATATAAACAAAGAGGTAGGCTTTGTTGTATGCAGCTTTATTAAGGGGACAGGTTTAGCTAATTTCAGGAGGAGCAATCTCTGTGAAGAAGCAGTCTTCAGGCCCTAAGTCCCCAGGGGGAGAAAGCAATGGTGGACCTATTCTGTACACATTGTCAACACTCAAACTTAGTCTTTTGAGCAAGGCTTTGCCACATCCCTGAGCCTAAGGTTTTGGGGCCTTTGACATTGCTATTCCCATGTCAAACTATTTACATTCATTCAGAACGTCACTTATCCAGGCTTCCTCTGATCTCCACACGAAGCTGTCTTCCCCAAGTCATACCCCAAGTACTCTACTCATTTTCTTTGGAATTTAGTGTATTTTGTTAACTCTGAATAGTAACCGTAGCCATTCTTGGAATTACCAAAATATATTAAATCCCATTTGACCTTCATACTTTTATACTTACTCTACTCTTTGCCTGGGATTCATATTTTTTCTTCTTTGAGCAGTTTTCTAATTCTTGAGAGTGGGCTGTCCCTACAATTACAAGTGTAATTTATCATCCTGACCCTATTCCCACCTCATAAAACAGGCACCACTGAGCACCCACACACCCATCCTTCTCACTAGTCAACAGCTGCTTAACATCAAGAAACATAGATCCTTCATTCTATGTAGGTACTTAACAAATGTTTGCTATGGATAACCCTTATGCAACACCCAACTTCAAGTTAATTGAACAGTGTTTTGCACAGGTACTCCCCTTTAGGTCTGGGATTTCCCACTGAGGAGGCCCTTCTGATCTGGGCTGGAAAGAGTTGACCTCTTCTCCTTACTCTTCCTTTGTGAACAAGACCTAGTAGTGATAATGAATCTAGGTCTTCTGTATTCCTTGCGTGAAGCAAGGAACTTAACCCAACAACTCAGCAGTGAATTGAGGAAGTTGATAATGTCTCCATGTTTTAAGGAGCTTTATACCTTACTAAGTTTCTTTAGTTGAGATTTCTTTTTCTACTTCCATCTTCCTCTTCTTTTTAATTTTCAACTTCCTCCCAAACAGGAGACATCAAAGGGAGCAGTAAATACAAAGCATAGAGCTTTTTTTTTTCTTTTTTTAACCATGGAGACTCTCTGTCCTTGCAGGGTGGCATTCAAGCAACAGAGGAGGCTAACCTGGAGGGCCAGCGGCCCCACCTCCAGAGCCCAGACAGCTTTGCCAAGGATCCCAGAAAGGCCTGTAGGCAGGGTTGCCATGGTTACAGAGCTGTCACAAGTCCAGGGTCTTGCTGGGTAAGCACAAATGGATGGCATGCTGGATCCCTCTTTTCATTTGAAAATTACCACTAATTTGCAATTAGTTGGAGGAAAATTAGAGATAGAGGAAAGAGAATTGCTCCTTTCAGCAAACAACCGCAACCGTGGAAAATTGACTTTTCTCCTGAGTCATGATGGAGAGGAAAGAACAGTTGCTACTAAAGAGAACACAGGCTTCAGGCTTTGGAAGCATTGGGTCCTGGTCTTCTCTGGTGTCCTGGCTGTGTGACCTTGGGAAGGTCCCTAGAGCTCCCTAACTTTACTTTTCTCCAGCTGTGAAACACATATAAAATCACTTACCTGCATGGTTGCTGGGGAAGTTTAAGAATATAAAAGAAGCAGCATCTTTTTTATAATTTTTATTTTTTATATTAATCACAGGTTATTTACCTTGTATCCCAGCCATAGGCCCTTCCCTCATTCCCTCTCAATCCCACAAAAAGCAGCATCTTTAAGCACCCAAGTTAATGGTAACTATTACCATCATGAATTGAGGCTTGCATTCACTCTCTGCCTGCCCTCTGTCCTTTAACTTCTCTTTCACTTCACTAATTCATTCATTCCCATTAATATTTCTTTCTCTCCTCTCTGTTTAAGCATCTTCTAGGAACTACAGCTTGTCACATCACAGGCTTATGAGCAGCAATCGATGAGAACTAACTGGATCTGCCTACATCCTCATAGGATCCTCCAACTCACCATCCTCTAGAGGCGTATTCCCACCAACACCTTCTCTGAAACCTGTCAACTGGGGTCAAAATTTTCTCTTTCCTCATTTTGAGATGCTGAGGCTCCCAAAGCTAAAATACAAAGCAGTGTAAAAAAAAAATGGGGACTGTGGGGATAGCAGAACCATAGCTCAGCTGCAACCAGAAGTCTCTGAACTCTGAAATCTTTTACTTCAGAGGTTCCACTCCCAGGTTCCTCCTGTTGGGTGCTCCCCCAGGGACTGCTCATAGAGAACACACTGGAAGAGCAAGCACTGACCAAGAAAACTGTTCATTCTGCCAGGAGACTTCTCTTCTCTTTAGAGTTCACCCATCCTTCCTCCCTCAAGGGCGCACTTCCAGGGTATGTGGGATTGAGTCCCACATGTACTGTCTCTTTCTTGTTCCCATTCCACCCCGTATCAAGAGGGTGGGCAAGAATCAATGCAGAAGGCAGAGTTTTCTTTCCTCATAGGTTCTTCATCATCCAAGTCCTGCCTCCCATTCCCCATCTGACCCCAAACAAGTTACTGCTTGGAGCTTCAGTTTATATATTTGAAAGAGAGAGAGAGTAATTATGACTTGATCTTTCAATGATAAATCCCTGCTGTTTACATCTGAGTTGCAAGGCCAAGAGTAAACACTGTTTTTTGTAGGCAGCAGGACACAAACTGTGAAGTGCAGGGGGAACTTGTCAATGGTGAGAGCAGAAAAGTAAAGCCCTTAGGCTTACACAAGACAGACAAAAAGCCAAAACGAAACGAGGGCCACATGTCACACAAACGTATTGGCAGCACAACAGAGCTGGCTCACCTTCCATTTAGAAGGGATGGTGTTGACTGATGAAGAATTATCCACCCACATTGTAAGCCATGGACAATTGTGAGCTCCATTTCCCAGCATCTTGGCCAGGATATCTCCTGGCTCACCCCCAGATTCTCAACAGACTTTCACCCAGAGAACAGAACACTTGGAAAAGAGGTGGTTAATTAGGATGCAAAACTGACTGGTTAATTAAGTCCCTCACTAATACTAGGCTGGTCTCTTAACCTAATGTTGCAATTCTTTTCTGTGACTTGAGGAGGGCAGGGGAAGAAAAAGGCAGAGGGGTCAAGATGAACATGTTCAAACAACTGTTCTGCCATAAGGTCACTGGAGAATTGATCTCATCCCTCTGAATTCCATTTGCCTCTTTGTCCAAAATTATTTACGGGATGTGTCTAGAGTTGCCACAGGCAGTCTTCTACCTCCAACATCTTTGATGATGGATACTGACCACTGTCAGTGCCACTGACCTGGATGACACTATATCTTAACAAAAACAGACCACATTTTTCAAACATTAGTTCTACAAAGCACAAGGACTTACCATGAATTATTTCATTTCATGCTTAAGATAATAGAGTATTACTACAGTCACTGAATTGACAGGCAGGGTAATTGAAGCTCAGGATTAAATAATTTACCAAAGGTTATAGCCCTTCTACAAAGCCAAAATGTGAATCTAGTTCCCACCCAGAGCCACCATTTCTAACCCAATTCTAAACTATATTCTCTATTCTGGACTACTGAATGCATCTGAGAACTCCTAAGTTGCTTTGGAGCTACATTCTACAGTAATCATTTAATAACATCAGATTATAGGCATGACAAGTCTTTTAGTTTAGATTTGGTTTTCTTTCTAATACGTATCATGGAGCATAGGGCATGTGAAGGAGTAGTTTATATCTGTCACACTAAAGTGTGACCAATCTTTGATTAACACTGGTCTTCAGTTAGTTCTGACTCTGATTAATAATTCAATGACCACTGGAACACTCTCATCACTGCCTCTCTCTCTCTAAGCAGCAGCTGATGGCCTTTCTGCCTAAGTGTGGCCTTCCAAAGTCAAACAGTCATTGATCATAAGTGCTGTACCTAAACTAGGGCTCCTTGTGCAGGCCCGTATTCTCTTCTGCTTGGGAGGCTAAAAAGATGCTATATCCAATGCCTACCTGGGCTGCAGTGTGATTTCAAGGCCAGCTCTCAGAGCTCAGTAAGGTTCAGTCCCAAAACTTAAAATATGAAAGGAAAATGCTTTTTAATGTGAAAAGAAAAGGAGCTTGAAGATACAGCTTAGTGGTGAGCACTTGCTGTCACACACAAAAACACAAAACATAGTAAATCATGTCTCCTTACTCATGGCTCAGGAGCAAATATTTTTGACTGTCACACATCAGCTTAGTAATTCAACAAAGTCTCAAGCTTTGTTGAACAGGATGAGTCAAGATCAAGACAGGCCTTCAACTGTCTACTTGTTTGCCTTTTAATTTGACAAAAAGACACCCCTTAATTGCTTGTGGAAACCATGATCCTGTAACCAGGCTGAGCTGCAGCATCTGCTAGTAGAATCAAAGAGATACCTTGGTGTCCCTGTTGCTTTACTGACACAGAATCTCAGAGATGAGTCTCATGCCTTCATGCTCATGCTCAGTTTGTCTTCATTGAATGAACCTTAAAGAACAATTATAGCTGCTGTTTCTCATGGTGATACTTTATGATGTCACTCTGCTCCATGGACATGTATCATAATCTTTCCATAGCTTAGTCTACCTCTCAGTAAAATGCACCAAATAATAATAATATCTAGTCACTGCTGTTTTAGAACAAATATCTTGAGATATAACCCATGTATTATATAATTTATACATTGATGCCATAAGTTCAAATACATTTAGGGTATTCACAGTATATTGTACATTGCGTACCCATCATCATAATTAATTTTATAATATTTTCATTACCTCTCTGTTCTAGTTTCACTTCTAGTGCCATGATAAAATATTTCGACAAAAAGAAATTTATGGGAAAAAGCACTCTATTCTGATTCCAGTTTACAGTCCATCACAATGGGTAAGTCAGGGCAAGAACTTTAAACAGCAAGTCATATCATTTTCACAGTTGAAATCAGAAAAAAGAGAATGAATGCATGCTCACTTGCTTGTTTCCTTGCTTGTGCTCAGCTTGATTTCTCCACTCTTACACAGTTCAGCAATTCTTCCTGGGGAATGACACCTTCCACAGTGCACTTGGTTTGCCTACATAAATTAACTTAATTAAGACAACACCCACACACAGCTAGGCCTACATGGGCAGCCAAATGTAGACAATCACTCATTGAGACTCTCTTCCAATGTGATTCTAAGTTGTGAGCTTACCATCACAACCCCAAATCTATACAATATTAGCTACATTTCCTCAAACACTCTTCCACTCTTCCCAGCCTGGATAACTATCAATTCATATTCTGTCTCTACATATTTGCTTAATCTGAACATTTACTGTAGACCCAGTATATAATTTATGGGTTTTGGGGAATGGTTTCTTTTGCTATGCATAGTGTTTTCAAATATCATTTTGTTATGTCATGTAACTTCTGTTTTTGTATATCTGTGTGTGTGTGCACCTACACACATTCTGGTCTGTGAATGCCATGGCAAACATGTGGATGTCCAAAGACAGCTTAGGTGTCAGTCTTTGCCATCCACCTTGTTTGGTACATGATCATTTTGTTGGTTTTTCTACTGCATATGCCATCTTAGCTGGACTACAGGCTTCCATGGATGCTGAGATTACAGGCATTCATGTTACATGTCCAGATTTTATATGGAGACTCAAGTCTTTGGCCTTGTGTGGCACAAACTTTTATAAACTGAGCCATGTCTTCAGCATCCTACTCCTTTATATTTCTGAGTAATAGTCCATTGACTAGCACCATACTCTGTCCATTCATGAGTTGGTGGACATGTACATCGTGTACACTATGTTATGATGACTAAAGCTTCTGTAAAAATGTATGTACATTTTATATGATTACAGATGCATTTACCCTTGGTAAATTCCTAGAAATAGAATGACTGAAACATGGGGTATATCTACCGCCTACTCAGTAAAGGGACTACAACACTATTTTCTAAAATGTCTCGAACATCTTAATACAATGTTTTGAGATTTTTATACCTTTCTTTCAATGAGTTTTATAGTTTTAGCTGCCACATTAGATATTTCAGTTAGTTTCTATAAGTTGTGTGAAATAGGATGTCCAACTTCTTTTACATGTAGATATTTTCTTCTCCACACTAAATGGTTTTTATAGCATTTTCAGAAGCCCTTAAGATAATTGAAAGATTCCTTCATAAGCATTCCTTCTACCATTCATTAGATAGATTTCTACTATTCCTTAACAATGTTTTATAGTTTTCAGAGTACAAAATTTTCACTTGTTTTGTTAAATTAGTTCTTCAGCGTTGTATTCATTTTGATACTTTTTAAAATGGAATGTGTAGCTTAAAATCTGGTGTTGTATAGAAGGGATCAGAGTGAACATCTCTGCTCTTAAAGGAAAAGTGTTCAGTCTTCATAATTATTATATTAATCCATATTTTTAGGGCAGATTTCCTGTATCAGATTGGAGAAATGACTCTCCTTTTGTTGAGTTTTTTGTCATAAAGAGCTGTTGAATTTGTAAAATTTTTGATTATGTGCTCTCCAACCTTTGTTTTATTAATGTAATAGATCACACTAATTGATCTTCAAATTCTAATCCAACTGCACATTCCTAAAATAATCCCCACTTGGTTACTGTGTATAATTTTTGTACATTATTGAATTTGGTTTGTTAAATTCTGTTAAGGGCTTTTGCACCATATCGTGAGATATTAGTCTGTTCTTTTTTGGCAATATCTTTGTCTGGATTAGGTGTAAGAGTAATTCTGACCTCTCAGGGAAAGTTGAAAATTATAATACATTTAATTCATGGAAGAGTTGCAAATATTTGCTATTAGTTGCTATTTATTCTTTAAACATCTAATAGCATTCATCCATGAAAACATCAGAACATGGGCAATTGTTTAAAAAATTATTACTAATTTAATCTCATTTGTTAAAGTTCTTTTATGACCTGGTTTGTTTCCTTGAGTCAGTTTAAGTAGTTTACATCTTTGTAGTAGTTTTTCTATTTCTCCTAAGCTTTCTGTACTATTGACCTGAAGTTGTTAATAGTATAGCTTTATACACTATTTATTTCATTTATCATTTTAGTAATTTGAATCTATCTAGTAGATAGTTGTTAAAATTGTAGGTTCTGCAGATGAGATAACATTTTATTGAGTTGATTTGTTTCCCTACTTTTTTCTATTCTCTACTTTTAATTGACTTCCAATTCTTAAAAATACCTTCCTTCTGTCTGCTTTTATAGTTTTAATTTGCTTTGTTAAATTTATTTTTCTTGTTTTTTATTTTGATAATATTTTAAATGGAATTTGTTTTTAAGTCCAATGTTGCATAGAATTAAGGAGAGTGGACATATCTACCACCCCTCTCTCTCTGTTTGTGTGTGTGTGTGTGCTTATACATATGCGTAAATAATACCAAGTAATAAAACAGAGGTCATGAGTCTTAAAAGAGCAAGGAGAGTCATATGGGAGAATTTGAAGAGAGAAAAGGGAAGGAGGAAATAGTCTAACGATACTACAATATCAAAATATGTGTACCTTAATCATCTGGCCCAGGAATCACTTAATAGCCTGAATGAAAAAAAAATAAAGTGTCTTTCTACTCCTCCTTCTTCCATAAGACTTTCTGCACTCTGCCCAGAGTTTGGCTGTGAGTCCTAGCATCTGCTTCAGTCCCCTGTTGGGTGGAGCCTTTCAGATGACTGTCTATAGTAGGCTCCCATCCTGTTTCCTCTCTTCCACTGCTCTGGTGTCTATCCTGTTTGCCATTCTCAGTGAGACTTAAGCATCCTCCCTAGGTTCCTCCTTGTTAATTTAGCTTCTTTAGGTCTGTAGATTTTTACTATGGTTATCCTATATTATATGGCTAATATCCACTTACAAGTGAATGTATACCATGCCTGTCTTTCTGTTTCTGGGTTACCTCACTCAGGATGCTCTTTCCTAATCCCATCCATTTAAGTGCAAATTTCATGATTTCCTTGTTTTTGACAGCTGTGTAATATTCCATTGTGTAAATGTAGCAAAATTTCTGTATCCAAGGATCCCCAAGTAAGGAAAGCAGGGACTGCCTTTGTCGTGAACTTTGTTGCCTACTCTTTGATCACTTGCCCCTGTCAATGTGGTCTTGCAGGCCACAGAAGAGGAGGATCCAGGCAGTCCTGATGAGACTTGATAAGCTATGGACAGATGGCAGAGAAGGAGAACTCTCCCTTTCAGTGGACTAGGGGAAGGGAATAGGGGTGAAGAGAAGGGATAAGACTGGGAGGAGTTGAGATAGGAGGCTTCAATCAGGATATAAAATAAATAACTTGTAAAATATAAAAATAAAAAAATAATAAAGTGTGATAAATTACTATGAAAAAAAGAGAAAGCACTCAGTCTTTACCTAATGATAAATCATTAGGTAACTTAGTTCATTTCCAGCTTAGTTTACTGTTTTGGGTTTATCTTAACTGTCTTCAGGTGAAATGTTAGATCTTTTACTTGTCTACATATACTTGCAACTATAAATTTCAATGTAAGCATAGATTAATTATCACTTGTAAGTCTTTGAATGTTGCATCTTCCCTTCCACTGACTACAAAATATATTATGATTTATTTATGATTTGCTTTTGAACACGTTATTTCGTAATGGATCAGACCTCATATATTTATTCTACCTTCATATCATATAAAATTTTATTGTGTGTGTGTGTGTGTGTGTGTGTGTGTGTGTGTACACACGGGCACAGGTGCCTGTGGAGGATAGAAGAAAGCATAATATTCCTTGGAGCTGGAGTTAAAGGCAATTGTGAACTATCTAACATGGATGCTGGGAACCAAACCCATTCTGTGAGAGCAGCAGGTGCTTTGAGGAATTTTCTCAACCCCACTCCACTCCCATATATTCAATTCATATATTTGTGAATTCCACAGATTACTTTCTTTTAATTTTTTATTTCATTTTGTGATTAGCAAGAACATATTTTGTACAATTTTTAATCCATCCTCTACTATCAAAACTTGTTTGTAACCCACAATATAGTTCATGCTAGAGATTCGTATGAATTTGAAAGGAGTGTATGTCTGATGTTTCTGGGTGGAGAGTATGGGTCCAATTTATAAATAATATTGCTTAAATATTTCCCATTTTCTGAAATAGAATGGCTTGGAATGTACCTCGCTTCATTTCTTTAAGATGGGTAGCAATGTCCTTTTTCTCATTCTTGATTTTAGTAATTTGGGTCATTTATTTCTTTTCTTGATGGGGTTTTGACAGCTACATATTTAATTTTTAATTGATTGTTCCTTTCCTCCATCCTGCCAGCATTTACTTAACATGTTTTGAAACTCAGTTGTTGATACATCTGTGTGTGTGTGTGTGTGTGTGTGTGTGTGTGTGTGTGTGTGTGTACCCGCACACTTGTGCATGTACGTTTGTATTCCTGTATGCTCATGTGTGTGTGAACTTATATATGTGACTTCCTGAAATACTGACCTTCCCACCATTATCAAATGTTCCTCTTGAGCTTCCATAACTTTTGTTATTTTATTTATTCACTTTACATCTCTATCATAGCCCCCTCTCTTCTCTCCTCCCAATCCAGTCCTCCCTCCCTCTTCCCCCACGCCCCCTTCCATAACATCTTTGAGGGCTTAAGTCTAATTTATCAGAAATTAGTATAGCCACTCCACTGTCTGAAATTATATGAGTTAAATGAATTCATTCATATAAATCACATAGGAAGGCATGTGTTTAGTAAATATTATCTAACATTGTAAACAGTGGTATATCAGTCATGCTTGATATCAGCTAAGCCTCACCACATCCAACCCTGAGGCACATATACTTCTCTATATTTCATTGATAAAAAATGGAGGACCAAAGTCCAAGTAGATTAGCCAAGACGTTATGGTCTGAAGCCCAGAAGATGATTCCAAATGACTCTGATTACAAATCCCATTATCTTTTCTGCATATTATGCCTCAGACAACATGACAAAGAACTCACCTATGGAATATTAACTCTAAAGCCCTAAAGAAGACATATTGTAGTGCCCAAGAACATGGTCTGAGAACAGGCATGGCTATCCATACCTGTATTTCCCAGTGTTTAGAAGGCTAAAGTAGAAAGGTCACAAGTTCAAGGTCATCTTCGACTACACAGAAACTGTCTAAAGGTATAAGGTACCTTGGAGACCATTAGAATTTGGGGTGTTCTGGATCCAGCACTCACTGACTGGAGGATCTGCAATAATTGTTTTATCCTCAGCATAGCTTAATTTCCTTGCCTGTTACATGGTGATGTTGATGGTTTTGCCCCCAAAAGTCATTATGAGGTCTAACATCTGAAAGTGCCAGTAAACTTTTTGGCACTTGCAGATGGTCGGACAAAAGGTGACTGTAGCTAATGCAATAATGATGATAGCTATAGTGATAGCTAGGTAAAGAGAGATATGCATTAACATATCTCCTAGAACAAGTTAAGAACTCCCTTAAGGTGCAGAAGAGAAATATGTGCATTCACTGGAGGAAAGAACATATAGGGACATGTAAGGACATGCTAGAGTATCTGAAGCATCCTGACAGGTCTATAAAACTCTGAGTAATATAGAAAGAATTCATATAAGCAAGAATATGACCGGGCTAAAGAATAGCAGAATTAAAGTACCAGCACAGATAAGTGCTTTACAGGCAGGGAATGGGACATGTGCATGACATCCCCTTCAGCATGGCCTGACCCCTCTATGAAAGTGCTCTCCTAAACTTCCATAAAACAGGAAGCACTTCAATAAAGCAAGAACAGATGGCCAAGATACTGCTACCCGACTACACAAGGACCCACCCTCCCTTTACCACTGCTTGTCACCTGTCCTGCTTGCCCTTTTCTCTGATGAGCTTATTCAGAGACCATCTGCTGAGTGTTAAAAGCTCCATGGGGTGCAGAGAGATGATTTGGGATAGAGAAACATCTCAGAAAACTAGTTTCCCTTCGGTGTCACGATCTGAGTATATGGATTTCCTCCACATGCAACTGTTATGGTGTCTCTTGAGTCTCAGCCAGTGGCAAAGGAACATATGATGACGCTGAGATGAGGGGAAGGAGGGGGGAGGCATGAGAATGCACTAGAACCTCGGAATGCCACTCTGGAGAGAAGCCAACCCTGGGTGCCATCCCTTTCTTTGCTTTATCAGTTCTGCCATTTTGAGCATCCTTTTCAAAGGCACCCTGCTGCTGTCAACACTTTTGGTTGAGAAGCATGGACCACCAAGCAGTTCAATGTGACTGGTGAACAAACCAGGTGTGGCAAAGGTAAATCTCTGGGGTCTCTTTCAGATCAGAGCACAGGTCTGTCTCAGAACAATGGAAAAAACAAAGGGAAGAAGGCAAGGTCAGTGTGGTGGGGACAGGAGGCAGGTTGCTCTTCCCAGAAACCTGCATTAGTTGATTTTAACATTAATTTTGCTCCTGCTGCTTGTCAGAATTCTCTAATATTTTATTTCCTTCTAGTCCCCGCTGTGGCAAATCTATTAAGTTTATTTAACTCTCTATTATGGGAGCTTTCTGTAGCTTTAACACATTTCCAAGACAATCACTACATATAAAGGAAATGTTTGTTGTGGCTCACAAGTTTGGAGGTCTCTGTTGGCTATTCATTGACTCCATGGATTTGGGGCCTGTGGTGAATTGAGCTTGCATAAAAGAGCAAAACTGCTCACTATGTAGCCTGGAGACAAAAGAGACTAGAAACTCACTATTTCCTTGTAGGCCTTTCCAATGGCCTAAAGTTCTCCCACTAAACTCCACCCCTGAGTGTTCAAACTTTCTCACTGGCTCTCCCTGGGGAACAAGCTACTCACACCACATTAGGGCAAAATATAGACGACATTTCAGGGGACACTTAAGATCTAGTCTGCAGCACGTAGTTTAGTATTTTATAGATGGAAGTGAGGCACAGTAGTTTACAAGTTCCTGTTCTTGCCTTCTGTAGCACACTAAAGGGTCATACCTGGCAACATCTGTCTCTTAAGCAGAGCCACAGGGCTGAGTTCTATCCCACTGAGCTAGATGAATGATATGCCTCCTGCTCCTTACTTCTTCCCCAACCAGAAGCCCTCCGTGCTTCATTTCCACTTGTCTGCTGGCTAAATGCAGAAGATAATGTGCAGGTCTCAGAAGGTTAGAGCACTAGAGAGAACCCTAAATCCCCGAATGCCATCATGAAACTTGCTTGGAGGGCCCTTGGCAGACTCCCAGGATACATAGTCCTCCACATAATTCTGGGTGACACACTGTTTCTTTCCTGTGGTGGGCCTCAGTTTCCCTTTCTGTGCAAAGTGACAAGATGACACCCAATATTATACTTTGTGCCTGCCATTCCCAAGATGTTGCATCTCATTAAGAAGGGAGGGAACAGAAAGGCATTTAGGACTCTTCTTTTCTTCAGGTCTTGTTGGCACTCCTGGAGGTTGACTGATGCCACTGTTTAGAAATCAGTAGAAAGGTTCAAAACACAGGCAGGACCAGTACCTGGAACCCTTGCCAGGCTTACCAGGGTTACCATGGGTGAGTGCATTTTCACATCCGTCCAAAAATCCTGGACATTTAACCCTTTCTCCAGGAAAGATGCTCAGCTGACAGGGAACCTCCCCATCCGAGGTCCCCTGTCTCCTGTTGTCCTCTGTGACTTACCACCCTGGAGGCATAACACTAGGAGATGTTTGTCTTTCTTTCTTTGGGCCTAAACACTCCTTCTGGACAGTGACATTTTATTTTTTTACTGAGGCTCACAGCTGGTATTACTGTGCTCCACTCCCTAGAGACCTGTAGAAGCAACAGAAAAAAAAAATCTACAGCTGCCTGCTAGGGCCATGGAGACCATTTTCACTGCCAGAGTCCTAAACAAGGGACATGCCTGGCTTCCTAAAACCCTCCTGATTATTTGTTGGTGATGTTATTTCTCTCTCCATTCTTGCTTCCTTGTCTCCTTCCCATGAATATCTGTCTTTACCACTCACTTCTCCAGAGGCATTTGTCTGCTGGGAAAATAGCAGCTGACAGCAAAGGTCACCGCGACCAGGTCTGACTCGCCGCATACAAATGTGCCTTTTAGCGGTGGGCCCTGCAAAGACAGCCCAGGTCTTATTATTGATAAATCCTTGAAAAGACTCTAATGTATCTTCATTTCAGGGAAAACAACTGCCTTCAAGGTTGTACCAAGAAAATAAAGAAGGCGGCCCGGTGACGGATTCGAGAAGTTGGCGTTTTCCCGAAGATTAAAAGATAATAACACTTCTATTAGGATCACTCGGCCACGCTGTATTGATCTCATCAGGGAAGCCAATGCAGGTCTCATATGAGCAGAGCGCATCCTGGAATTAATCACAGGGGTTTTATTATGGTTCATAGGGCATTTCATTCAAGCCACATCGTTTGCAATATTTATGATCCTGCTCCCTGGCCATCGTTAAGAGCAAGTGTGGCTGGTGGAGCTGAGCCTGCTGGGATAGCAGACAGAGTCATTCTTCAAAGGTAAATATTATCCAAACTGGGCACACAAAACTCATCGTGTTTTGATTTACATTTTAATTCGAGGAATAAGCCCCATACTGGAATGGGAGGATTGGGGCAATGGGAATCCCTCAATCATACCTAGGCCCTCTGTCCAGCTAGAGGTGACCCTTCCAAGAAACTCCTTCCTCAGTTTCCAGATCTGTAGGACAGGAACAACAGAACCTACCCCTGAAAGGCAGCAGCAGGAGGAAATAAAACATGTACTATACAAAAGCCTGGCTAGAATGCTCTCTCAGAAATAACTCTTCTCATTGGACACTTTCTCTGACCAACCTAAGCAAAACACCCAAAATAAATGGGCATGATTGACCTCTCAAGCTAAATATCAACATTAGTGGTGTTGATGACCTGTGGAAACCTGGGCTTTATCCCTCCTGCTGGATTCCCTTGTGCCAACACTGTTGGACTACCCAGGCTACACCATGTAAACCAACCCCATAGAACACCTTTGTAGTATATATAACCATTCTCCTGGTTCAGACCAAGAACACAAACATCAAATGTTGACACTTTTAAATGTATTTAGGATGAGTTTGTTCCCTAATAGACAGCTAACATAAGAAATGCCCCATGCTCACTTGAAAAGGGGTACCTGTCATTTTACATGTGAAGTGCAGATGACTTGCAGAACTGTTTCTCTATAACAAGACTGAGCTAAAGTTAGACAATCATTGTTTGTAGAGCCATTTGGATTTGTCCCTTACATGTCCACTGGGACCCCAATCATGGTCTGCTATATATCTTATTTCTCCTGCGCTTTGGTTTGGTAAAGTGGGTCAGATCCACACATGAAAAGCTGAAGGTGGTCCTAGAAGTTAAGATATAACTGCTTGGGATCTCTCAAGGTCTTAGATAGGTTCTATTCAGAAAGGTAGGGCTGTAATTTCTCTATTGTTTCATACTGACACTGTGTGTGTCTTGAGAGAAAAGAAGTGAAAGGAACGGTAGAGTGGAGAGACAGCCAGGGAGAGAGAAGAGAATGAGAGGACCGTCCCCACAACCTTGGGACCACAGCCAGTCGGGAAACAAGCAACCCAGCCTTGGAGTTTAAGTTCCTACCTGTTAGACTGCCACCATCATCTATCACTGCCATGGACATCATGGTGTTGTCTGAGGTGGGACGGGAGAGAATGGTAAAAATAAACACCCTTCACCATTTCATCCATTCTCTCAGATAAGAACTCTGATTCTTGTTCCTTGGTCTAGTGTGCTAGTCATCCCAGACTCCCCTACCAAAATGATCCAGACTGAGTGTCCTAAATAATAGGCATTCATTTCCACACAGCCCTAGATCCATGACCAAAGTATCCTTGGGTTTGCTTTCTAATGAGGCTTCTCTCCTAACTGGTATCTATTCTTTATGTCCTCCTGGCTTTTCTTCTCTGTCATTCACGGAGTGGGGAAGGAGGAAACCAGTGCTTTCTGGTAACTTCTCAGAAGGGCACTATTATATTAGAGCCCCACTTTTATGACCTCATTTAAGCCTAACTAATTGCAAAGAGGGAGCATTTCCAAAACACAGCCACACCAAGGATTTGGGTCTTTGTGGTTTGCATAGGAAATGTCCTCTTAAAGGCTACAGTTTGTGGCACTATTTTGGGAGGTGGTAAGAATTTTAGGAGATGGTGCCTTTCATGGAGTAAGTAGATGGCAGAGGTTGCATTTTTGAGGGATATATCTTGATCTAGGCTCTTACTGGTTCCCCTTGTCTCCTGGGTACCACGAACTTAAAAGCTTCCTATGTTACATCCTTCTGCTGCCATGATGTTTAGCCTTCCTTCAAGCTGAAAGCAAACAAATTTGGATCCATGAACAGAAATCTGTAAATGCATTGGCCCAAATAGGTCTTTGCTCATTTAAGCTGTTACTAATTGGAAATTGGCAAAGTTGCACACATACAGGCTCTCACCATATAATTACTTTGTGGGGGAGAACAACAAAGCATTGTATAAAAACTAGAAATAGAAGTTCTTATGGAACACTGTCCACACCAATTGGATTATGGAACACTGTCCATGCTAATTGTGTTCTTATCAATTTTGGATGACTAGTAAGCCAGTCCAGGAGATACTGGAAGGGAGGAAAACAACAAAAAACTGTGACGGAAAAACCCCAGGAAATTCATTACTGCTTGAATGGAACTTAAGTTCTGGTGTTTTTCCTCAAACTCCTGTCTATGTTAACAATTTCAGTGGAAAATCACTTCAGTATTACTGAAAAATAAAATACATAGTGTGTGAAATTCAGCCATGACATAAATACAAAGTCATTTACAAAAATATCAAAACCAACTTCATTTTTAATAAATAACCGAAAATAACATAAACACTATCAACATGAGAATAAACTAATTTAGGAATATCCAGAATACTACTCAGGATAGTCAGTAGGGGAATAATCAGTATGCTCAAACATTCAGGCTAAACTCATAGTAACTACATTTAGTCAACAGGTCTTTGGGCATTTGCAGAGTGAATATGTCAAATTCTGTACTTGCATATGCAGTTTTGTAAATAGCAAAAGTTGTGCAGGCCAGGTGGGGGCTAGAGTAAGCGCTTTTGGCGGGGAGTCAGACCAGGGAGGGCCACGCCTCTCTCTTCTAGTGTTCTCCAGCGCTCACTTTCACAGCAGCGCCGCTGTGGGTAGATGAATATGAGCGGTGAAGCTTGAGAATGATAGGCTCAACGGTAGACCTACTGCCCTTCCTCTTCGATCTAACAACGTGGTAGCGAGGTGTGGACACGCATCCTTCAGTACGCATGCTGCCCCAGCAGTTCTCTCCACTCTGTGGCACCACAGGTTTCATCAACCCTGCTCTGCTCTGAGTAAAGTTGGTGGATGGTGAGCTGCAGTCCCCTGAGCCCATTCCTGGGCTGAGGGTGAACCTCAAAGTGGGCGTGACAGTGTCAGAAACACATAGGCACTTCATATTGGGCAGCTTAGTGGCATAACGCCTGCAGCGGTCGGCAGGGGAGGTTGGGCCTGCAAATCCTGGTTGGCTTTTGCCACTACTAGCAGGCTGACCAGCTAGTGAGGTTGGGCCACCTGCTGTTGTTGAAGTAGATGGATTCCTCATAAATGCAGGGGTGGATGGAGAGGTCGGGCAAGCTGCAGTAGGCCCCCAGATTGACTGGGGAGCTAAAGTGTTGGAGACATGGTCAGAGGCAGGGGAAGAATGTAGGATGAGAGCTTTAGAAGGTGGGGTGGTATCCATGCACTCAAAGTCCCTAGCAGCATAAGGAGGAGTTATTGCTACCATGGGAGGAGGGGCTGGTACCAGCCCAGGCTGAATCCAAACAGCAGGAAACACTTCCTGCTTCTGGCCATTGACAGTTCTAGGAGTATACAGATTGTTCCTAAAAGGAGTGTGGCAGGAGGCCCTGAATGCAGCCACCCTCTGCTGCACACAGCCATAGTTAGGAGCAAATGGCAAGGAGCTACCACTGCTGACTGTGGGCGAGCTCAGAACAGATGCTTCAGAAGGGGGCGTGGTATCCATGTCCATCACTGCAGGCCCCGATGGCTCCCAGCTCATGTCCTCACAGGCATGGGATGCTGTGGTAGGACAGACAGTGGGAGGGTTCCCGAGGGAAGGGGCTGGAGAAGTAGCAGGAAAGGAGAGAGGAGGCTGGCTAGTTGTGCACATTGGGGCTGAGGACTCCCTATTACAGGAGGGGGAGTTGAAAGACAAATGTTCAGGGCCAGGCCTGGGGAGGTGAAAAGTGGCAGGAGCCAAAGTTTGGGGCAAATCGGTACCATCTTTCTTTGCATATGGTGGAGACTGCACACAGGGCCTGGTCCTACAGGGAGGAAAAGAGTCAGAAGGGATAGCTGGAGGACAAAGAGGAATTGTGGGTATACTTGGTATGAGGGAAGGCACAGGAGGAACAGATGGGATTTGAGGCCCAGCAGTCTGGCATAACAAGGGAGTGGAGGCAGGAGGAGCTGGGCTGGAAACTTCCTCAGTAGACATGGACAGAGAGCCTGCAGGCCCTGAAGCAGGAGGTGGGGGTCTTGGCAGGATAGGCTGAGGGGCAATATGAACTGATATCACCTGGGTTTTAGGCTGCAAGACATCCACTTTATCATCTGAGATCTGGATGGCTTGACCCTTCATGTTCTTTATGGTGTTAGATTCTTTCTCTGTGTCAATCCGTGGGATCTTGGGAGGTGAAGGCAGGTCACCTTGCTCCCACAGAAGCTGCAGTAGCGCTGGGAGTGGCAGTGGCCCTGTGGGTGGCAACACAAGCTCCAGTGTGGCTGCTTTTCTCTTGTGGGTTGTTTTCAGTGCAGACGCAGGAGTAGCAGGGCTCCCTGGTACAGTGGCCTGCGGACTTCCCCCTAGCTTCTCCTTCGGTGCTTCTTGGGAATCTGCAGAACCTGGCAGACCAGTGAGCTCTAGTTCTTTCTCCGGAAAAGCCTCCCTTAGTGCGGAGCCGCTAGCTGAGACAGGCTCAGGGTACCCCAGTGCAAACTTACATGCCTGCCCAAGAGTAGCATGATCGCTGTCAGGGCTCTGAGAGCTGGGGCAACTGAAGCCATGGGAGGCCATCCTAGGATACCCCAGGGCAGTCAGCACTGGGTACTGTGGTAAGTCCTGGGAATGTTGATTTCCCATTTGAGGCCCATAAATCTGCCTCACAGAAATCATTTCTGCCTTAGTATCCAGGATTCTAGATGCTGCTCTTTGCACATCGTTGCTAGAAGCCCTTCTTTTCTTATTGTCTTGGCCTTCGGTCTCCTCCAGTAGACAAATACCCTTCTCCCCCTTCTCTTTATTGTCCTCCCCCAGTCCCTTCTGCTCTCCTTTATTCTCCTCCTTTTCCTCTTCCCCCACCTCTTTTCTTCCCTCCTCTTCTTCTTTTCCTCATCTTCTGCTTCCTCTTCCTCTCCCTCCTCCTTTTCCTCTTGTTCCTCCTCTTCCTCCTCCTCCTCTTGTTCCTCCTCTTTCTCCTTCTCTTTTTCCCCATTCATTATCTCTTCTGCTTTCCCCCCTTGTTTAAATTTTTCTTTGGCCCTCACTTCTGTTGTCTCTGTGCAAGACAGGTGGCCCAAAGTCAGTGGGTCTTTAGCCTCAACCACTCTCAGTGACTCGACAGTCAAGAGAGTGGGATTTTGTCTTGAATGAGGCATCCTCATGTTCTTTGAAGGTCTGAAAATCCCGAAATCATACCGTCTCCTGGGGGTGCCGTAGAGGTCAGTGGACCAGAGTAAATGGCGGGTGTCCTCTCTGCGCACCACTGAATTCACTCTTCCTGGAGAAAGCTCCTGACATTGGAAGGGCAGGAGCTGTGTCCAGGCCATGGAAGGTGGAGGGTGATGGCCCAGAGCAGGCTCTAGGATGGGCAGCAGAGCTGGGCAGAAAACCCTCTCTTTTTTTTTTTTTTAATCTTTTATTTTTTTTTTTATTAATTACACTTTATTCATTTTGTATCCCCCCATGAGCCCCTCCCTCCTCCCCTGCCGATCCCACCCTCCCTCCCCTTTCTGCATGCATGCCACTCCCCAAGTCCACTGATAGGGGAGGTCCTCCTCTCCTTCTTTCTGATCTTAGTCTATCAGTTCTCATCAAAAGTGGCTGCATTGTCCTCTACTGTGGCCTGGTAAGGCTGCTCCCCCCTCAGGGGGAAGTGATCAATGAGCAGGCCAATCAGATTATGTCAGAGGCAGTCCCTCTTCCCATTACTATGGAACCCACTTGGACACTGAACTGCCATGGGCTACACCTGTGCAGGGGTTCCAGGTCATCTCCACAAATAGTCCTTGGTTGGAGTATGAGTCTCTGGGAAGTTCCCTGTGTTCAAATTATCTTGTTCTGTTGCTCTGCTTGTGGAGTTCCCGTCCCCTCCAGCTCTTACTATTTCCCACTTCTTACATAAAATTCCATTCACTCTGCCCATCAGTTGGCCATCAGGCTCAGCATCTGCTTTGACAGTCTATACTGCAGAAGCTTTCAGAGGCCCTCTGTGGCAGGTTTCAAGGTTGTTTCCTGTTTTCTTCTGGCTTTCAGAGGCCCTCTGTAGCGGGTTCCGAGGTTGTTTCCTATTTTCGTTTTCTTCTGATGTACATCCTCTTTGCCTTTCAGGATGGGGATTGAACATTTTAGTTAGGGTCCTCTCTTTTGCTTAGTTTGTTTAGATGTACAGCTTTTAGTGGGTTTATTCTATATTGTAAGTTTATATGAGTGAGTGTATACCGTGAGTGTCTTTTTGCTTCTGGGACAACTCACTCAGGATGATCCTTTCCAGGTCCCACCATTTACCTGCAAATTTCATGATTTCCTTATTTTTCATTGCTGAGTAATACTCCATTGTATAGATGTACCACAGTTTCTGCATCCATTCTTCAGTTGAGGGGCATCTGGGTTGTTTCCAGCTTCTGGCTATTACAAATAAAGCTGCTACAAACATGGTTGAACAAATGTCCTTTTTGTGTACTTGCGCCTCTTTTGGGTATATGCCTAGGAGTGGTATGGCTGGATCTTGAGGAAGCACTATTCCTAGTTGTCTGAGAAAGCGCCAGATTGATTTCCAGAGTGGTTGTACCAGTTTACATTCCCACCAGCAGTGGAGAAGGGTTCCCCTTTCTCCACAACCTCTCCAGCATGTGTTGTCCCTTGAGATTTTCATCTTGGCCATTCTGATGGGTGTAAGGTGAAATCTCAGGGTTGTTTTGATTTGCATTTCCCTAATGGCTAATGAGGTTGAGCATTTCTGTAAGTGCTTCTCTGCCATTCGATATTCCTCTACAGAGAATTCTCTGTTTAGCTCTGTTCCCCATTTTTTAAGTGGATTACTTGGTTTGTTGCTTTTCAGCTTGTTTAGTTCTTTATATATATTGGATATGAGTCCTCTGTCAGATAGAGGGTTGGTGATGATTCTTTCCCAATCTGTAGGCAGTCGCTTTGTTTTGATGACGGTGTCCTTTGCTTTACAGAAGCTTTTCAATTTCATGAGGTCCCATTTATTGATTGTTGCTCTTAGAGCCTGTGCTGTTGGTGTTCTGTTCAGGAAGTTTTCTCCTGTACCAATGAGTTCTAGGGTATTCCCCACTTTTTTTTCTAGCCGATTTAATGTGTCTGGTTTTATGTTGAGGTCTTTGATCCACTTGGACTTCAGTTTTGTGCAGGGTGATAAGTATGGATCTATTTTCATTTTTCTACATGTAGACATCCAGTTGGACCAGCACCATTTGTTGAAGATGCTATCTTTTTTCCATTGTATGGTTTTGGCATCTTTGTCAAAAATCAGGTGTCCGTAAGTGTGTGGGTTTATTTCTGGGTCTTCTGTTCGATTCCATTGATCCACCATTCTGTTTCTATGCCAGTACCATGCAGTTTTTATAACTGTTGCTCTATAGTACAGCTTGAGATCAGGGATGGAGATACCTCCAGAAGATCTTTTATTGTAGAGGATTGTTTTAGCAATTCTCGGTTTCTTGTTATTCCATACGAAGTTGAAAATTTTTCTTTCCAGGTCTGTAAAGAATTGTGTTGGCAATTTGATGGGAATTGCATTAAATCTGTAGATTGCTTTTGGTAAGATGGCCATTTTTACTATGTTAATCCTGCCAAGCCATGAGCATGGGAGATCTTTCCATCTTCTCATATCTTCCTCTAATTCTTTCTTCAGAGACTTGAAAATTTTTTCATACAAGTCTTTGACTTGCTTGGTTAGGGTTACGCCAAGGTACTTTATGTCACTTGTGGCTATTGTGAATGGTGTTGTTTCTCTAATTTCTTTCTCAGCCCTTTTGTCTTTTGTATACAGGAGTGCTACTGATTTTTTTGAGTTAATTTTATATCCGGCCACTTTGCTGAAGGTGTTTATCAGCTGTAGGAGTTCCCTGGTAGAGTTTTTGGGGTCACTCATATATACTATCATATCATCTGCAAATAGTGATAATTTGACTTCTTCTTTTCCCATCTGTATCCCCTTGATCTCCTTCGACTGTCTTATTGCTCTAGCAAGGACTTCCAGCACTATGTTGAAGAGATATGGAGACAGTGGGCAGCCTTGTCTTGTCCCTGATTTCAGAGGGATTGCTTTAAGTTTCTCTCCGTTCAGTTTGATGTTGGCTATAGGCTTGCTGTATATCGCCTTTACTATGTTTAGATATGTGCCTTGTATCCCGGATCTCTCCAGTACTTTAAACATGAATGGATGTTGGATTTTGTCAAATGCTTTTTCAGCATCTAGGGAGATTATCATGTGGTTTTTTTCTTTCAGTTTGTTAATATGGTGGATCACATTGATGGATTTCCGTATATTGAACCACCCCTGCATACCTGGGATGAAGCCTACTTGGTCATAGTGGATAATATCTTTGATGTGTTCTTGGATCCGGTTTGCAAGTATTTTGTTAAGTATTTTTGCATCAATGTTCATAAGGGAGATTGGCCTGAAATTCTCTTTCTTTGTTGAGTCTTTGTGAGGTTTAGGTACCAAGGTGATTGTGGCTTCATAGAATGAATTTGGTAATGTTCCTTCTGTTTCTATTTTGTGGAATAGTTTGAAGAGAATTGGAGTTAGCTCTTCTTTGAAGGTCTGGTAGAATTCTGCGCTGAAGCCATCTGGTCCTGGGCTTTTTTTGGATGGGAGACTTTTGATGACTGCTTCTATTTCTTTGGGGGATATAGGACTATTTAGTTGATTTACCTGGTCCTGATTCAGCTTTGGTGAGTCAAATCGATCAAGAAAATTGTCCATTTCATTTAGATTTTCAAATTTTGTGGCATATAGACTTTTGAAGTAAGTCCTAATGATTGTTTGGATTTCCTCAGTGTCTGTAGTTATGTCCCCCCTTTCATTTCTGATTTTGTTGATTTGGGTGGTGTCTCTCTGCCTTTTAGTTAGCTTGGCTAAGGGTTTGTCTATCTTGTTGATTTTCTCAAAGAACCAGCTCTTGGTTTCATTGATTCTTTGAATTGTTTTATTTGTTTCTAATTGATTGATTTCAGCCCTGAGTTTGATTATTTCCAGCCGTCTACTCCTTTTTGGTGTGTCTGCTTCTTCTTTTTCTAGGGTTTTTAAGTGGGCCATTAAGTTGCTTGAATGAGCTGTCTCGAATTTCTTCTTGAAGGCACTTAGTGCTATGAACTTTCCTCTTAGCACTGCTTTCATTGTGTCCCACAAGTTAGGGTATGTTGTGTCTTCATTTTCATTGAGTTCTAGAAAGGCTTTAATTTCTTTCTTTATTTCTTCCCTGACCCAGCTGTCATTTAGTAACAAGTTGTTCAGTTTCCATGAGTGTGTAGGCTTTTTGCTATTTCTGTTGTTGTTGAAGTCCAGCTTTATTCCATGGTGGTCAGACAGGATACAAGGGATTATTTCAGTCTTCTTGTATCTGTTGAGGCTTGCTTTGTGACCAACTATATGGTCTATTTTGGAGAAGGTTCCATGAGGTGCTGAGAAGAAGGTAAATTCTTTTGTGTTTGGGTGTAAAGTTCTGTAGATGTCTGTGAGGTCCATTTGATTCATGACCTCTGTCAGAGATATTGTTTCTTTGTTTAATTTCTGTTTTGTTGACCTGTCCTTTGTTGAGAGTGGGGTGTTGAAGTCTCCCACTATTAATGTGTGGGGATCTATATGTGGTTTAAATTTTATCAATGTTTCTTTTACAAATGTGGGTGCTCTTGTATTTGGGGCATAGATGTTCAGGATTGTGATGTCTTCCTGGTGGAATTTTCCCTTGATGAGTATGAAGTGTCCTTCCTCATCTCTTTTTATTAATTTTGGTTGAAAGTCTATTTTATCAGATATTAGAATGGCTACTCCTGCTTGTTTCTTGGGTCCATTTGCTTGGAAAGTCATCTTCCAACCTTTTACCCTCAGGTAATGTCTATCTTTGTGTCTTAGGTGTGTTTCTTGTATGCAACAGATTGCTGGGTTTTGTTTACGTATCCATTCTGTTAATCTGTGTCTTTTTACTGGAGAGTTGAGTCCATTGATGTTGAGAGAGATTAGTGACCAGTGGCTGTTAGATCCTTTGATTTTGATGTTTGCTGTGTTCATAAGTTTGTGTGCTTGGTTGCTTTTTGTTTTGCTGTAGTAAGGTTAATTATTTCCTGTGTTTTCTTGACAGAAGCTAATTTTCTTGGGTTGTATTTTCCCTTCCAGTGTCTTCTGTAATGCTGGATTTGTGTGTAGGTATTGTTGAAATTTGTTTTTGTCATTGAATATCTTGTTTTCTCCGTCTATGAGGACTGAGAGTTTTGCAGGGTATAGTAGCCTGGGTTGACATCTGTGTTCTCTTAGGGTCTGCATGATATCTGTCCAGGCCCTTCTGGCTTTCATAGTTTCTGTTGAAAAGTCAGGTGTGATTCTAATGGGTTTGCCATTATATGTTACTTGGCCTTTTTCCCTTGCAGCTTTTAGTATTTTTTCTTTGTTCTGTATACTTCCTGTTTTGATTATTATGTGGCGGGAGGATTTTCTTTTCTGGTCAAATTTGTTGGGTGTTCTGTAGGCCTCATGTATCCTTATTGGCTTCTCCTTTAACTTGGGGAAATTTTCTTCAATGATTTTGTTGAAAATATTTTCTGGGCCTTGGAGAAGGGAGTCTTCTTTTTCCTCTATTCCTATTATTCTTAGGTTTTGTCTTTTCATATTGTCTTGGATTTCTTGGACGGTCTGTGTCAGGAATTTTTTGGATTTAACATTTTCTTTGACAGATACATCGATTTCTTCCATTGTATCTTCTACACCTGAGATTCTTTCTTCCATTTCTTGTATTCTGTTGGTTATGCTTACCTCTGTAGTTCCTGTTTTCTTCCCTAAATTCTTCCTCTCCATTATTTCCTCCATTTGTGTTTTCTTTAATTTTTCTAGTTCTATCTTCAGGTCTTGAGTTGTTTTGTTTACTTCCTTCACCTGTCTGCTTGTATTTTCCTCTTTTTCTTTTAGTTCCTTCAACTCTGTCTCTTTGATTTCTTTCAGTGATTTAATTATTTCTTCTCTGAAGGCCACAAGCTGTTTGGCTGCATCTTCCCGTATTTCTTCACGGATGGCCCTGATTTGCTTGTCTTTATCTTCCTCCATTTCTTTACGGATAGCCATGATCTGTTTGGTTTTATCTTCCTCTAATTCTTTACGTATTTTATCTGTTTCCTCTATTATCCTCCTCATCGACATAGATGTAAGGTCATCTTCTTGATTTTCTATTATGCTGCATTGTTCAGGGCTGTTCGCCCCTGGACGGCTGGGTTCTGGAGATGCCATATTGCTCTGTCTTTTGTTGGTTGAGCTTTTACGCTGACCTCTACCCATTGGGCTGATTTAGGTGTTGGCTGTTAGTTTCTGTGCTTCCTGGAGTCCTGAGGTAGGGAGTATCCCCTTGGCTGGATGATGATTTTTCCTGAAGGAGTCCTTCTCTGCTTTTTGGTTATGGTCACTGTATGGCCAGTGTTTCTCAGGAGTTGCCACTGCTCACCTCAGGTTTATAGCCCTGAGTAGTAGCTGTGGTCTATGTTAGGCAGGGGGGATCTCCTCTTACCCATAGAATTTCTCAAGACAGCTGCCCCACTGCTGGGTTCCTTGTTATAAATTTAGTGAGCTGCTGCTGCTCACTAAATTTCCATGTACAGTCCTCTTGAAGAACCTGCTGATTCCCTAGCTGTGGGGTTTTCTCCCAACAGGGAAACTCAGTCTGTTATTCTGGGGCGCACAGTTCTGTCCGGGAAAGTGGGAGGTGCACTCAGCAAGTCTCTGGGCCAGAGGCTGATTGCTCTGCTCTGGACCTGGAGAATGTGCACCTAGGTTGAGTTGGCGCCTGGGGGCACTGTTCTGGTCTGGAGGCTGGGTGCCTCATTCTGGACCAGAAGCTGTGTGTCTCTGTCTGGGATGGCGGCTATAGGCACCACTCTGGTCCAGACGCTGTGGGTGCAGCCCCCCTGAAGGATCAGGGATTCCTACAGTTTTGGCAGTCCAGCCAGGGACAACTGGCCGATCCCTGGCACAGTATCTGAGGGCTGCTGTAATGGCTCTTCGGCTCCTGCAGGTCCAAGGATGCAGCTGTGTGTCCCAGTGCCCCAGGGGAACGCAACAATGGCGGCAGAGCACAGCGCTTCTGCCTGCACTAGAGTCTGCGTGAGTCCAGGAAGTGTTTTGGTGCTGGGTGTCCTAAGCGTTAGAGCTGCTGACCCCCTCCGCTGGGGGTTTCCTCCTGCCAGAGACACACAGTCTGGTGCCCTGTTGCCATGGTGCCCACAGTTCTATCTGAGGCGGCGAATCACGCGCTCAGGCAGGGCTCTGTGCAGGCAGGCGCCTTTGTCCCTCCCGGCTCTGGGTCCGGGCTGGCTCCTGGGGCACCCGCGGAACCCGAGTCTTTTCCAGGGGATGTCTGGGTAACCTGGGGTCGGTCCCAATTGTTTCCTGCTCCGTGGGGTTATCTCTCGACTGGGAAATCCAGTCTATGGTGTTGTGGGCCCACAGTTCAGTCTGGGATCGTGACCAGATCGCGCTGGCGGGTAGCTCTGGGCTGGCGACCAAGCGCCTGGCGGAACGGGGATCTCTTCCGCGGTTTTGCCGGGTGAGTTAAAGCTGATCGAATCCCCCACCGTGGGGTATCCTCTCACCTGAGAAACACAACCACTTGTGTTTTATGGCCGCGAGTTCTGATTGCTGGTCACTGTGCCAATCCTGCTGTGCTGCTCCTCAGAATGAGAGTCCTCCCGGCGCTGCCATCTTGCCCCGCCCCCGAAAACCCTCTCTTTTAGGGTAGCTACTGTGAGACCAACAGATCCACACACCACCAAAATAAAAAGTGAGCGAGCGCCCGCTACTCTGAATCCAAGCAATCTCTGGCCCTTGTGACGTCAGACCGGAACCTGTGACCAATGAGCGGGTGCGTTCGGTGGGTTCGTGAAGGGAGACAAAGGATCTAGTCAAGAGAGGCTCCACGCCTTTAAGGATGAATCTGGACTGACTTCCTAACTACTGCACTTCCTGATGCTCTTCCACATGTTTCACACAAGACGCCACGGAGTTTGGGGTTTGTGGGGACTTTGATATGTGTCACCAGAGCTCTAGAGCCTTGAATGGAAAAGGGCTGAAAAGCCAGATGGGCAGGTGAGTCAGAGCCTGCCAGAATCCCTGGGGCCTCTACCATGTCTCTGCACAGCCATCATCTCAGAGGCCACCTTGGTGACTCTGGGTGTCTGCAGTTTCTCTAGTCCAGAGAGGTCATGGGGCCCTGAGCTGCCTGGATGCTGCCATCCAGCATCGTTCTGGCCCGCAGCTTCTCTTCCCTTCTTTTTCCTTGCTTGGTAAAGCCACACTGAAGACCACACAATTATAGTCCGGAAAGGTTTGCCCCCACCCCTTGGCTTGATTTTTCTGATGAGTATTTGGGATTTCAAACTCCATCCAACCTATGTCATTTACTCCACTTCGTACCCCCGTCGTTCCTCTGTTACTCACCCCTATGTCTGTCTCTTCTGTTAGGAACATAGTTTCATTGAAAGCACACCGATTAGAACATTTTGAACACTCAGATTCCTCCTGAATCTGAGGGAGGAATCAGGTCCTTCTGAAAGATTTAGTTCAGAAAAGGTCTACAGCACACATCCTTGTCAATGAGAAAATTCTCTTATCATGACAGACACTGCCTCAAGCTGTGGTCAGCCACAGCCCAGCCCACACCTGGCTTCATCAGACTCTCTGGCTGGTTTCACTGTCCCAGTTTGGTGGCTTATTTCAGAATCACTGCCATAGGATGACAGAAGAGGAGCCTTGGGACAGTTAGCTTCCATTTTGAGTTTAAAAATATATACCCGGTTGAAAGCTATGGCCCTTAAAGGTATAGCTGAGAAGTCTGCCAGATGTGTGTGTGTTTGTTAAATAGCTGGAAGGAAGAGATGAGACCTTCTCAATTCCCTCCAAAGTTCTCTCCTGTTCCTTGGCAATCCATCCCTGACTTCCACTTGTCAGTGACTACTGTTTCCATTTCTTTCACTCATTTCTTTGCTGGTTCTTACACATCTTAAAAATGGAATCACACAACTTTGTGTTTGGTTTCTTTTTTTTTTTTTCTCAATTTGTGGGTATCACATGTGTTACTCCATTAGCAATTGTGTGTGTGTGTGTGTGTGTGTGTGTGTGTGTGTGTGTGCATAAATATGTGCTGGTGGTGCACAAGCAGGTAGGTAGGTAGAGCCAGAGAACAAGGTCAGGTGTCGTTCCTTAGAAAAGCAATCTACCTTTTGGGGTGAATGTCTCTTAGGCAATCTCAGATTTGTCAGAGATCCTCCTGCCTGCATCTTCAGCACTAAATGTGGATTCTGGTAATCAAATTCAGGTCCTCAGGACAAGTACTCCATTGACTGAACTGTCTCCCTAGCCCTTGACTGCTTATCCTTTACGCTGCTGAGTCAGGCCATTTTTTGAGAGAAGTTTGGTCTGCCTCCTTTGGAAGACTGGGCTCTTTGAAGTTTGTTGGCTCTTCAGGACATTCTAAAATACCATTGCTCGTGCCTGGGCACCTAGCAGCAGGACAGTATAAGCAACTCCTACCCACCCGCTGCTCTCACACTGTCTGGCCTGAATAGGGAGCAGTAGACACATGCTTCGGGAGCAGGGCTGAGTGTCCTCAGGATCCTGGTGCTCCCACCAGATGTTTTGCCAGCAGATCACCTCTATCAACCTGAAACAGAAGCAGCCTCCCCCCAACCCACACCCTGTGACACAGCAACTATTCGGTAGTCTCCCAGCAGGGAACAGACCCTGTTCCTTCTTTACTTACTTTCTACCAGTGATGAGGACTTCATGGCCCCTAGCCCAGTGCCCAGCGCCCAGCTTATCCTGGCTATGTTTTGAACCCCTCCAAATGGTCTTCTTTACATATCTCTTTAGGGACCTGCTTTCCTGTCCTGAGTATGACCCTTCTTCTACCAGGCTGGACGGGTTGCCTAGGAAGAGTGAACCCTGATGGACCAGCCTGACAGACCTAAGTATGGATATGGCCAGGCCAGGTCCTGATGCAGCCTGAGTTGGGGTGATGTTCACCTGTCCTCTGAGCCACAGGACCAGCTCTAAGGAACTGCCCTCAGGCTCCCATTGTGTCCACTTTGTTTCCCACCACAGCAGCCTGACTCAGCCCTGAAACAATGACGTTGCCCCTTTGCTCTATTGACAGTAAACTTCAAAGAGTCATCATTAAACTCCAAATTAAGAAGAGAGAAGGGCAGCACATGGTTCCCATAACCACCATGTCGGTGCTTTAACACATGTCAAATAAGTCTACCATAAACAAAATGCATCCAGTTTTCGACTCCCTCATCCTCTTAGGTGGGACAATGCTGGCAGTCATCTGTGTATCCATTATTACTGTCCTGCATGAGCCTCGGGTGTCTTTAAGAGAGCACTGGACTCCAGGCCTAATTTGTCCCTTATCTTCTGCACCACAATTTCCAGTAGCTTCTGTGGAATGAACTAAATGATGTTTAACATTTAGTGTTTAAGTCCATCCGAACAGATATTTATTTTCCAAGAGAAGACAGTCATTAAAATGGAAGCCATCCTGGAGAGCAGACAAAGGGAGACAGTGGAAACGCTTTGTCCTAAAGCACAGTGCTGTCTCGTGCCAGAGCAGTGGCCTTCCAGTCATTTCCCTTCATCCTTCTTTCCTGTATCATCTGGTTTATTTGCCTTTTGGGTTTTAGTGTGTGTGTGTGTGTGTTGCTCGGCCAGTATTGATGCTGTGGATACTGAATCTGGTTCTAATTGCTTGCCATCCCTGTCTGAAGCACTTAGATTCCTCTTTTCTGAGCCTTTTGCCTATAAAGTATTTTCTTTCAAGACATGTATTCATAAAAACACCCATAAATTCCCTGAGAAAACAAAAGCATCCTCATTACTCTGGCTTTTCTTGCTAAAGGAAGGTCTAAATTCCCTGTTCCTCTCCCTACACCACAAACATTCAGACTCCAAATTCAAACTGTCCTATCTGACTTATAATCCTTCATGTCCATGGCCCCATCATCTTACCTTCTTTCTTTTCTCTTGACGCATAGTACTTACCTAAAAGACTCTGGTAGGTTGTCATGCCTCCCTGGGATCCACCTTTAAGTGGTCTCTTCACCAGAAATGTTCATTAATTTTCTTTAATCCCATTTTTTTAAAGAAAGGAGCTATGTAGGCTGGCCTTGAAATCACTATGTAGCCAGGATGACCTTTAATTTCCGATCTTCATATTCCTACCTCTAGAATGCTTGGATTACATGTAGGTAGCACCACATCCAGTTGTATTGGGTATTGAGATCAAACCCAGGGCTTCAGAAAAACACTTCACCGCCTAACTACAGCACAGCCCCCAAATAACAGCATATCACTGCATAATCTAAGCATTCCTCCCCATAGTATAAGCAGCAGCTTGTGTGCCTCTTGTTCATGAGTATACATACTATGAAAGTGTTCGCCATACCTGGACTTAGTCCAGCTCCTCACTAAACTTTTTGTGATGAAGTGAAGTTAAAATAGATGTCGCCAGAACTTTCTTTAATGTTAGTTCAGACCGTTAGAGCCCCCTCCCCAGGAAACACTTTGATGGGACTCCCCCGATCCTCCTGTTAGACTTACTTTTTTTTTGTTGATATGGGTGTTTTGCCTGTATATACGTCTTTGCACGTGTGCATGCAGTACTCATTTAAATCAGAGGAGAGCATTAGATCCCCTGGAACTGGAATTACAGACCAGGTGATGGCGAGCTAGGTGGATGCTGAGAATTGAACCCTAATCCTCTGGAAGAGTAGCAATGCTTTTAATTGTCAAGCCTTTTCTCCAGCTCCCAGGACAGAAAATGAGCCTCCAACTCTTGTTCTTAGAACTCAGTTCACCAATTTGACAAGTCACGCTGCACTAGCTATGTGTACATCTAGAACAGGCCTGCTCCGCTTCCTGGAAGCACAGCAACTGAAAATAAATGTGCAGCCTTCTGTGAAGGGTGCTAAGTGCCCTGCTTACTGTGTCTTTGATGGCTTGTCCATCTCTGTGCCTCTGAGATCTCCATCTCTGGGAGTCTCTGATGTTACATTTTTCCTCTGCAATTTCAGATCCCCAAATTAATACCCAATGCCAAGTCACAGTCTCACCAAGTCAGAGACTTACCTTTGTCCCACTCTGCTCTGAATGCCCAGGGATGAATGTTCTCTAAATGGATATTCACTTTCTTCTTTCTAAAGATTTTCATGGTTACAAACGTCCTTGTCTTACAGGGAATGCAAAGGAAGCGGCCAGCTTGGAATGGGTTCCATGAGTCAAGAGAAAAGCATTGAAAGCATTTCTTGTCTGCACCAATGAATAAGCTGAAATTAGAAATATGGAAAGTCAGTGTGCAACTGCAGAGGCTGCTAGCCACATAGGAGAACCCTCTGGTCCTCAAGGAACCACTTAAGACAGTTGTCTTTAGCAGCAAGGTATTGAAAAACACTTGGAGAAGCAAAGGATGGCATGTTCATAGGGAAAGCTAAAAAGTTAGACAGGTAGGGTAGAGGGATCCCCTGGAGTTGTATGCAAGCTGGAGGGATGCACAACATCAAAAAAAAAAAAAAAAGCCAGCATGAACACAGCTTTCAGCAGACAGGTGAACCTCACTGTGGTCTTCTGTAGATACAAAGTCAGAAAGCACAAGTTTCAGGTCAACTACACATCTGTGCTTTTGGGAATAAAGTGGTGGGTGGGTAGCAAAAGGACGGCAAATGAAGTGGGCCACAGAGAGATTTAAAACATATTCAAATATCGAGCCTCAACCTATGTGCACTTTTATAAACTAGCTTTGTTGAATAAGTCATCTTTACCATAAAATGGATTTGCATCCTCCACTGCCCTCAGTGCCCTGGTGTTGTGGCCTGATAAATATAGCCCTGCTGCTGCTGTACTGTGCGCCTCATAAATCCACAGGTAGCGGGAGCAGGGGCTTCTGAAGGATCCCAGACAACACATCCAAGGAGTCTTTGTGGAAGCCCTGGCTACTCTCAGAGACTCCCTCCCCACCCAAAAGAAGCATTTCATGCAAGCCCCAGACAGATGCAATATCTGGGCCTAAAAAAAAAAAAAAAAAGCCCATGTCACATGTTCAGATTTTTGCTGAGAAACACTCTAGGAAACGGCCTCAGTAGAGTTTTGTAGATTTCAAAAGAGCATAGAATGACAACACTAGAATGCTGACTCTGCCTCTACATCATAGCATGGTGACCAGAAGAACATCAGGGGCTAGTGGTGTGGGATGCTAAGCCCAGAAGCTAATTGTCCAAGGTTCACAATGCAACTGTCATTGGTTTCTGTTGTAAAGCAAAATACTGACTCAGATATCCTGATTTACCTTAACTGCAAAATACCCTTAGTTTAGTTATAGCTCCCAAGCCTTCCTCATTAAGCTGCAACCCTGTCTTTTAAACTTAATACATATACATATTGAATATATGAGTAGTTATAGCTCCATACAACTGACCATATACAAATAAGTATTATGTTTTTGGATATTTATATACATGCATGTGTCTGTCTGTCTGTCTGTAAGAATGCTCACATGTATACGATGAAGAAAAAATAAATGTCACAATATTATGCACAGATACACGAATATGGTTCTGACCACTGGTTATTTGCTTTTTATGAATTTATCCAGAGAAAACCAAGAACTACATTGTCATTTCTGGGAGTGTGGGGGATTTTTTAAATTAATTTATTGAGGTTAAAGACAAATTGCAGTAGAAAAAATGGAAATGATTGATTAGCATATGAAAATTGTTTCATCTTTTGGATAATTAAAGGAAAATTAATAAAAAGGAGCCAGTAATGAAATCCTATCACACTGTCTTTTAAGTTGGCATAGACTAATAAAAAAAGAGTAATATCCAAAACTGCAAAGGCTGTGGTAAGACAGTTACTCTCATCCATTAAGGAGGCAAAAATGAATGATCCTCCCTGAAGTTAACAACCTTTAAAATGTTTATTTGATGCCTTCAGTAAGCAGGAGATTTGATTGGATGTATCATTACAAGAAGTCTAAGGATCACCCAAGACAAGAATATGATACTGCAGCAGCCCAAGGAAGAAAAGCTCTGGGGTGAGAAGAGCCTTCAGCAACAGAAGGAGAACTCGGGAGATGGGTCAGTCAATAATATACTAAAAGCTAACAAGCATAGAGGCCTGAGTTTGATCAGCAGCACTCCTGTGAAAATGCTGGGCACGGTAGCAGAAACTTGTGATCCCAACACTGGGAAAGTAAAGACACAGACACGTGGATTCCCCAGGGAGGCCCAGTGCCCAGTGAAGAAACACTGCCTCAAAAACCCAGGTAAACAGTTCCTGAGGAGCAAGCCCTGAGGTTGACTTCTGATTTACACACACACACACACACACACACACACACACACACACACACAAAGCACAAAGAGGTGACCTGATCGGTCCAGGAGGAGACTTTCCTAGAGTAACTGCCACCTGCAAGTTTGATCAGTTGCTGGGGAAGTCTGAAAAGACCTGATTTCTAAGCCTCTAATCATAAGTGAGATCAGAGTGAAAAAGAAACTCTACTCAGAAATGCTTTGGACTCAAGCAATTTCTGTCCATTAGTTATTACTAAGGAAAAAAATTACTAACTAAAAAGAGTACTGTAAAGTACGTGGTGTACTGTACAGTCCATGGAGATACTGGGAGTAGGAAAATTGGGCTGGTACTCTCTGGGTGTTACTTAAGAGCTCTTAGCTCAAAGAAGCGTGTTTCCACCTGGAGTCTTAGAACTTTGAACATGGGCTTCTGGTGGCCAGGTTTTACTCTCTCGAGCTGCCGACCAGAGGTCTCTGAAGGGTTCCTGGCACCAAAGATGGGAGTCACTAGATAACTTATATGACATTGGACTTAGCATTTTTCTTTAAATAATTAAAAAAAAAACACCTTCTCTGAAACAGAAACAGCATTTTGACATAGCTCTACAAGCTCCTTGCTATGTGCTCCTAAGGGTTACAGGTTTCTTTTCATATTTCCTTGATAGCAAATTTTATCAACAAAGTTCTTGATGGTGGCTCTATGCTGTGGTCCCCAGATAAGTACATTTCAGTAGTTTACCCAATATGTTTTCAGGGATCTCGTTGCTGAAGGCTCTTCCCCTGCATTCCCAGTGCTTATACCCCCAACTTTCCAGAACATTCAAGAAGAATTTTTGAAAGAAAAAGCTGAAGTGTGAAAAAAACCTCAACTACACAAAAAGGATTCACTTGGATACCTCAATTTGCTGAAATTTATTCCTCCATTTGTATCCTCTAAAACTATGGCATGTGTACATTTCAGTGTATTCATTCAGCAGATGTTGATTGTACTCTCTAAGTTAGTTCTGGGTCCTGAGATGAGGCAGCAAAGCAAGAACACTACATTGGGAACTGAAGCAGTCACTCAATGGTTAAGTGCACTTAAGTTCTTCCAGAGGACCCAGGTTCTGTTTCCAGCAGCCATGTGGCAGCTCACAGCCATCTGTTACTCCAGTTTCAATAATCTAACACCCTCTTGTGACATCGGCAGGAATCAAGCCCACGCATCGTGCACACACAGACATGCAGGCAATGCCCTTAAATCTTTGGGGGTAAAAAGAGAAAAGTGCCTATCCTGTAGAGATTCTTCCTGTTGACAAGGCTCGCAGGGTTGCTTTCCCCCTTCACCTCTCCTCACCCAGTGACAGGAGCCAAAACCTCACTTGCTGCATTTGCCACACAAGGTCCTGAGAGTGACTGTAGTCAGAGCCCATATAAAGGTACCAAGAGTGTCCTGGGAGCAATAAGCCTACTTTCTGTGGGGCTTTGCAACAGGACTCAGATTGGTTTGGGGTCAGCTCATGAGCCTCGCGTTGAACACTTTTCCCCTGAGGGAAAGGACTGAATGACTGTTCTAGCCCTTTTTTATTATTATTAGTTTTAATTTTTTTATTCATTTAAACCCCTTAGCCCCCTCCTTCCCTCTGCCTGGTCCCTCCCTCTCCTTGTTTCCCATGTCCCTCATCCCCCACTCCTCAGAAAAGGGGAGCCCTACCTGCCCATCCGCCCACTCCAGCATATCAAGTTGTATCACCACTGAAAACATCCTCTTCCCCTGCGGCCTGGCAAGGTATCTCTCACCAGGGAAAATTGATCAAAAATCAGGAAACAGAGTCCATGTCAGGCTCAGCCCCCATTCTACGTACTAAAGAACCTAGATGAGGACCAAGCTGCCCATTGGCTACACCTGTGTAAGAGGCCTAGGTCCAGACCATTCAATGGTCCTTGGTTGGTGCTTGAGTCTCCACAGGTTCCCCTGGGCCCTGGTTAATTGGCTTTGTTGGTCTTCTTCTGGAGCTCCTGCCCACTATGAGTCTTTCTATTTTTCCCCCTACTCTATGATGCTGTGACAAGCACCATGAACCAAAAGCAAATTGAGGGAGAAGGATCTTTTTGGCTCATGCTTCCAGGTCATAGTCCATCATTGAAGTTAGAGGAGGAGCTCAAGCGAGAACTGAAGCAGAAACCATGGAGGAACAATACTGCTTACTGGCTTATTCTCCAGCTTGCTTAGCTGCCGTTCTTATATAAGGCCCCTCTTACCCATTGTGGAATAGCTAATTCAACTTAATGAGTATGTGAAATATGTTGTGTGTTCCTTTTTACCAGGAAGATCATTCCAACAGTGTTCCCTTAGTGTTGTTTGTGTGTTTGCTTATTTGTTTGTTTTTGTTCTGGTTTTGGTTTGGTTTGGTGTTGTTTGTTTGTTTGTTTGTTTGTTGTTGCTTGCTTAGTTGGTTTTTCAAGACAGCCTCAGGCCTTGGGTCTCCTGGACTCACTTTATAGACCAGGCTGGCCTCGAACTCACAAAGATCAGCCTTCCTTTGCCTCCTTGAGCTCAGGGATTAAAGACATGCACCCCCATGCCCAGCTTTCCTTAATATTTTTAAGGTATAAAACGATCATTTCCTATAGTCAACATGACATACAATAGAGCTGTTGAACTTGTTCATTTTCTCTACACCATTTTGTTTCCTTTGACTAACACCTCCAAGGTCTCCTGTCCCTCTGTCTGTGGGAACCTCCAGACAATTCTGTGTTTCTGCAAGATCAACATTTGAAAATTCCACATACGAGTGAGAGTGTGGGATGTTTGTCTTTCTGTACCTGGCACATTTCACTAAGCAAATTTCTTTATTCCATTCAGTCATTCACTTCCTTTCTTTATCCAGGAACCCTCTGATAGACACCGGCTGATTTTAGCTCTTGGCTGCCATGAATATTGCTGAAGTGAATGTTAGAGTACGGATAATCTCCTCAATGTGTCGCGCTTGCATCCTTTGGATGTAGATCCAGAAGTAGGATTATGGGTCACATGGGGTTTCTATTCTTAATGTTTTGAAGAACCCCCATACTGTTTTTTTTTTAAATAATGACTGTCCTAATTTACATTCACACCCACATTTTGTGAAAGATTCCCCTCCCTTTAAAAATATTTAATTAAGATCCTTCTAAAGTCTCACTTCGAATATAGTTCTTCTCACTTAGACTTTTTCCTTTTGATGGCATCCATTCTCAGCTAATATTCTGGTTTTCATTTACCTGATAATTGAGGATGTCAAATCTTTTAAATATACATATCACCCATTTTTTAATGTCTTGTTTGAAGGAATGTTTGAACCCTTTGTCCATTTTTAAACCTTTTGAAGTTGGATTGTAAGGGTTCCTTATGTATTTGAAGAAATTATGAGATGCAGATTTGAAAATACTTTCTTCATCATCATAGATTGCCTCTTCACTCTGTTGGCTGCTTCCATTTGCTGTGCAGAGGCTTTAAATTGGTGTGCTCCCACTTGGCTGTGATCCTAGTGGTCTGTGATTCAGATGTCATATCCAAGAAATCATTGCTGTAATGAATGTCAAGGGTTTTGCTTTGTTTTATTCTAAAGGCTTATGATTTAGGGTCTCTCTCTCTCTCTCTCTCTCTCTCTCTTTCTCTCTCTCTCTCTCTCTCTCTCTGTGTGTGTGTGTGTGTGTGTGTGTGTGTGTGTGTGTGTGTGTATGTATTGCATACATGTAAGAGTGTGTGGGTGTATGTTCAGGCCAGTACACACAAAGGCCAGAGGAGGACCGTCAGGTTTCTTCCCCTATTGCTCTCCACATGATTGCCTTGGAATAAAGTCTCTTACTGAACTGGAACATGAGATCATGAGCTCACCATTTCAGTCAGGCTAACTAGTCAATGAGTTCACAGGATCTCACCCCCTTGACATGGGGGGGCGGGCAAGAGGCATCTTTGTGGGTGCTGTGGATTCAAACTCAGCTCCACAAGCTTGTGCTTTAAGTGTTTTTGCCCTCGAGTCATCTCCCTAGCCCCTGGTTTTAAGTTTTATGCTTAAGTTGTTATCTATTTTGTTTTGACTTTTGTGTGTGATATAAAAGAATCTAGTTTCATTCTTTTGCCTACAGATGTCAAGTTTTTCACTTAAAAGGTTTATTCTTTCTCCATGGTGTATTGTTGGCACCCCTTATGGAAATTCACTGACCATGTATTTGAGAGTTAATTGTATCAATTCTGTTTTAAAAGTCAGTTTTGATGTCAGTATCATCCTGTTTTACACATCATAGCTTTGTGCTCTGTTTTAAAATAGGAATTATCAGGAATTTCTTTTTGTTTTCCTTATTTAAATTCTTTCAGCTATTTCAGGTATTTTATGGTTTTTTCCTATTTCTATCACAAAGAAATCTTAGGGAACTCACAGAGATTGCCTTGAACCTGCAGATTGTTCCCAATAGTATATGGGTATTTTAACAACTTTCTCCAGGCAATAGAGAATATTGGGATTTTTATTGTCTTGTTTATTTGTATCTAAATTTTATCAAATAGAGGTGCTATTATTCAAATATTTCTAAATATTCTAGCTAAAGAATTTAGGTAAGATAAAAATAAAAATAAGAGTTATCCAAATCATAAAGGAACTAAGATGATCTCATTTGTAGGTGACAAAATTTTGTGTGCTTAAAACCTTAAAGGTTCCATTAAAAGAATCTGTTACATTTAACAAACAAATTTAATAAATTACATGATATAAAATCAACTTTAAAAATCAGTTGTTTCTAAATGCCAATAATTAACTGTCCGGAGGGGAAACTGAGAAAACAACCCCATTTATCACAGCAACAAAAAGAATTGCTTAAGAACAAGCCCAGATAAAGAGGTTAAGCGTAGATTTTGAAGCCCAGATTTTATTTCATAGATAATAGGGAATCAAAGATGGCTCTGAGAAGTTTCTGATGCTATTTGAGACATGGATTTGTGAGTGAACCTGTGATAGAGGTAGATGGGGGCCAGAAGGTTCTTTAAATGTGAGTTTCAAAAAGCTGAGCATGAATTGAGAAAAGAGGCCTGGGAGGCTGAGACAGGAGGGTCCCAAGTTCAAGATCTGTCTAGACGGCAGTAGGATCAAAGTTATCTTGAACAATTTACTGAGACTCTGTCTCTAAGTAAAAAAATGAAGAATGCTAGGGATATAAAGTCATTGTCAGGCACATATGAGGCCCTGAGTTCAATTTCCAGTGTAATTAAAATATGTTAAGGAAGAAAATAGAAAGATGAAGATAGAAAAAGAAAAAAAGAGTTCAAACATTGCCAAGGTAGAAGGAACAGGAAGAGAAAAGCAACTGGCAGGCAGTAAGAGAATATCACAAGTGTCTCATATCTAAGGATCTAGAAAGGACAGCCAAGGATTAAAGGAACTCGGGGAAATTGGGATTTTCTTAACCAAAATCCCCTCACAGCTTCCAAACTGTTACACCCAGTGATGGGCCTGATTTCTTCAGTCTTGGGTGAATTATCAATATACTACCTACCATGAAAGAATTCAATAATAAAACTGAGGCATGCACCACAGACCCAGCCAATGAAAATTAACTTCTTGATCTAGCATAACAGAATATGAACTGGTCTTTAGTGCTAGCACCTGCTGTCCCTCTTGTCACCGACCACTTCCACAGGTGTTGGAAGGAATCCCTATTTTAGTGATTTAAGTGATGTCAGTCTGTGCTCCTTCAACAGCTAGAATACCCCTTGAATGTCATTTCCTGAAGAAGCCACAGCTCCCTGAGGGTTTGTAAATCAATTTTCGTGACAGAATAGCAAGCGGTTTTTTTTTTTTTTTCAGGTACACTGTACTATGAATTTGAGGCACATCCAGACATTCAAGTTGGGATGCTCAGAGGGCTTGTGAGAACTAGTTATTCAAAGACTGTGCCCATCAAGGAGATGTGGAGACCACCCACATGAAGGTCATTCTTGATATTATAACACAAGACTGATAACAGAACTAAGGCAAAGGAAAAAGAGACAAAGGCGTTAAAGGGGAAACTTACTTTCAAGTGAGTGAATGAGGAAGAAAGGAGCAGGAAGGCTTAGATGTGGCATGGTAGACAGCTTGAAGAGTTCACACAGATCACAGAAGAGGGAGATGGAAAAACATTAGATTTCTTTCACTGATGTGAGTACAGTGGGTCTTCAAATTTGCATCTCTGTAACAATTTTCAGGGGAGGTTTTCATAGAGAGAATGTTTTAAAAGAAGGAAAGGGGTTCAGTATTGAAAGACCAAGGATAGAGGCCACTTTAAGAAGCTTGGGATGGGTGAGGCCGTAGGCAGCATGGAATTTGATCTAGCTAGTGGTCTTCTTACCTACCACTGAGCACATGCTCATTCTTAAAGATATGGCCATTTGTCTAGAGCAGTCACACTTGAGCATACATGTAATTATGACAGGAGCAAGAGTCATGTAAGTTACCACTTATTAAGTATTGGTTAAGTACCTTTCACTAATCAAATATCCTACCCCCATATCAGATTGTCACCGTTTCCTGACTTCTCACACAGGGAAACTGAGGCATAGAAATAATAACTCACAGATGCTCAAGCAGCTAGAAATAGCAGAACCAATTCAAACTCAAGTGACCTTGACCTAGAAGCTGTGAAAATGGTCATACTAGAGTGGTCATGAGCGGAGGGGGTCGTCAAGCCACAGCTCTGTGTACTACTATTACACTACGCACCTGGAGCTGGGGATGCTCTTACTATTTGTACATGATTGTAATAGTATTTCATGACACAAAATTTTTATTGAACAAAAGAAGTGAGATGAGAAGAAGAAGAGGCAGTAGCTGGGAAGGCAGTGCGAAGAGGAAAGGTTTGCGTTGGTTTTCAAAACAAGACCTTGAACCAGCAGGCAAGGAAAGCTCTGTTATAATGGAGACCCTCACGCCCCCACGCACAGAAAGCAGACACAGAGGAAGAACACAGATGATTTCAGCTGTTCAGCTGTTCGTAACGAGATGTCTCACCGAAGCTGCTTTCTTTCAATAAAGAACCTTCTCCAACTATAAGGCACAAAGTGTTAGCCATGTGTTTGAGGACTTCATGGAAGAACAAGATGTTTTCCGTGCACCCAGACTCCAAGGAACATCGGAAGTGCACTGTTGGCATGGGAACCAAGAAGCTTGAGAAATCTGATTTTCAAAGATTCATTTTACAACTCCATTTGCATTTTGTGTGTGTGTGGATGTTAAGGGTAACAGGCCAATAGGAGGACAAAAACATACTGTATTACTTTAATGAGCTTCCTGATACTTTCTTCACTAGATAATCAACACTTGTATTCTTGTACACTAAATGTATTTACACTTAATATAGCTTACTTTGCAATGCTACCTATAAATGGACCTCAGTGACAGCTTTGCCCCTTGAGGACTCCATTCTGTGTGTCCAGTGACATCAACAGAGCAAGGGAGCCTTTGATGCGACATGTAAGCATACACCCTCCTCGGGCAGCCTGACTATTTTTTTCTGAGACCAACAGCGCTTTACTTAAAGTGATGAATCACTCTCATTAAATTAGGGTTGGCCAACTTCATGTGACTTTATTTTGACCAGTGCCTGTTGAGTGTGGATTTTATTGATTACCAATTTCAGCTAAAACAAGCCTCAAGCATTGGAATTCTGGCTTACCTCACCAGCATTATAGGAGCCAGCTTCAAGACAGCACTGTTAGTGTGTGCCTCAATAACTCAGGACATACCAGAGGGATTATTCTCATCTTTTGACACACTATAGTCTACAACGTCATCAGAACTAAGCAACTTTAAATCCCCTATATGCATCACATCAGTTTTGACCATTGGAAATTCTGAGATAACATGATCCCTTAGGCTCCCTTTCATAGGAATTCATAGTATATTGGGAAATAGAGATCAAGTGGGCACAGCTTGACTGCTGTGTCTGATTAACAAATTGTGGAATTTTGTGGCCTTTTGTTGCCATTTAGCCCTTTCAGAAAGCTTGACAGAACTCAATGCCTAGTCATTTCTATTACTTTGTGCCTGCTTCCTACATGAAACTAAGATGCACCCAAGAGGGGTACACAGCTTCTCTGATACCTATTTCTGCACTGTTTATCTCAATGCCTGACATGTGGATGATGCTCAAAGAGCAAGCATTTTATAAGAAATGGATATGGAGTGAGTACCCAGGAGCTGCACAAGACAGGGGGAAGACAGAGGAAGCTGTGACTTTCTAGGTTTTATTTTGGTGAAGGTTGCATTATTTTCCACAAATTCATATGTTAAGTCTGAGAAATAGAAACTCTGTTTTTTGCTTTTAATATTTATAGACCCGAAGGAAAGAATTTATTCAAGCCAACCAAAGTCCAAGTTAGGACCCAAGGTTCTTAGTATTCTCTGCAATGTAACTCCCTTGGGCTCAAATCCATTCTCTGCCATGGTAGTGGGTGACATTCCGGCAATTTTTATACTTTAAGTTTACAAATATTATTCAGGAAACACCCATAAAATGCCTACTGATTTCTGGGCCATTTGATTAAAATAAAATGTTTCCTGAGAGTGGTCAGGTTTTGACTGGTTAGTTTGGATAACATAAGCCAAATGCTTTTGGAGAACCATCGTCTATTCTACATTATAGCATCCTTTTAGAACATCACTGGGATGAGCTTTCATCAGCATCATCAAGGCAGGTTCTTACTATAACCAGACATATCTACCTTTAAATGATCTTAACTTACCCCTGGCTTTTTTTGTGCCAGGTTAGAAGACTTTGTACAAAGAGTAGCGTTACAAATAACACAATGTATTTTGCATGTAGAATGTTCAAGTATCTTCATATTTAAAGTATAAAAAGGAAATGCAAGGGCTGGAGAGATGGCTCAGCCATTAAAGAGTAGGCTCACAACCATAAATACAAGAAGTAAAAGCAAGGAAAGAGCAGTGTCCAGGAGTATAAAATGTGCAGGTGTGATAAAGAACCAACAGCAGATTCTGATGACCCTGTAGGAAGCTCTGCAGTTTGAATGACCCTTTAACACCAGCCTGAGTTGAGACATTTCTTATTAGTCCTTGGGTAGACCATGTCAAGGAGAGGTATGACTTTTGACAAGCTTACTCTCAGCCATCCTGAAAGAAGCTGACAGTCCTCAACATGTCTCTGCTAATGCTGCTCCCCACAACTGAAAAGACAGATCCACACTGAAGGGAAACTTCAACAGTATATTCTAGCATCTTCCACAACAAAGTAAAGATTGATGCCTCCTGGTATAAGTAAATAGTGTAACCCTCACATCGAACTCACCCAAAGAAGAGTAGGAAACATGTGCTTTCTGAATACTGTGGATTCAGGAAAGGGGCTTTGCTTTCCAAGAACCCCTTCTTAAGCCTTGTCTTGGATGAATCAACTCTGGCAGTGGGGTCTTAGCTCACAGTTCTCTGTATAGTTATCTGCTGAGAGTAGAATCAGATTCTGAACCCTCATCTGCTTTCAGGGGACCACAGCTCATCATTGGTTTGCATTCAGCCATGAAGGGAAGCATTCATCCTACTTGCATACCACTGTAAGTAGAGGAAGCAAAGGCGCTAATTACTACACCCACTTGCCTTTGATTTCCATCCTCTCCATCCATTCAACTTTTCTACTGTGCCAGATTTTGCCAGATAGCAAGATCAATGGCCTCCACACAGAACTTACTTCATCAAGAGCATGAGAAGCCTCCGGATGTCCGGTCGAGCCACACTCACACCATCACTTCCCTGGCAGCCGCTCACCTTAGATAACAATACACCTTCATGGTGGATGTGCCTTAAACAAAGGTTGAAAGAGACCCAAAGGGGCTTGCAGTGGCAGGTGTATGAGTTTGAGAATAACTTCTAAACATAATAACACTAAAGTATCAGTTAGCAACTAGAAGAAATGCAAATCTGTTTGCTGATATCATCTTTTTGTTCACTCAGTTATCCATTTGTCCATTCTGTCCACAGCCACTGGTAAGCACCTGGTTTGGGACAATCCTCTGTTTGTTGCTGGTGACAACAACAACCAGGAGGCTTGGATGGAAATCCATATGTGGTTTTACCTCTGTGTCCTCACTTTCTCTTATGAAAGTGGAAATTTTGCCATATTCCCAACCACTTCCTCATATAGAGAGGTGCCGTGGAGGGAACCATTGTTTTCTCGCCACCATCTCTCTGCTCTGCCCTTACAAAAGGATGAATTGATTACACTAATTGCTTAGTCTAAATCCACGTGTGACATTTCCCTTGCAAGCAGAGATACTGTCTAGAAAGTTTTCCCTCTCCCCTTTGGCCTCCAGATTCTCAAGTCCTATATTCCCCTTTTCTTCCCAGATTCTCTATCAAAGCCCTACCAGGGCAGGTTCCCTTTCAGTCTTTTCAGCTCCATTGTGCACCCTCATTTTTCTCTTTGTCCTCTGCTTACTCAGGTGGTTAATGTAGGCGGGCCAGCAGTTTTGCTTCACGAAGTTGAATGGCTAAAGGGGTTTGGACTCCACTCTGCAAATCATGCTGCATAGCTTATAATTTTTCTACCATTTGCAAACCTTGAGGTTGAAATGTAAGATAACAAGAAAAAGATACCAGTACAGCCCAGCTACAAGCCACATACTTCAACACAATTATTACAGTCCTGGTTTTATGGTTTGGGCATTTTATGGCATTATTAAAGCAGATAAAGGGACCCTCATGCAGCAACATGTTCTTTGTGTATATATTCTCTAATGATCAGAACCTTGAATGACAAAAATAAAGAGTGGAAAGAGTGGATTTTTTATGCCTCCTTTCTTGAAGAAAATATAGTTTCTGCCACCCTGGAATTTATGGTCTGGTTGTAAAATGTAAAGGTATGATAAAAAAAAAAATACCTGCAGAAAAAAAAATCTACCCAACCTAGCATGGAAGAGGCCAACAAGGATGGTTTTCTGGAAGTGGTGAATGAAGAAAAGAATTTGAGAGATAATTAAGTTAAATAAAGGTCACTAAACAGGAGGGCATTAGCTAGTGCTCAGGGGGAACTGTGGCCTGGTGAGGGGAAAGGGTACAGGTAGTCAGGACTGCTGTGTGGCTTGCATATAGTCAAAGTAAGTTCATGAGACACCTGCACAATGTGGGGGAAAGTGCACACACTAGTCTCTGTTTTTTCTCTCTCTCTCTAGATTTGTGGGAATGTATCGGAGCATCAAGCTCCCGATGTTGTATGCATCTGTGGTTTTAATCAGCATTTATATCTTCAAAAACAGATCTGACGTGGGCTTCCTGCAAGGGCTTTTAAAAGGGGGAGGATGGCAGTCTAGACAGGGCCATGCATTCCTTGTTCTGAATGGTTCTGAGCTTTTGGGGGAGATAGAGAGTCTAAGGGAAGCTCATCAGAACTGGCTGCATTGTCTTCCTCTGTGGCCTGATAAGGATGCAGCCCCTCACCCCCCCCCCCCACCTCCAGAGGGAGGTGATCAAAGAGCCAGCCATTGAATTCATGTCAGAGACAGCCTCTGTTCCGATTACTAGGTAACCCACTTGAAGACTAGCTGCCTTGGGCTACATCTGTGCAGGGGTTCTAGGTTATCTCCGTAGATGGTCCTTGGTTGGAGTATCAGTCTGAAAAAAGACCCCTGGGCCTAGATTTTTTGATTCTGTTGGTCTCCTTGTAGAGCTCTTGTCCTGTCCAGGTCTTTCTATCTCCCCCTTCTTCCACAAGATTCCCTGCACTCTGCCCAAACTTTGCCTATGAGTCTCAGCATCTGCTTTTATACCCTGCTCCATAGAGTCTTTCAAAGGCCCTCTGTGGGTAGGCTCTTGTATTGTTCCTTCCAATATCTATCCCATTTGCCTTTCTGAATGAGGATTGAACATCTTACCCAGGGTCCTCCTTCTTGATTAGCTTCTTTAGATATACAGATTTTAGTATGATTATCCTATATTATATGTCTAATATCCACTTATAAGTGAGTATATAACATGTGTATCTTTTTGCTTCTGGGATACCTCACTCAGGATGATCTTTCTAATTCCCACCATTTGCCTGCAAATTTCATGGTTTCCTTGTTTTTAATTGCTGAGTAGTATTCCATTGTGTAAATGTACCAAAATTTTTGTATCCATTCTTCAATTGAGGGACATCTGGGTTGTTCCCAGATTCTGGCTATTACAAATATAGCTGCTGGGAGCTGGAGAGATGGCTCAGAGGTTAAGAACGCTGTCTGTTCTTCCAAAAGTCCTGAGTTCAATTCCCAGAAACCACATGGTGGCTCACAGCCACCTATAAGGAGATCTGGGGCATAGTGAGATCTTGTATATACATAATAAATAAATAAATATTAAAAAAAAAACAAATACAGCTGCTACAAACATGGTTGAGCAAATGTCCTTCTATACTTGAGCATATTTTGAATATATGCCTAGGAGTGGTATAGCTGGATTTTGAGGTAGCACTATTCCTAATTGTCTGAGAAACCCCAAGATTGATTTCCAAAGTGGTTGAACAAGTTTACATTCCCACCAGCAATGGAAGAGGGTTCCCCTTTTTCTACATCCTCTCCAGCATGTGTTGTCACTTGAGTTTTTTTTTATCTTAGCCATTCTAATGCATATAAGGTGAAATCTCAGGGTTGTTTTGATTTGCATTTCCCTGATGACTAAAGAGGTTGAGCATTTCTTTAAGTGTTTCTCTGCCATTCAATATTCCTTTATTGAGAATTTTCTGTTTAACTCTGTACCCCATTTTTAAATTGGATTACTTGATTTGTTGCTTTTTAACTTCTTGAGTTCTTTATATATTTTGGATATTAGCCCTCTGTCAAATATAGGGTTGGTGAAGATCCTTTCCCAATCTGTAGGCTGTCCTTTCGTTCTGATGATAGGATAGTGTCCTTTGTTTTATAGAAGTTTTTCAGTTACATGAGGTCCCATTTATTGATGTCTAATCCAAATCTTTAAGGGGATGGAAAAACAGGTCAGGCATCTGACAGGTTTTTTGTTTTGTTTTGTTTTTGGTTGTTTTTTGTTTTTTTTTGTTTTTGTTTGTTTGTTTGTTTTTTGCTTGTTTGTTTGGCTGGTTGTTTGGGTTTTTGTTTTGTTTTGGTTTGAGTTTTGGGTTTTGGATTTTTTTGTTGTTGTTTGAGACAGGGTTTCTCTGTTTAGCCTTGGCTGTCCTGGGCTCTCATAGTAGACCAGGCTAGCCTTAAACTCACAAAGATCTGCCTGCCTCTGCCACCCCAGAGTGCTGGGATTAGAGGCATGTGCCACTATGCTCACTGTTAGAAACATTTTTAGCAGTTCAGAAAACAGTCATCAGTCTTGAATAAAGAGCAGAGTGGTGCATCAGACAATCCAGAGTACATAACATTCAATCATTTATGGTTTGGTATACCCATAGTATATTTGTTTCCAAGAGATGCTATAACAAAATACTATAGGGTATCTAAACAACAGAAATTTAGTTTCACACACTTACAGAAACCAAAACTTTGTGATAAAAAAAAGAGGGATGATGCTCTGAGAACATCCTGTTGGCTTGTAGATGGGCATCCATCCTCTGTCTTCACACAGTGTATGGGTTATGTCCTAGCCTCTTCTTCCAATGGGAGCACCAGTCATAGCTCATTAGTGGGCACTCATCTTTACCATGCTCTGCTCTAGTGTCTGTTTTAAGTACAGTCACATCCTAAGACACTGTGGATCAGGACTTAAAATACAGATTCCAAGGGATCCAATTTGTCTACCACCTTCTTGTCATTTTCACTTAGCTCTTCCTCGTCCACATATTACCAAATAATATCAAACCACTATCAAATTCTTAACCCCAATCTCAGAATTTTATTTGATTACTCTGATTGTTAAATCCTTAGCCGTATCACATTTACCGGTTCTGTCTCTGTGGACTTAGCAAGAAGTTTGCTTCACAATTTGGAACAAACCATGCTACTGTATCCTTGAACACAAGTTGCCTTTCCCCAGATAACTCTGGCTTTTACTGGCTTGCTGCGAACAGATCCTGTGTTATCCTTTGCTTTGTACACATAAGCATATCTCTTGTCCAAATAAAATTCATTTTCACTTCAGGCATAAATATCTTCAAGAAAATCTGTATGTGCCTTCTGGTTTGGAAAATTCTGCCAGCGAAAGTGACCTGGGGACAAAGAAGTTTTCCACATGTAATTTTTATTTTAAAGTCCAGATGCCTTAGGCCTCCATGAACTCCTACATGGCAAAAGAGCTCTCTCTGGCTGTTTCTGGAACATGCTGTGCTGGTTTATGTCTCTATGGTTTGCCCATTCTCTTTCAGAAATGTCCTTATCAGTCAAATGGGCACTATTGTCTGACCAGTGTCTTCTTCCAAACTCTCTCTAAAGCCTCCACAACGGCACCTTGTCTCTTTGGATCCTTTCCTTCCATAGAGGACCAGATATCTCAATTTCTATTTATGTAGCAGAAATACATCTTTTGCGGAGGTTCTTTGATAGGTAGAGGGATGATGGATTTATCAAGAATTCTGTTGTGGCCATGACCGGTATTCTCTCAATAGATGAAATTTCAGTGTGGATATCTCTTATATATACAAATCAGATAAAAGTGGATTTTGAAGCCATTTTCCTTCTGTATCTATGATAGGTATAATGAGTCCTCAAAGATGCCTATATCCCATTCCTTGGAGTTTAGAAATACATTCAGTTATGTAGCAAAGTAGAGTTTTTAAGACTGCCAGGCTAGGGCTAGGGAGTTGACTGATTGAATGCTCTGCAGACATGAAGACTTGAGTTTGTATCCCTTAACATAAACATAAAAAGATAAGCACAGTGGCATGCATCTATAACCAATCACTGAGGAGGTGGAGACGCAAGTCCTGGGTCTCACTGGCCTGTCAGTCTGGTCAAAATACTGAGTTCCAGATTCAATAAGAGATTCTGTCTCAAAAAGTAAGGTAAAGAGCAATCAAGAAAACAATGGACATTGACCTTTGGCACACACACACACACACACACACACACACACAAAGATTGCAAGTGAATTAATAATGCTAGTAAACCAAACAGATATATTATCCTGGATAATTTAGACAGACCCAGGATTATCAGAAAAGCCATTAAAAGTAAAAGCAAGGGGCATAAGGCAGAGGCCTCTGGGAGCAGAGCTCTCAGACGTTATCACTGTCATGAGAGAAGAACAAAAGGCCAGAGAGGTGCAACATTGCTGGCTCTGAAGATGGAGCTGAGGCCAAAGCTAGAGACTGTGTGCCGCCTCTGAAAGCTAGGAGAGTAAATGGACTCTCTGCTGAAGCTTCTGAAGGGAGCACAGCCCCGTTTGTAGCTTGATTTTATCTCAGTAAAAAATGCCATATACTGAGCATATAAAATGTAAGGTAATAAATTTGTGTTGTTTTAAGCTACCTAATTTCAAGCAGTGTGTGTGTGTGTGTGTGTGTGTGTGTGTGTGTGTGTGTGTGTGTGTACATGGTTCTAAAAATAAACCATTTGCCCACTGTCTTCATGCTATGGTGTTTTCATCTGCTCCAGGGAAGGCTACCACACTCACCAACATTTGCAACTTTTCCTACTTCATGATTCTAAGCTTTGGGAAACCAATAAGAATGTATAGGGCAGTTTTCACTTTTCTGCTGATTTTAAAATAACTTGTACTAATCTGTTCATATGTAAATAACGAATCCTTGTAACTCTCACCCTCTACCCTCTCCTATCTCCCCTGTCACCCCCTATTCCTCCCTACAACTTTCTTTATTACTTTCATGTCTTTTGTTTGTTTGTTTGTTTGTTTTTTGTAACCTATTAGGTTTAATCAGAGCCTTCTATGTGACCATGAGTTTGGAGCTGTCCACTAAAGCCTGATGGACTCACCTGTGTATTCAAAAATGAACACAATGCCTTTCCCTCCCTCAGAATCCAGCAGTAGACAAAGTTGGGGATTCCCCCATCCATGATCAAATAACGACAGGCCCAGCATAAGCAACCTTGGGCTCTGAGAGATAATGCTTGCAAACAGCTGTGAGAGCCGTTAACTTCAATGTACTTGGAACACCTTATTGAGGGAACTCTCTGTGTGTATGCTATAATAAAAGCAATGTGATTTTACAGGGAAATGTACCTCAGTTTGTGTACAATCTACAGGATAGATGAGAGCTGTACAGAGCAAATGGGTGTGTTCATAAGAGGATGATGTTGGATCACAGGTAGATGCCAAGATTTCATCATCTTGAAAAGCAGCTTACCTCATGGAAATTCTAGAGCTGGCTATGGCTCTACAAAACCGTAACAAAGCAGCATGGTCCTTTTTTAAAAATCCACTTAAGAAAATTACCTGCAGGAAGAATGGTGGCATTGAGCATCATTTAGATGGCAAGTGATTCTTGCTGAGAAACATCATGGAAATTCACAATGGCAGCCCTCTGCTGGAGGTGAACTTCAAGAATGCTGATCATGAAAAATCTGGTTTCCAAGATGATGATGAAAACACAATAAACAAACACCCGAACACAGATCTTGAATGGGAGAGACTAGGAGAGTAATGCCAGTGAGTCAGGGCTCTTTGCAGACTCTGAGGAATACAGTAGGCACTGGGAAGCTGTGGTGGTTTGCATAAGAATGGCCCGCATGAGCTCATATATTTGAATGCTTAGTCACCAGGGAGTAAAACTACTCCAAAGATTAGGAGGTGTGGCCTTGTTAGAGGAAATGTGTCACTGGGGTGGGATTTGAGGTTTCAAAAGTCCACGGCCCATCCAGGTTGTCTCTCTGCTTGTCAATCAGGATGTAGCTCTCAGCTACGTCTATAGCTCCATGCCAGCCTACTGCCATGATTCCTGCCATGATGATGATGGACTAAGTTTCTGAAACTGTAAGCCAGCCTCAATTAAATGTTTCCTTTTATAAGAATTGCCCTGGTCATGGTGTCTCTTCTCAGCAATGGAACAGTGAGGAGGCAAAGAGAACTTGAGCAAAACAAAACAGAGTAAGTATATGGTATCTAAAATGGGTGTGCCTGTGGGTGAGGCAAAGACAAAAGAGGAGAGCGTTGGGCAACTATGAGCTCTGTCCGTAGAGCCAGGTCAGTTTTCTTAACAATGCCAGCTTGTGGACTCTGGGAGAGCAGATGTGGTACCTAGATGAACACTGATAATATTGTGCACTTAGTTCACTAAATGCCACCAAAGTTAAGATGGTAATGCATCGATCTTGTTTTTCAAAAAACTAAAGAAAAAATATAACCCTGGGAGTAGATGCTAAAATTTTATACCAGCCATCCAAATGATACTCTCAAATGCAAAGAGTGAGTTCATGAACACTGAGGAGTTTTCCATTTAACTCTCTATTAACATCCTGAAAGATAAATGGTATTTTACTAAGTAAAAAACCAAAAAGCAGAACAAAGCAACAACAACAACAAAACCCATCTATTGCATTTGTTCTTGAAGCCTATCATCAAAGAGTAGTTCTTGGTTTATAAATTGAAGAGGACAAGAAATAAACCTGTAAGCAGTATCTACAGGGCTCTTTGTGTTGTGTCCACGTGTGTGCATAAGCAAGTAAGCTCTGTGTGTGTCTATGTGTGTGTGCGTCTGTGTGTGTGTGCGCGCGCGTGTGCACAGGCAGGAAGACAACCTTGGGTATCATTCCTTAGGCATTGTTTAGCTTTTTCTGTGAGGCAGGGTCTCTCACTGGCCCGGAACACACCTAGTAGGCTAGAATGGATGACCAGTGAGCCAGAGAGGTCCACCTGTCTGTAGTTCTCAACACTAGGATAACAAATACTAGCCACCATATCCAGCTTTTGTGAGCTCTGAGAAGCAAACTCCGAGCTTCGTGCTTACATGGTGACCCCTTTGTGGGCAGAGCTATCTCCCCTGTCCCAACTCTTTGTATTTTGCATGGTATTTTCTCCTGCATTATGTCATTGGACTAAAGAAGGGCTCTGGGCTTTTCTTTATCATCAAGACTCGGAGACAAGACGTCAACTCCAGGTGGCCTCACTAGACACTTTTTGTTCTTCCTACACAATTGCAATGCTTCCTGTGTCCAAACAAATGGCACAATATGTGAGAAGAAAAGTTTCATGAAGCCACATGCTACACTATCTAAACAGAAACACCCAAAAAAAAAAACAGAGCAGAATGCTTATCCCTACATAGCCAAAGGCTTGTCAGCTTCACAGACCTGAGACCAGCTACAGAAATTCTGAAATGGGCTCACCACTGAAAATCAACCTGAATCATCCAGAGACATCTCTGCCATGAGAAATATAACCTCCATTCCTGGGATTGTAAAATGTCACTGACTCTTTCAGACCTGGTTCAATCCCATTTATTTTGCAACTAAAAGAAGTACAAGATTGTGTCTCAAGAGACCAAAATAGAGGGAACCTAAATGACAGAGAAAGTTGCCCATTGTCCTCCACATGCATGAGCACACACCTGCATCTGAACCCACACATGAGCACATAAACACACACACATGAGAAAATGTTATGAGATTCAAGGAGAGGATCTGCAAAGCAATTAGCTTTGTGCTTACCATCATGCTAGTGTCTGTTTTTGCACCTTCACTCTCCTTCCATGCTCTGGGACATGTAATCACCTAAGAAGCAGCTTCTGACTCTAAAAATCATAAATCCAACATCTGACTGCAGCCCATTTTTTCACAGCCCCTTTAATCATGTGGCATCTTTGATTTGACTTTATCATGATGTCTATCCCTTTGAGCTGTTCTCCTAGCACATCAGTTCCCAGATTAATCCTCTCTTCATTCCGCCATTGCAATACATCACTTTAATCGGCCTCTAGATTTTTGCTCTACAGCTACTCTTTCACACTGCTTAGCCAGCCCCAAACCATGTGCCAATGTCCCTGCCCCACTAGGTCCTACCACATGGTAATCAAAGTGACCCAGCCATTCCTTGTCCCAGCTGTGACACTGATATCTTGTTAACCCAAGCATACCTCCTCCATTGCTCTGGGTAGCTCTGCTACACTGACCATAAGACCCCAGCTCCACAGCCTCCCTCAGCCTCACAGCAGAGGGCCCTGAAGCCCATGCAAAATGATGAGCAAAGGTTTGAGTGTAAACACTAGGTATTCAGATTCATTACTGACACACCTAGAAGCCTCCAGATCTCTTCCTGGTTGCTTCAGAGGAAGATACATCAACTTCGTACTCTCCTCTGGACCCATGCATCCCTTTAGGGTGCTTATTCATCAGTTGTCACATTTGTATTCTTTATTGTCATGCTTCCTCTCACCAAAGATCTATGTATGTTCAGAGTCCTCCATACCTCAAACAACAAACAAAAACTAAAAATGAAAGCCCTTTTACTCTCTCTTTTGACCAGTTCCTTCAAATACTGAATTCTTTCTTCTCCTTCCATTACCTTCAATTGCCCTTTGCCTTCTTTCTTCTCTTGAAATTAATCAAAGTTCAGTGAGTACAACATGGAGTTACCCTTGACTCCCTTTATTTAATTCACCCCAGCAGTAATTCAAATCCACATCTATCCTGGCTGCATTGGGTTCATACTCTTACATTCTATCCTCTCCATCCTCTCCACTAACATGGTCTAACCTTGCAAGCTCATCCAAAGACAATGTAATCTGTACCCCTATTCTATGACAAAAAAATAAGAAGGAAAATGGGAATGTCCTTGCTCTTTCCTGGTGTTCTAAAATGGTTCCACTGCATCACAAGGACAAGGAGTAATCCTTATGGTATGGCTCTAGTGAGCACAGCTGCAGTACCAACAGCCACCAAAGGGCCGTGTGTTCAGGATCTAGTCCCTGAGATGCTGCTGACTCAAGGTAATGGAACCTTTAAGGGATGGGGCTAGTGTGAAGTGTGCCCTTAAGAGGTACTAGGGAATCCCAACTCCCCTCTCCTTCTCTTTGCTTCCTGGGCATGAGATGAGTAAGTTTGCTCTGACACGCTTCTGCTACATTCCCAAAACAGCACCCACCAAACATGCATTGGTACTTGCTAAAGTCTACACCAACCTTTTCTATTTATTTATTTTTATTACACCTTTGAAAATTATTTTTTATATTTTTCTTATGATTTATTTTGATGAGATTCTTTATCTTCCTATAAGTCCTCTCATATCCTTCCCACCTCACTACCTACTCAACTTCATGTTCTTTTGAGCAAAACAACAATAAACAAGAAAAAAAACAAAACAAAGCAAAAAATGACCCAAAACAAACAAACTAACAAAAACAAACCCAAAAGCATGGTGTCCATTTTATGTTGGTCAACTACATTTGGGGTGGAACCCACACTTGACATTGCTAATGAAGCTAAGAACCTGAGACTAGATAGGTTATGGGCTCTGGGGGAAAACCTACATCTATTATATTGTTAAAGTAACATAGCAATAAAATGACCAAAATGACTCCTGCTGCTCTACCCATAGATTAGTGCATGGCTCAACCCTTATCGAAGAAGCTTCTTCTTTCTGTAGATGATGATTAACTCCACAACTGGCCCATTTGAAGACAGTGAGAGACTTTGGAACACTCAGCCCTAAATGGGATGTCTTTGTCAACCCTTTCCCTTCAAGGAAAAGGGAGTAAACACATTGTACCAGCCAGAGGTGTCGATGACTCCCAGGAAATGTTTTATTTTTACAAGTTCGTTGTCTCAGTTATTTATTAGGGTTATGAAAAGCTGACTGACACCATAGCTAACTGTTGACTTTGAGACTAACTGAACATAAGCTCCTTTCAACCACCATAAGCATATTCCTCTTTATATAGTGCTTTCGGTAGAAGATCAGTTTCCTGACATCTCAGCAAACATGGCTTAAGTTAGAGGGTCTTTTTGTTGGTGGTTTTATATATTTGCATTGGAAATGCTTTTTCAGGAGTGGCTTTCATTTTTTTGTTTTGTTTTGTTTTGTTTTGTTTTGTTTCTTTGTTTGTTTTTGAGCTGGGTCTTCTTACCATAAAGAGCACCACATGCCAGAAAGTGTCATGAAAGAAACGTTTGCTTGGATGGAATATTATCAAGTGTGATAATTGCAATTCCATGACTAAATATTCCCCCCCTTCACTCTCAAAGAGCCCAAAAGTCATCCAACCATTAGTCCTGAGCTTCTACCGTCCTCACTCAGAACTCCAGGTAGTTACTACCCTTTCTCCAGGACAGGACACTGATACCACAAAGAAAGGTTTCCCTAGTGAGAAGGTTAATAGTCACTGTCAACCTGACTGATTTAGAACTAAAGGCCAGCAGCATTACTCAGCAGGTAAAAGTGCTTGTCTCCCTGTAATGGAGCCCTGGTTACCTCAACTTGATTCCTGGAACCCACATAAAGATAGATGAAGAAAGTTGTCTTCTGACCTCCACCTCCTGTTTTCTAAGTCACTCCAGAGAGTCAAGTCTGGCTCTATAGACCAGGCTGTCATCAGACTCACAAACATCCACCTAATTAGCCCTGACCATAGAATGCTGAGCTTAAAGGCTTCTGCCTCTTTTTAAAGAACTGATTTTTACTTATCATCAGTTTTATCCATGTGTATGAGTGCTTTGCCTACATGCATGTCTCTATATCACATGTATGTCTGAAGGCCATAGAGGCAAGAAGTGGACCCTGGATACCCTAGAACTGGAGTTAGAAATATTGTTACCCACTATGTGGTTGCTGAGGAACTGAAGCCAGGTCCTCTGCAACAGTAGCAAATGCTCTTCATCACTGAGCTACCTCTGCAGCCTTACCGTTTTTTAAGTGTGTGTGTTTATGTCTTTGTGTATGTGTGTGTGTGTGTGTGTGTGTGTGTATGTGTGTGTGTGTGTGTGTGTGTGTGTGTGTGTGTGCAAGCACACACATGCACCTAAGTGCTCAGAGGCCAGAAGAGGGAATCATATCCCTTCGAGCTGAAATTACAGGCTTTTGTGAGCTGCCCAATATAGATCCTCTGCAAGAGCAATAATGTGCTGTAAGCTGCTGAGCCCATCAGCAGCCCCGAGTAGAATCTATGTAATCCACATTGGACTACTGTCCCCAGCTTCACACTCCTACCTCAACTCCCATTATGATTCCTCATCTGGATTATGTCTTCCTGATCCTTCTTTGTCTTTCCACTGAAAAACCGTGCAGGCCTCTCAGAACCAAGTATAATTGTGTAGCTCTTCTCTGTTTAACTTCCTCCAACTCCTTCACCTGCAGCAAAGAACTTGTACCTTTCTCCTAGGCAGTCATCAAAGCCAGGCCATTCATTAATTCACCTACTCAACAAATCTTTACCGAGTATCTAGTCCATGCCAGCTGTGTCCTAGGGACTGGCAATAAATCAGACATTGATCTCTGCCTCATGGAGCTTGCTGAGGGAAAAGGAAACCAATAATAACCTTAGTAAGGAGGCAAGCTATATTATTATTAGAGGGTGGTATGTGTCCCAGGTGTGGTAATGTAATACACTATGCTGGAGGCTGAGGTAGGAAGATCATGAGTTCAAGATGCATATAGGCTACATATTAAGATTTACTGAAGGGGAGGAAGGGGAAGAGGGGGCTCAAAAAGAGGAGCAGAAGTAAGTGCTGTGGGAAAAGTGAAAAGTCGCAGAGAAAGGTGATCCTGATTTCTGGAGACAGAGATTAGAAGGGTCTCAAGTCTCATCCAGGTGGTCAGAGTGGGCCTGACTCAGAAAATTATGTTGAAGCAGAGATTTGGAGCAGGTGAGTTTAAATCTCAGGAATACATCTGTAGTACAGTATTCCAGGCAATGGGAAAAGATGGTGTGAAAAACCTGAGGTGAGAGTACAGATAGTATCATAGGGGACTAGCACAGAGACCAAGGGAACCAAAACACAGTGAACATGAGGGAAAGGAGTGGTAACTGCCAGCCACCAAGGAAAGGACCAGGTCGTGGCCCTGTCATTGCCCCGTCTTTATCAGCATTAGTCACAACTACAGTTTCCCCAGTGTGTTGGGTTCCCTTGTATCTTAAAGCTTTTAGCTACGTCCCCATGTCATTCTTGTCCTATCATCAAGTTCTGCCACCCACAGAGCTCTACCCACCACACCCCTGTGCTTCTGTATATTTTGACAATAGAACAATTATAGCTATTAATACCCTGAATGCAAAAACCTAACTCCTCGACCATATCACCCTGGAAAGAGCTCTTTGGGGGGATAAATTCCATCATTTTATTCTTCCCTTTTTCTCTAGGAATCACCACCTGGCCAGCTACAGAATAGATGGATATTAAGAAATTCTTTGGCAAGGGGCACGGTGGAGATGAGGGAGGGAGGGAGGGACTGGGAGGGAATGAGGAATCGGGACAAGGCTGGGATACAGAGTTAATAAAATGTAACTGATAAGAAAAAAATAAAATTCAAAAAAAAATCTCTAAGGTAAAAAAATAACCTTTTAAGAATAAATTTCAAAATATTCATTAATTCATGAAAAAAAGAAATTCTGAAGGAGAAGTTGAAAAATCCTATCTATCTATCTATCTATCTATCTATCTATCTATCTATCTACCTACCTACCTACCTACCTATCTATCATCTATACTCTATCTCTCATCTATCTATTATCTACCTGTGTGAATACACATATGCATGTGCACAGGCACATGTTCTTATGTGTTCAGGTATGCAGGCACATATGCGCATGTGGGGGCCCAATAAGAACGGAGCCTCTGTTTTCACTCACATACCAGTTGCATGCCCTGAGTTCCAGTAGGGGCAATGTGCGGGTGAGGTTTACCTGATGTCACATGTGATTTGTTCACAGAGTGGAGCAAGGGGAGTTTGACTCCTTGTAGAGATGAGCCCCTCGGTGATGTATGAGGAGGGCCCTTCAATTGATCCATTCACTTTCTTTGAGCAGATGCTGCAGCCAATGGCAGGCTGAACTAAGGCTGCCCTGGGAACCTCAAACATCCCTCCCCCACATTATCCCCACCCCCACAAATTGTCAAAAAGGCGCCATGATAGATAGAGCTTCTGTGTGCCACTAGGTGAGTGTTTAAATCTTTTATAAGACAGTCAATGGCCTTTATAAACCTTCAGACGAGAATTACACTGTGTCTGAGATGGAGCTGAAAGTCAATGGGAAATTGATTCTGTCTAGCTGGTGCTGTTTTGAGCAGGAGGCTTGCTGGGTGCCTTCAGGATCAAATGTACCATCTCCAGTGTGCCCTCAGGGCCTGGCTTTTCTCATATGAAAAGTATTGAGATGCTGAGGCCCTTTTCTGGGCTGAGGCACATCACCCCAGAAGCAGGTGCACACTCCAAACACAGGAAGGCCTTGAAGGGCAGTGCCTGGTACCAGAATGGTTATAAAGTAAGTTTACCTTCCCAGGAATTGAGGCCAACATAACCTGATGTCATTGCCTGCACCCCAGGCAAAGACGTCAGAAGATGATAAATGGCCATTGATCTGGCAGCTACCGTGGGGGGCAAGGCACACCTACAATTACTCTCCCTTGTTAATGACCCCATTAGCCAGTGGATCAAACACAGTTAGTAGGTGTGATGATGCTGCAGTTATGTCCTTGTCAATACCCATTGGCCTGATCTATACTGTCTGCCAATGGATTCTCAAACAAATAGTAAAGACTCCTATTTGGAATTATGGGAGTCTGTTATCATAGGTCTGGGTAGGTATGAATCAGTGAGGACTGGGTGGACTTTGGTAGATAAATTGCTATCCGAGTTTCACAGGCAAGGCCCGGAATCTCAGGGACTTTCACAAAAAGACAATGGCTGAGGCTATGACTATTGCAAACCTACCTGCACTGACCACTCTCCAAAGGCCTGAGCCCATGGGTAAGAAAGACCTAGGAGACTCCAAGGTCAGATTTGCAGTCCATACTGGAGATGGCTCTCATGAGGTCAAGCACTCCATCTTTTCTCCCATCTGCAGTTTCCCTCATTAAGAAGGACCTTTTTTCACATGCTCAAGGTCAAAGTGTCCTTTGCGTTTCTCCAAACTCTCCCTTCTTTTGCAGAGGTCGAGAGACGGTCTAAGATTTTGACACAGTGGAGAGGGAGGAGAATGGAAATATTGAAATGGAGCTGGTGCTTCCAGTTCAGAGCCATTTTGAATGGGCTCTTTATTTGTACTTGGCACCATCACCACCATCATCCCTACTACCACGCCCACACAGATACTCCGCAGGTCCATAGAAAGCCAGCATTCCACACTCTGCTAGGGACTGTGGGAGGCAAGCAGAAGGTTCAGAACTATTTGCACTACGGGAAGAGGAAGCCATGGCATTAGCTTTGGATGAAAGACAGAATGGAGCAATATCCCAACATCCCTGCCCCCTCCCTTTGGTTATCACTGTTGGTGCTAGGTAGTCAGGTGTCTTTGAACTTCAATAAAGGAGCTCTATTTGAAAACCCTTCAGGGTGCCAGAGAAACAGTTCTTTTCCACATCATCAGTCTACCCCAGGCAAGCTCCAAAAAGAAGAGCAAATATCACTGGCCGCCACAGAGGGGTGGGCGAGGGAGCAGCACGGTGGTGGGATTGTTAAAGATGAGGTCAGGCAGGAAGGGATAGCAAAAGGGAGCTCCCCTATTGTCAAACAGAGACACAAATAAAGACTTGCTGGCAGCTAGAAATTCAGCTCTTAAACCCTGCAAAACGAGAAACCCTGGCATGGTCAGAAAGGGCATATTGCCTGACAGGGTACAACAGCATAGAGCTGGATTTCAGCCAAATGCCACTTGGCAGTTTGCAGAGGAGTAGAGTATGAGAGGCAAAGAGCTCGGCCTCAGCTTTTCCTGCCTGGAAGATGTGCGTAGGAGCAAGGTTTCCACGGGACCAATAAACTGAGCATACATACATCTAGTCATTCATCAGACAAATAATGGATTCCAACTACATACTGGCACTAGGCTAGACATCAGAGAATTAGACAGGAATGGAACAAGCTTGCTCAAGGCCTTTGTAGGATTAGAACTTAGCAATGGAAAGAATGGATTAAAGCAAATGTAGGAAAGACAAAAGTGGTCTGTATAACCATGAGTCCAAGGAAGGAGATGCAAGTTCAGATGGCAGTTGGGGTGTGAGGCATTGGAGATGTAAACAGCATAGTAAGGACAGTGGCCATGTTCAGGGATTTAAGCAAATCAAGAATTACATTGAAAGGAATAACAGCCAGGTTTTCAATGTTTAAAGAAGGCATTTCTATACAGAGAAAGGGAGATTGGGTGGAGGTTCTGGGTCAGAACTGAAGGTATTAATGTGAATTCATGTGTCTAAACTGTAAACTTTGAAAATGAACCTAAACCAATGGTTATCAGCCAGGATTTATTCTTTCCCTCAGGGGAAACCTGGTACAGTTTGAAAATATTTGAGTTTATAACAACTGGAAATAGGTGGAAACTGCTACTAGAATGCAGAGGTTATAGACAAAGCATGGTGATAAACATCCTGCAGTGCAAAGGAAAAGCCCACAGCAAAGAATTATTCACCTTAAAGTGTCACTAGCTGAGGTGAAGCATCCAGATCAGATAGGGGCATATGTGTTTGTATAGGTGTATGGATGACAGATGCTATGTGAATGGGTACATGATGGATGATGCCATGACTGATAGATGAGAGATAATAGATGATAGATAGATAGATAGATAGATAGATAGATAGATAGATAGAGTCAATTTATTTTCCTGTTGCTGAAATAAAATGCCTTGACAAAAGCATCATATGGGGAAAGGGTTTATTTCAGAACACAGTTTCATGTCACTGTACCTCATAGGAAGTAACATCACAGCCATAATGAGGGACATAGCAATGAAGGCATGCAATGCTAGTTCTCATCTTCATCTGTTGAAGTCCAGAACTGGAGGTGGGAGGTGTCCCACCTTGATCAATATAATCCCTCACAGGCAAGCTCAAAAGCCTGGATCTAATTTTGGCCTGGTTAATAATTAACAGTAGCCCTCACAAACTAGGTGGGGGCAGGAGAGCACACAACGGAACAAGGAGGAGAGTGGTTTCAAATTTAAGAACCTGGACAATTGAGTTATGAGAGTTGATATGGGTCTCAAAACTTTCGTGAAGTTTCAAATGGAAAAGAATATAAGAACACGTGTTATAGTAACTCCATCGTGTGCATTGAAAAGCGATGTGCATGCGGCAAAGTGCTTCACTTCCCATTCAGCATGCTCACACACAGGACAAACATGAAGGAAATGCACAGACATTTCAAAGCTGTTTTAGACTCGTTGAACTGTGGGAATTTTTGTCTTTGAACTTCATTTGAGTAACTTCACTTTTTATGTAGCTCTGATTGGCATGGAACTCACATGTAGCACAACCATGAGCTCACAGAGACGTCTGCCTCTACTTTCGCCTCCCAAGCACTGGGATTAAGAGTGTGCACAACCACACAGACTTCTCCCCACCCCTTTTTTGTAAGAAAACAACAACTGTTCACATGGCCATAACTTTCTTCTATTAACATTATTTTATTTATATGTTTATTTATTTTGTGTGTATGCATGTATGTGAGCATGTGTGTATACCAATACACACATGTGATGGCCAGAGCATAGCTTGTGGGAGTCCATTTCATGATGTGAATAACTCAGTGGTAGGCAGGAAGCTTTCCTGACCAAACTATCTCCTTGGTCCCATAAACATGTTCTAGTTAACTAATTTATCATCACAAAATAGCACTGTGTCAAAGTAATTTGAAAAAGAAATGATACTGTTGAATTGAAAGGTCATTATGCCTCCAGTGAAATCTGGCACTCAATCAACCAATCAGGAAGCTCCTTACCAAGTGTTGGGTGGGTTCCCCCAGCTGGGATGGCAGAACTGACCATAAGCAATCTGGGCTGAGCTGAGCTGTGTTCCTACTGGGTGGGCAGACCCTCCTCATCTGCACGATCCAGCTCTCATACTGTTCTGCAGAATTCGAGCAAGACTCACATGAGACCTGAAACGTAGCTGCGCTTTGTAACCTGTGAAGCACTTGTGATGTGTGCACACAGAGAAGTTCTCAATTTGACTGTAATAACACATAATTTGGTCGTGGGCATTAATCCTTTACCACCTTTATTTCACTCAGTTCTCGTGAAATAGTATCATTATCAGGAGGGCATAGCCATAGACAGGAAAGTAAAGGCGCTCTGATCTAAACTCACTCCAAAACTGACGGACGCTTCCGGCTGAATAGATAACACATCATCTCCCCATCGCCATGGTGTCTGCCCGCCTTGCCTCTTGAAACGTCTGTTCTCCTAGCAGTAAAAAGCCTTTCCGGCAGATTGGCCAAAGCACCCTTAACTAGACATGGGTACTTTACAGCATCTCCAGCTCTGAGGAAGCTCAGCCACCTTGCAGCTCTTTGCTCCCAACAGGAAGGCAGCCGCTGAGCAGTTCTGTCCTTCACCTACTCTAAACATTGAGGTAAACGAGGGAATAACCCAGTGAGAGCGCCCCTGAGCCTGGCACACCCTCTTTAATGACTCCTGGGCTGTGGGAATAAGGCAAATTACCACAACAGAGACAACTGGCAATCAAGATGAATGGATCTGGCTGCCAAGACTAGCCACCCTATCTGTTGTTCCCAGGGGGTCTTCGAGGAAGAGGTTTCCGTATTTATTTAAAGAGAGAGAGAGAGAGAGAGAGAGAGAGAGAGAGAGAGAGAGAGAGATTTGGCCTTCTTTATTAAAATAAAAACAAGTTCAACACCTTCAGAGACTATGCATAAAGTAAAAAGGTCACTGGGTTCTACTCGGTAAGATCTTTAATTTCTCACGTAAATGAGATCTTCACTGTGACTCCTGCAATTATGGAAAGAGCAGGGAAATCAGAGCGTGAAGAAGATGGATGGGTCTGAAGTGAAGAGCTCTGCTCAGTAGTCTGGCCGCCTCCGCAAGTGTCGGCGCCCGTGTTCTGTGGGCTCTTTCTTTTGAAACTGGGGGAAGAAATAAACCACATTCTTGTGCAGAGTCTAATGCTGCTATGTGCTCTAGCTGGAACTCGGCTAAACCCTACACTCTCAGCTGCTAGACCCCAAAATTCCTCAGGGTTAAGTTGTTCCCACACCAACCAGCTCTGTGGCCATTAGAGCAAAAACTTCCTGGAGGCAAGGTGGTCTCTTGCCCAGGTGTCCATGGTCTTGGAGGTTCCCATTAGGAGAATTTTAAGCGAGGAAATGATTTCCAGGATCTGGAGAGATGGCTCAGCAGGTAAGAGCGCCTGGTCCTCTACAAGAACAACCATCCGTAAATCCAGTTCCAGAGGCTCTGACGCCCTCTTCTGGCCCGTGCGGGCACTGCATGTAGCAGACATACTTATGCAGGCGTTCATAGACATAAAATAAAAACAGATAAATCTCTTTTAAAAAAATGATTTCCAATGTCACTTTGGTGGGATTCTAACACTTATACAAATACCATTTTATTTGCATTTTCAATAAATGTCTATGTGGCCAAGTCCCAGGCAGGTCCTGTGCACATGCTCGCTAAACAAAAGCTGACTAGTACTGTGATAATTAATCAGTTGGCATTGACTGACGCTCTTAATGAAATGAAGCATGAACTGTTTGAGAAAGCAATTGAAAGCCATCGTACATGCCATGAATCATCTCTCAAAGGCACATTTATTAAATCAGAATTCATAACTTTGATATTTTGTCTAACAGGTTTGGTTCACTTTCGAGACTCAATTGGTGGATTAAAAAAAAAAAAGACAGATGTTTCCAGAGCTAGATTGAAGAGGGTATGGGAACCTGCCAGACACCAATTAAACAGACAAGGCAGAAAATGCAGTTACACAACGTTTGGGTTTATTTTTGTATGGTCTTACGATAGAATTGAAAGCCCTCTTTGTATGTGCCTGGGTTCTGAAACAGGAAGAGACAAGAAAGTTTTGGGGATCTGCCTGAGATCGGTCAAGTGGAGTGGTCAAGGGTCTACTCAGTGATGGATTTGGGAGTTTGAAAAATGTCTTCCTTTGGAGAAACTTCAGTCAAACAAAGGTCAGATTGATGCAAAACCCCATTTATACTTGCTCAGTGTCCCAGGGAGCTGGGGAATCAGACCTCTCCCTTAGTTCTGAGCTCTTCAAAGACACCTGTTCCTTTTGGTTGGAGCAAATATATCTCACATCAATGTCACATCCAACTACTATTGTCCCAGGCACCTCTTTGGGTGATCAAATGAAAGTGGATTGAGAAGCCTGTGAAGATGTTTGGCTCTTTTGACTGCTGGCAGCAGTAAATTGGTGGATCAAGGTGACATTGTCCCCCACAGCTCACAATTGCAGTATTTCTTTGAGCCCTCATATTCATGAAAGTGGACCTGGAATCCTTGCAGACGTCCCTCTTGTTCGGAAAGGAAAAGGGCCTTTCCCTTTCAACTGCTTTGATACAATGCAGCCATTCCACAGCCTTTAAACCCATCCCTTTCCTGACCCAAACATGGTCCAGCTGTTGGCTTAGCTTGTCCTTTGCAGAGAACAACACCTACCCAAATGAGGTCTTTCCTCCATTAGAATCTAACCCAGTTCCTGGACCTGTGCAATGGGTTCATCGCAACAGTGAATTCAGGCATGGAGAGATCCAGAGAAGAGTAATCATCCTATCAGGTGATAAAACTTCCTTCCTTTATCTATGTTAATGAAACAAAGGAAATCAAACTCCAAAGCCAAATGAAAGTCCAAAAGATTACACATCGTAAGCAAAAATTGCCAATGAATGTAATAGACACATGCTTCAAAACTTTTTCTTTTCAAACAAACTGTAAAGCTAGTTATTCGACAGACGTGTGCAACATTTACTGTTATCCGACCCTGACACAACAGTGGAGTGAGGCGGAGGAGGGGTTGCTCATGTCACGGCTCCATTTCTCAAGCTCCTAGCAACAAGTGTGTCTCACAACCACTCAATTCCTTGGCCCACCCAGCTGCTTCTAATTCAGTAGTCTAGGTGAGCATGGCTCAACAATCTGCATTTCTGAGAAGGTCTTAGGGAACGCTGATGATAGATAGTATTGTTAGTCTGGGTTCTGAGAACCGTTTCCTGATACACAGAGAGCCCCATTGGCAACACCACACTATTTTTACAAGGCAGTATGGGTCATATGAAGCTCATATATCTTATAGCACGGTGGTAGTGCCACGAACCAGTTTCCTCCTATTTCTTAGTTTGCTTTTATATGCAAACATCCTAGCCTCTTGCTTTATAAATATCTATAGTGTGACAAAGGCTGTATTAGCCAGGGTTCTCCATATATACATACATATGTTTATGCCTATGCATATGAAAGAGGCTTATTAGAACCTGCCTTGCAGACTGTGGTCCAGCTAGTCTCACAATGGCTGTCTACCAACAGAAGGACCAATAATCCAGTAGATTTTCAGTTCATAAGCCTGGATGTCTCAATTGCTTTTCAATACACTACAGAATTCTGAAGAAGTGGGCTCGAATGCCAGTGATGTAATGGACTTAACAAGGGCAAGCAGGCAAAGAGAGAAAAAACCTTCTTCTTCCACGTCCTTTATGTAGGCCGACCACAGAAGGTGTGGTCCTGATTAAAGGTGGATCTCCCCATCCCCAAGATCCTGATTAGAACTGGATCTTCCTACTTCAAATGATTTAATCAAGAAACAAATTCCTTGCAGATGTACCCAGCCATTTGTATTCTGGTGAAATCTTCTTCAGACCCTTCCCAGGCCCAAGCTCCAAACTAGGATCAGAGAGGCTGGGACACTTGCCTGGATATTCAAAACTGAGCTGGAACTGAAACCCAGGTCTGAGGACACCTTGTCCAAGCCATTCCCCTTAACACTTCTCTGGGGAAAGTGATATATCCTACTGATTCTAGCAGAGTGGTTCCCTGTTTCCAGGATGGTCCCTCCCTGAACCAGTGGTCCTCGGCCTTGGTTGGCTTCATTTTAGCATCCTCTGGGGAGCTAGCAAGGATAACAATGTCAGGCCCTGCTTCGGAGATTTTGACCAATTGCTTGGGGTAGGGCAGGTACATATAATATTTTTAAAGCTCCCCAGGTGATTCTAAGCTGCAACTGAGCTTGAACGGCTCCCTGGACCATGGGAGTCTCAAAGACAGAGTGTTCCTTATTCCTTAAGCAGGAGAACACTATAAGATCCTTGATAAAAAAAAGTACTGAATAGAAGTCTATGGCAGTGCTTTAGAAACAAGCAAAAATGAGAGCAGTAGAGGCTACTGAGTACTTGTTAGAAACAGAAGCCCTCAGGCTTCATAAAGATCTCTATTCGGGAGCCCCAAAGTCTGCCTTTTAGCCAGCCCACAAGGACTCCAGCCCCTTCTGATGGATGCTGTTCCTGAAGATTACTGGAACTGAGGAATGAAACCGTGTGTGGGAAAGCTGAGACAGAGAGGTGACACTAAGAGCATAGTCTCTGAGGGAATAATGTTACAGTGCCCTGGAAGATGGTGGTGGCAGCAATTGTGGTAGGAGCAGGTGTTTGTGGGTAATGGACAAGAAGAGCTAGCTGTGGTAGAATAGAAGCTAGGTGAAGGCTAGAGGCAGAAATGGGGCTGGAGATTTTGCCAAGGCCCTGAACTGGGAACTGGAGTTACTGATGCAGGGAAAAAGGCAAGAGGTGGAGGTGAGGCTGGAGGAGGTCCTGAAGCTTCCTGAAGGGTGGACTCAGGGACCAGAGGTCATAATTTAAGGGAACATGTAGTAGGGGACAGCATCAGTTCATTGGGGATCAAAGGCCGCCACCAAGGATATAGCACTCAGGTAGGTAGGATTCGGACGGCCGACCTTACGGGTTGAACGACATACCTATTCCAAAACCCTCTTGATGTTGGCTGTATGACAACCCAGCTATCAGTCCTTGAGCAAGAGACGAGTCTTTTGAACTTCACCACCATCATCTCCAATATGAGCCTAATGCTCCACAGCAAGGGCGTGATAAAGACCGGAAAGCTAAAGCAATGACTCCAGCTAGCCCGGTGCTTGCGAGGAGTACTGCACTATGACGACTGCACTGAGGGGTTCATGTGATGAATTATAGCCCCAAAGCCACTGCTGTCACGGGGCAGCAAAGGGGATGCAACCCCTCAGGAAGTAAAAAGGAACACAGAGCCCATCCAATGAGGAAAGCGCACAATGAGGGTGATTCGTTCTGCATTTGGTGGTTGGGTTCCAAAGCTAGCCCACCAAATCTGCTTTAATTTGGGATCTGATTGAATTCAGTCCCACAGCCCTGATGTGAGGAAACCATCGAGCTCCCCCTACCTGCAATTTGTCTAGTTTTCCCACCCAAGGACTAGAATGGCTGGCAGGAATACAACTGGTAAAGGCTTGTCCTTTGAAATACTATTAGAAAAAAAAAAAAAAAAAAAAAAACCCCTACCCAAAAAAAAAAACATAAAAAAAAAAAAAAAAAAAAAAAAAACCTCTACCTAAAGCAATTAACTTAAAAGCATATGGAAAGCACAAAAAGCTCTCTGCCTTCATTTCAGGACTGAACAGGGGCAGCCCGGCTTTGAAAATGAGCACACACCACAGGTGGCCGCATTTAGTTCTTGTTCCACCGTTCACTGACCACATAAGTATGTTCTGTGCACGGGACATAAGAAGAGCCCACACATTGTTGCTGTTCCTTAGTTAGTAAGTGTCATTGTGTATCATGCCTTGTGCTAAGAACCAGAGAACAAAAATGAACAATAGGAGAGAGTGTGCCCCATTCAGCCTCTGTTGGGTTTCCATACTAGACTGCTGGAGACATCTCTCACACTATTGGGAGGCTGTCATTCCCATCTCATAGATAGGAAGACTAAGTCTCAGATGGGATGAACAACAATTACAGCAACTGCTTTGGTGATTAAATGGCAGAGGGGGGAGCGAACTCATGTATAACAAGGATGAGAACCAAGTCGTTCTTCCTCTTCCTAGCCCTTGATGTTCCCATCTATGAAAAGAATGACCTTTCCAAAGAATTTCTCCAGTCTCTACTGTCCTCATCTATCTTTTTTAATTTGGCAAACCCCTGGCGTTTGGGGTAAATACACAGGTTTCTAGCCCTACTGGACGTTAAGGCTGAACATTCAGTTTCAGTTCAGCAATTGAAACTGTTTCCAGAGAAGAGAAGGGAATTCCCTAAGGCCACACAGCAGAAAATACAGACAAAAGAAGGTCTTAAAGAGAGGGTCTTGCAGTGCTCACACATCTTCAGTTTTTTCAAGCAGGCAGACATGCAGTTGATCAAACACTGTGAGTAATGTCAGTCGACGGAGTTAATTTTTGAGCGTGTGCGTGCGTGCGTGCGTGCGTGCGTGCGTGTGTGTGTGTGTGTGTGTGTGTGTGCACGTGCACGCGAGCACATGTATGTCTGTGCAGGTTCACTAGCCTACATGTGCACCTATGGAGTTTACTGTTTTGGATGCATTGGCTGGCCAGTGAATCCCCCAGATCTATCTGTCTCTGCACCTCCAGTTCTGTGGTTCCAGACACATGCCACTGCACCCAGCTTTTACATGGGTCCCAGGGATCCCAACTCGGGTCTTCATACTTACACAGCAGCTTGCTACCACCGAGCCAAGTCTCCAGGCACTGTCACATCTCGTTTTTACCAGTAAGAAAACTGACACCAGAAGAAGAGAACACATCAGCTTCTCCATCCAGCAAAGGATGCTTCTTGCTTTGTTTGTGGGGGTGGAGGGAGCAGAAGGGAAACCTCTAGACAGCCTTATCCAGTTAACAGGAAGCCCACCCATCCAGGTCAGACAAGGGGATTTGCAGACTCATCAAAGTCCTGTTGGTAAAGCCCAGATCTTTCCTTCACCTGTCATAGACAGAGGACCCAAAGGAGGAGAATGACATGAAATGCTGCCCCAGAATCACACGTTCTTAGAGCTCAGTTGTAAGTAAGTCATCATGCTGTGTGGGTAGAGGAAACTGCACCTGTAGAAACTCTGAAAACCCACGTTTGTCTAAAGGAACTGATCTACAGGAGCTCCATCCTTCCCCCATCTGAGCTCATCTGAGAGCCAGAATGGGAGCCAAGAATAAACAAACAAACAAACAAACAAACAAACAAAAAAGGTTAGTTGCCATAGGAAAGTTGTTTTTTTTTTGTTTGTTTGTTTGTTTATTTCTTTTTTTTTTTTGGTTGTTGTTGCTGTTTGTTTGTTGTTTTTTTTTTAAACTACATTAACCTGACCTGGCTAGATTTTCATATGTGGTAATTCTCCAAGATCCAAGAACATGGAGTTGGAGTGGCAGAGACACTCTCATATGCAAATCTGATATCTATATGGGAGGAAAGGTAGGCTTCTCCCATGGCAAAAGACCATTATTTACTTGGTCAGCTTCCTAGGGATGTCAACTCTGCTGGAAGGCTAGAGCTTTCTTCTGTCTAGCTAGAATCAGGTCTCTAGGTCAAAACACTAGCAGCAGAGATGTTTCTGGAAAATGGATGAACTTGTCTGTGGCCATGGCACCCTGAACACACCGAATATCATTTAATCTCAGAAGACAAGCAGGGTTGGGCCTGGTTAGTACTTGGGTGGGAAAATGGACAAACTCATTAAGTATACTCTGTATACATATATGTATTAAATATTTAACAATTCTACATCTTTTTTTTCTTCAGCAAAACAGCCCCCAGCTTATACCAATGGATGTCTGTGGTCTGTTCTGCTCTCCCAGATCTGGTGCTCTGTCCAACTCCTGGCTCACGTTGCATGATCAGTAAATTTTTATTGGCTGATTCAGCACATCAAACAAGTGAGGGAGTGTAGCATCTGTTTTGTAGGTGTCCTTTGTTGGATGTTTTCCCCATTATGGTCAAAGATGTTCATCCTCAATGTTGTGACAATCAGCAGGGATTCAGAGTTAGAGTGTGTGTAAACAGCAAAATCATCTGGGACCTCTGGGAGGCACCGTGTCTGGTTTCCCACTGCATCTGCTCTACAAGACTCTGGTTTTATTACTCCTTAAAGGATCTGCAGGCGATTCTCAACAGTGGCCAGGATCAGGGGTCCTATAGCCGTGGTTCCCAGTGTCCTCCCTAAGAGAATAGCCTCAGTGTCATCTGGATGTATGCTAGAAATAAAAATATGTAGGCTCTCTGTGGATTTACTGGAGACAGACAAAACATGAGAGTTGTGAGGACTCTACAAAGCCCTGCAGGTGAGCCTGTGAGCAAGACAGTAATGAGAGCCAGATGCTGGTCCTTGTGAGGCTCCAGCCCAGCGTGGGAAGATGAGGCAGAATTCCTTCTTTCCACCCAGAGCCTGAGATACAGAATGGAGACTGAAGGAGCTGCAGCAGCCCCAGGGTATATGTCACTGCTCTCCTGTTCTAAAAATTGCTACATCTGTCCATGCAACTGCTAATAAAAATGTCTGCACTGTGGGGTTGAGAGCTTTATTAATCACTGCTTCAGTCCTCCAGGTTTCCTGTTTCCAGAGGAGCGCATGCTTACCAAAAGGCAGGCTCACACTCTAGCTCAAGAGTTTTCCTGCATCCTGGCTCTAGGCCAATGGGATGTCCCATGAAACTCCATCATCATCCAACAGGCTTTTCTGGGTCATTCCTTCATCCACAGATCCTGCCAGTTTTACTTGGTCTCTCTATCCAGTCTCTCCCTATCTCTCAGACCTACACAGACTCTATAAATTTCCCAAAATCCAGATCCTTAAAGGGATAAAATCTTACCCTTCTCAGCCTCAGGGATATCTTGGGGACAGCAGAGAAAAGGGTAATCCCTTTAGAAATGTCAAACTGAAGAGCAGAGACAACTAAAGGAGAAGATCATGGTATCCCAACGTATGGGCAAGAGGCAAGGGCTCAGAGCTTCAGGGTCAGGCAAACCTGTAGTAAAAGAAATGGGACACCCTCATATACATCCCATATATGAGCTTCAGGTTGTACATCTACACAGCTTCTACACAACGAAAGGGAGGACCATGGCCATTAGAAAACACACAGGCATCTATCAGAGTATTAAACATTGTGTAGTGGCTTTCCACGGTCCTTGATGAAGTAAAGAAGAGATAAAGGGGGGAGGGAAGGAGGGAAATGTGAGGAAAGAAAGGAAAGAGAAGAAAAAGGAGAGAGACTACACATGCATGCACACAAACTCACACACACTTCATTATAAATAAGGTTAAACACAACTCTTTGTCTGTCTCTTGAAATCTCCTTTTGCATCCTATGTGGTACTCTGAAAACCCCACAGCAGACCTAGCGTGGCTGAGCAGTCTTATGTGCTGCTGGCATTTGTGGAGGTCCTAGTCAAATAATAGAGGCTTTTGACTGGAAAAAAAAGGTGGGGGAGAGAGTGAGAAAGGGAGAGAAAGAGAAAGAGAGAGGAAAAGTGATAAAACAAGGGCATGATAATGTCAGAATGGCAGCTCACTTTTACATTGGATGCCCATGCACCATGAGCAATCTCGAAGCTTCCTGAGGACATTCTTCCTCAAAACCGCTGAGTGAGGAGGTTTCTAGTGTTGCTGGACTGTCTAACAGAAGTGTCTGGAGACTGTGCCTACCTGTCCCCTCCTCACTCTCTCACTAAATGCAAGCCCATGTCTCATGAGGAGATGAGGGGAGTAACACCTACCCTGCTGTGATTGGCAGAAGTTGAGGGCAAAGTCATGGAGGCAAATAAGAATGATGGAGAGTCTGTGTCATAGGGAATTCCCATTTGCCTTCAAAGCTGCAACTTCCGGGACAACCTGGCACTTCATTGGCATTTAGAAAAGAAGCTAGATTGAAGGGACATACACATCTAGAAAGAATCGTAAAGGCCCTTGGTTACCCTAATTTTTATACCTAGGAATTCCCACCTCCCCAACAGTCTGCCCAAATTCAAAGTATTGCTAACAACTCCAGGGGTTGGCAGGACAGGATCTATGCTCATACTACACTTACCTTATTTAGGCAGGAATCCTTCTTCCAACACCCCCCCCCGCCCGCCTGACTTCCACCCTATCCCTACCCATGCACCCGCCTGCATCCCTGTCCTGGGGATGTGTTTTTCTCCAGTCTTGAGTCATCAAGACACCAGAGACTGAAATATCAGCATCAGGTGGGTATCACCCTGCAGGGAATCCAAGAACAGAGCCAAATCATTTTCTGGAAATAGCAGATTCTGCAGGAGGCTGAGATGAATGATAGCTGATTCTGGCTGTCAATCTTGCCACCCTCAGTTTCTTCTGCAAAGCACAAGTAATGATGACTGCCTGACCAGGTGCTGTACAGAATCAGTTTGTGTTCAGAAAGCTCAGTGAATGGAGACTCAATATCCCTTGGTCTTTATGCCTTGGTCTCTAACCAGGCAGACATTTGCACAACCACCATCTCTGTCTGCTTCTACACCCACCTCCATCAGTGTGTTTCCTCTTCTTGCTCAATTTTCAACCTGAGACACTAGCTTTACTCATGACACCAACTCCCCAACTAAAGCTATCCCTTAGGTCCTTCTCTGAAAAGAGCCTTCAAGGTAGAAGGAAGTGTCTTCAAGGTAGTGTCAACTGCATGGTTCAACCTTCCATCCACAGGCTGTCAATAGCTAGCCCCATTCTGAAAGCCACAGTTCTGCAGGAAGCCCTCTCCAATAATGACAGTTTCTTCTAGGTTCCAGTAGTCTTTGCAAGCTCCCCTTGCTTATCAAGACTCTGTACATCAACAGTCCCACTGTTTTGCTGTTCCCAAGTGCCCACCAGCCTTTCTTTTTCCCTTAGCCACCCCATCCCCCAACTCTCCTCCATTCCGGATTAGAGGCACCATATTTCCCTCTGGGCAGGAGACCTCTTTGAGTTTGTTCATCATCATGTAAAGCACATCCATCAAGACCCCGACAGACTGGCCTTCTGAGAGATCTCTGTGTGGTCTTTTCACACACTGGTTAGCCTGTCATTCTCTGCTTCATGTTGCCAGAGCTCCATGCACACATGATCTTCCCTTCAATCCAGAGGGGTGCAGGCTCCCTCTGCTCTCTCCATTGCTCCACCACTCAATGCCAGCCCTGTGTGCTCTGAAGAGCCCTAAGAGACTAATCAGCATTTCCTGCACCCTGGAAACTCCTGCTTCAATATAAGTTTTCAACACCAAGACTTTTCACGCTTACGTTGTTTCCTAAGCTTGTGACGCATGGGAAGCCCTGACGCAGGCACACACCCAGCATTCTCTAGCTACTCCCCTCACCCTGACTACCGACAGCTTCAGAAAACCACGGAACATTAAAGCTGGAAAGAAGGAAAAGATGGCTCGTTCCCATCTTTTCATCCTGCTGATGAGAAATTATAGAAACATACAATGTAAAGGGTCCCCAGAGGACACATGTATTTGGAAAGAGAGATAAAAGAAGAGAGAGCTACCAGTTCATAAATGTCTTAGATTTGGCAATGTCTCCTATGCACCAAGCCATGTGCCATGATCCAAAGAACATGCAGTAAAGATACCCAGGCACTGCACTTGGCAGTCACAGAACAGGACTCGACCAAAAAGCCAAAGAATCAAGGAAGCAGCATCTTCAGGTCTGTTGCTGAAGTTTGGAGAACGATATTAAAGACAGTCTTTAAAGATATTAAAGTAAGAACTAAACTTATAGGTATCAAGATGTACTTCAATGAAATCTTTACACACCTTAAAATTAATACTCTCAAATCCACGGGGAACCAAATAGCAAAATGCTAAATGCAGATACCGTTTCTTCCTCTACTGGCCTAGCTCTGCTTCACCTTCTTCCCACTAAAATCAGTACTAGATCCAATAAAGCTTTATCTACAAAGTGAAATGGACAGTTTGATAATGTGAACTTTTAAAATACTATGTCCACTGTTATTTAACATGGACACTGAGGCTTTTTAGTGTCCAAAGGTGAGTAACTAGCTCTCCTTGTCCAGGCAGACTAACTAGTGAGTCATTTAAAGTTACACAAATATAAAGCCAACTCAGCTATTCTGGTGAGCAGAATTTTAAAAGTCTGATTTTGAAGATCAAACAATATACTTCAAACCATTTTGTACTTCCGTGACACTGTTGGCTCCTAGAGCTGTGATTACGTGTGTGTGTGTGGGGGGGGGGTTCACTGGAAAACAATTGGGTGATGTTCTCCTGGTAAATCACTTAAATGGTTTCATTCAATGTTTGAGAAGAGGAAGCTAAAGTACAAGCTGTAGTGTCAACTGTCCCATCTTCCTGAGGAAGTGAATCAGGAGAGTTCAGAGAAGCCCCTGGCTGCCTGCCTGGTTAAGTCAAGACATGTAAATCCCTTTCTTAGTGTTATCGAAAATTAACCAAACTATGTGTCCAAAGTACGCCTCATCTGACTTGTTAGCCCACTTCTCCCCAGACCAAGCACACTAAACTTTTGAAATAACAGTTTAGAAAACAAAATTGTTATTTTGTGTTTTTTATTTTATTTTTTCATTGGGCTTAGTAGATACCAAAAGCATAATAACTGCTGCCACTCTGCATTTTGGAGGATCAGACAGCTCTCCCTGAGTTTCTGACTCCATCTGATAATGCCCCAAAGGTCGCCACCAAAGGTGGAAAGTTGGGACTATATTTGGGATCCTTGGTGCCACCTACACCAAATGCGTCATGGCCCAGGCTCTCTCTACAACCTCTTCTATGTGTAGTGACCAACTTTTTTCCTCCCATCTCTGGTCAGCACGGTAGGAACTTCACAATGGCTCACAGATCAAGTTTACAAAGGACTTCCTCAAAGTGCCTTCAGCAAGTCTATAGCTTCTGTTCATTTATGTATTCTTGCATTTGTTCATCCGTTACATTAATATCTGGTTGAGGTTCTGAGGACCCAGTGGTGGGGGGAACTCAGAGGTGCTCCATTGAGTCCAGCATCTCCTGTTCCCTGAGACCTGTTTTCTTCCTGTCTTGTGATAAGCAGTTAGTTATACATTGTACTAACCTGCCCCCCCCCCTTGTTCTAGCACCTCAAAGCCAAGTTCTAGCCTCCTTAAATGCCCTGGCACAGTGGGACCATACATAGAACAGTGCTCTGAAAGCATATGAGTAAGAGACCCAAGTTGGTGCTGATCTTGGGTCATGGTCGCAAGGACTTTCCTGGTTACCATATTCATGGACTTACCCTGTGGCTGTTCCCTTATTTCCCAAAGTCTCACCTGGGGTGCCTACAGGGAGCAGTGTTGTTTTGCCATCAAAGACAGTCAGCATCAGTGAGCTTGAGCAGAAATTTTCTCCATAGCTCCAATCAGTGTTCATTCTTGAGGCAGCTGTCCAGCTGGCTACTGAAGGAGTTTTAGAGGCAGCATGCCTAATGTATTGCTTTTGATTGGAAAGTGAGAAAAGAGCTCTCAGTGACCTACTCTCCTTAATTACATGAAGTAAACACCTCCTCAAGTATAGCCACAGAAGCCTGATTGAGGCTTTGCTTCCTGGCCTCCTAGCTGGCCTGCTGACCAGCAGAGGGCAAGTGGAAACCCAACACCTGCTGAATTGCATAAACAAAGGGGCTACAAGTACATCTGCTAGAGGCAGTGGGATTCTGCAGCAGCCGTTCCTAATTTATACTCTTGTTCCCAGATTCAGTATATGGATCTATGAAGTCTGTAGGTATGTTTTTTTTAATCTATTTTATTGGGTTCTTATGCCTCGACCTCCCTTTAAACCCTTATTTTACTCTAATCCCTTCCAATTCCCCAACACTAGGTAGGAGAGAAAGAAGGTTAGAGGGGAAAGGAGAGTAGACTTCTGTAGGCTACTTCTTGGTCATTAGAGGTGTTGGGTTTCTTGGGGCAAGTCCAATATTCATCATCGGACTATCCAACAGTCCAGCAAACCAACAAACCAGCAGTCCAGCAACAAATGCAGCAGCAACAAATGCAGCAGCAGAAAGAACCAGCAGCAGGGGGAGCAGCAGCTGCCACAGGCCCTCTCAGGGCTCTCCCATTTAAACTCTCTCCAGAGTTCCCCAGAATTAAACTATCTGCAGCTGGCAAAGATCATGCCCCTGCTAGTGCACACAGCAAATCACAATCACATGCTGTGAAGCAGCCTCTTATACCACACCAGGGATTAAAGCAAAAACATACTCACATAATATAACTAGGCTTTTAGGGAAACCAAAACACTCACTACAATACTGTGTTCACATCAATACCCCAAGGTGCTCCCTAAACCTCATAATGAATTATGGATTTGCTTATGAGCGACCATACTATGTAGAATAGGACTTCAAACCCAAAAAGCAATTTATGTCACTAACAAAGATCCAGGAAATGGAGACCAGAGCCCAGATCTCTCTATAGCCTGCCTCTTGTCTTTCCAGACTTTCCTGACTCTTTCCTAGACTTGTAACAGGGTTAGGCGACTCTAAGACAGCCCTGAAAATGGGGCAGGGAGAGATTGCTAATACAATAACTAGATCCAGAGAAGGCTGTGATGAAGGTACTTCCTGGCGATGGCTGCACCCAGTTCACAGGGGACAAATACCCAAGTACCTTCCCCTTTTCTGTCTGACCTCCTGTTCACCACATTGTCCACAGCCAAGAAGAAGCTAAAGTGAGGAGTGGGTTGATAGTTCTAAGACCAAAAAGGGAAAGAATGTCCATGCTCATTTATGTCAAAAGGCTTTGTGTTCAAACAAGGTTCACGGAGTCCCACTGGCTGCTGAGTGCTTGCCAGTTGATCACACTCTTGTCCAAGTCCTCTGGTCACTGGAATTCATATAGTTTCTTCTACTGAACATTCCATAATCATCTTCCCCTCTTGCTAGAAGACATTCTCTATCTTGGAGGTAAATAAAGCTTTCAGCTATGAAATGGGCCAGTCAGTCCTGGATGGTCTTTATCCTGGGTTGTGACAGTTGTGTTAGCTAAGACCCTGGGAAATGGACAGTTAAGAGTTTCCCCAGGAAACTTCTAGTCCTATGTTCCCCTGGTACACTTCCAATGGTGTATAGCAGGAGCATGATTCATCATGGTAATTGACATGGTTACCCTCTGGCCCAGTCTAGAGACCTCCTTTTTGCTTGTTGGTTCAGAGGCATGAAGAACCTGCAATATCTAGAAGATATTTTACCTTCAGTTGTACTTTGGATCTTGAATTTCCCCCAAAGGCCCATATGTTGAAGGCACATTCCTCAGGGTGACATTATATGAAGATTGTGCAAGTTCTTCCAAGGTAGGGCATTATGGAAAAACCTTAAATCATAAAAGTCCTTGACAGGCATTGGGGAACTCTCCTTTCCATTCTTTTTGGTCCCTCGCCATAATGTGTGTAGTTTTACTGTACTATGGGCTCTAGTTGCAATGTACTGCTTAGTTACAGGCCTAAAGAAAATAGGCCCTCAGGCCCTTATCTTAAACTAGAACCTCCAAAAGTGAGCCACAATAAACATTGTTTGTTGTTGTTGTTCTATAATTTGCTTGTCTCTGGTGTTTTGATAGTAATGAAAATTTAACTAATACAGCTTCCCATTCGCAAGGTGTAGTGGAAGTGTTGATTTCTTTAAAAAATTAGTTATATTATATAAATATGTTTTTGTTTTAAACCCAACTGTGGGATATGGGACTGCTGTAGTTTGTCCACAGCCAATACTTGCCTTATGTGGGGAATGGTTTTGGCCAGCTGGTACCAGCCTCAGAAAGGGGCAGATCCTGATAATTGAATTCGGAAAACTCTGAGAGGGTATAGAGCCCAAAGAGGAAAGGGGAGGGTTTCTGGAGACACAGACAAAGAAGAAAAGAAGGCTGCTTGTTCATCCTTCTGGGTTTGCTATTTGCTGGTGCTGGACTGCTAGATATCTTGATGACTAAGTTTGACATTGCCCCAAAAGAACCCAATGACCTTAACCAGCCAACACTAAGTCTAAAGAGATCTACATTCCCTTTCCCTTCTAACCTTTATTCTCTCCTACCTAGGGTTGGGTGGTTGGAAGGGAGGTAGAGGCTCCCAAATAAAATAGAGCTTAAAAACAGTATCAATGCAGCCGCTTTTGATGAGAACTGATAGACTAAGATCAGAAAGAAGAAGAGAACCTCCCCTATCAGTGGACTTGGGGAGTGGCATGCATGCAGAAAGGGGAGGGAGGGTGGGATCGGCAGGGGAGGAGGGAGGGGCTTATGGGGAGATACAAAATGAATAAAGTGTAATTAATAAAAATAAATAAATAAAAACAAAAAAAAACAGTATCTACAACAAGGTCCATATTTGTGTTTCCTGCTGGAATGATGTCTGGACACCAGGGCCTCTCAGTTTAGGATATGTGCAGTAGATGTTTAAAGAGGTCTGACAGTGCTGTTTATAGAAAGTGTATATTTGTCACTACAAACTTATGGGACAAACATCATTAATCTATCCCACAGCAGAGAAAAGAGAAGTTCAGAGGAAGAAATTAATCTCCCCCTGATGCCAATGTTGGAGAACACTAATGTTCAAACCCCCTCACTTAAGGCAGGCTGCTTCTCACAGGGACACACTGGCTGTGATTACCTCTTGAGTGCTTCCTGGTTATGCCAAGATAGTCCTTTGGATCCTTGTGGAGACAAGATGTATATCTCTGTAGGCCCCAAACATGGAAGAGCTGGTGGAAATCCAATGGTTTCCTCCTATTTTGCAGACAATCTTATATAGTAGGTTTCTTCATTTTGACTGTCCAAGTTCAACATTTTACCTGGAAGAGCTTTTATAGCCACTACAGCTGACCAATTTCCAGGGCTCTGCTGGGAGGCCAAGAGATAATCAGAAATGTAGACACTAATAAGGGCACCTCTGTAAAACCCCAAAGCTCCTTCTGGTGCCCTTTCAAATTAAAAGGGTTCCCTCTACTAATATATTAATTAAAATGAAAATTATTTATTGGCTGTTTTTGGAAAATGAAATATTGATATCCAAAGAGGAATCAATGTCAATGAAACCTCCCTTTCTGGAGCTTGCTTGATTCCTGTCACTTAATAAAGAGATAAGCTTACCTGCTACATCAGTTCAAAGACGTCAGCTGTAAATGTTGATTTTTGAACCAATAAGAGGATTATAAGTACAGTCATAAAATACCCTTCCAGGACGTAAATTATTCAAAGCCTTTCGTGGGCAGACATGGTCTCTCATGCCTCAGTGATTCTGCTGTACGCATAACACATTTCATTTATTAAAGCTAGAGAAGCCCTCTGTTGATAAAGCCCCCTAAATAAATGATAACTTTCATCTCCTTCTTCCAAATTATTTCCATAGCGAGCTGTGGAATTTGAAATGTTTATGCTAGAGGTGACATGTCAAATATCACAGCCTCTGTGAATCACACATGCATCTTCATTGGGAGGCTCAACTCCATGTGACAGTCAATTCCCCCAAGCCAAGGGGACCTGGCAACACAGTTTAGCTCAGAGGCCTCATCTTGAAGGTCTCAGCTGCAGGACACTGCAAGAGCTCGAAGTCCAATGGGGCTTGACCATTCACTCTCAGCATGATTAAGTATGACTCAGCTTGACTCAGCACGATCTACACAAGTCATTAGGCTTCTCCAAAACTGACTGTTTTTGGATGGTTCTCTTGCATGGTGGTAGAAATAAGACAGGCACTCAGCAGGCAGATTGACCCACAATGGGTAATTACTTCTGCCTGGATCATCAACTAAGGTACAGACTCATGGGATCCTCTTCGTAACCTCCTAGACTGTCACAAAGTACCCAGAGCATTCTTCCTCCCTTATCCAGGACATACCTCTGAATTTTGTTCACGTAAAAAACCAAGGAGATGCTGCTGCTTTTGAAAACCTACTGCCAATGCCTTCTACTCCTTGAAGTGTTGTGTAGTTTCCTCACTTGATTCTTTTCCTTTTCATCTTCCCTCAAATATTTATAGCATGCTCCTCAAGACAGTGGGTCAGGTGTGGTTCTGGGCTTCTTGCAGATACAAACTTATGAAATCTCCATTGTGATCCCACAATAAAGTCCTATTGCTCTATTCTGTTTGCCAGAAGATGGACTTGAACTCCAGGAAGCTAAATGTCCTTTTTAGAGCCACATACTGAACAAGCAGTGGGGCTAAGATCTGTACACTAAGGGTTACTTCTATTTTTTACTTTTATTTTTTATTTCAAAGCTCACATACGCTTGCCTTTTCATTCCATGACCACCCTGTAGCTCTGAGCCCATGGCTCAGTGCTTCCTATCTGGTTTTCACTTATCCTGTTGGGCATGCCTGGTATTCTGCGGAAAATAGGCTTTGGATGTGGTAGCTCCACTCACTAGGGTTCTCCCTGGACCAGCATTCATCATTCATAGCATCCCAACTCACATACATTTTTCCATGCACTATTCTGTTTCTCCCTTTTTTTTATAGTGGGATCACAGTATATGTATCACACCATATGTATTAGCCACTACTGTCATCCTAAAGGTTTCTAATTATATCATGTCATCCCATAGGTTTCTGGCTATAATGTCTCGACTCCAAGTCCATACTCACCTCACATCTCACTGAGCATTATACAGCCATACAACTGAAAACGCAGCATATAGTGACTTATCAGTAAATCCAGAGTTGTTGGACAATTATTTTGTTTCCCAGATCACATGCTAATTAGTTTTAGAGCGGCTACAAGGGACATCAGAAGGTGCATAGGCTTTGGGGAGATAGATGGCATTTAAATCCTGTCTATAATATCTGCAGCACCTAATGGATGCTTCTGTGTGTATCACTGAGTCAAACAATGTTCCCTGAGCCTCTACTTTTATATCTGTAAGATGGGAGCTGAAAAGAAAAGCTAGATATCCAAACTGTCAGGTCACTACAGTTGCAAAGAGAAAAAAAAAAAAAACACCACTGAAAACACGGTAATAAATGTTTCAGACACAAGAACCATAGTTTGCCTCATCTTGAGTGACAGTTGCTTAGATATGTCTCACAAATACCCTTGGAAGGAATTCTTTCCACCAACAAAAAGAATCTACCAGAAGGACAAAGGGTGCCTCAAACTGAACCTTATACCTCCCCTTCTGCCTCCTGATGGGGACTCTTATTCTTGCATAACAGTGGGGAATAAAATAGATGTTCATTGCTATGCCCAAACCAGGGTGAACAATTGTTCAAAAATAATTTTATGTGTTCCAAGATTTACAGTTCACAAATACATACGCACACACACAAGTGCGTGCACACACACACGGAGTCATGTGTACATGAAGTTCGTAAATCCCCATGCAAAGTCTTCAGAATGATCTCTTTCTTGGAATTACCTAATATCCGGAACCCATACTCCATCTGATGATTTTGTTCTTGCAGTTATTTTTTTTTTCCTGTCAAGAGCTGACAATCAGACATGCAAAACAAGTGCCGTGTATGAATTTTGCAAAAGTATCACTTTGGGAAAACAGAAACCAAAACAAATTGAGAAATCATATAAATAATTACTTTGAGCTTCAACTCTAACATGAAAAGGGAAGGCATACAAGCAGAAATGCTAATGAACAGGATTGTTTAATTACAGGGGCCCAAATTAATAAGTTGAAATCACTCCAGATTTCCAGTAAGCAGCCAACCTTCCCATGTGATCTCAGAGGTGTAAACTCAGCCCCCAAAAGTGTTTTGGTGTTTTTGGCCACTGTCCATCTGGAATGGCAACAGCAAAGGGCCCTCATGATGGAAAAGTTGGTCCACCCAGTCCTCTCCTCTCTGCTTAGCTGTGGTTAACCCTCATCACCATGGGCAGGCACAGGCTTTTCCTAGAATTTTGTAATTAGAAATCCTGTCTCACTAGCTACATGAGTTCAAGCACATACGCTAAGGGAAAAATTAAACCCAGCACAACCCCTGACTGGGACTCATTAAGCACCCACTACGTGGTGCCCCTCTCCCTATAACACATTAATCTCTACTTTCTAATTCCAAAGTGATGCATTTGCAAAATTCACATGTGTTACCTGTTTTGTGTGTCTGATTGTCAGCTGTTGACAAGGTGGTTTTGCTGTGAGGGAAAAGATGCATGAAACTCAGCCAGGTAGATGGTATTCTATAGACAAAAGCAATCATCCCACTGTGAAAGCCATGATGCCCACAGTTCTTCAGATACTTTAAATTTTCAAAAGCCATGGTACTAAAAAACAGACGGCTCTCAATTCAAAGCTCTGCATAGCTGAGACCAAAGGCCATGTCACCTTTATACAAAGTATTCCACCTTCGTTGCTTACAACTAAAGCCTTCATCAGCTCTTTGGATTGTTCAGGGAAGCTATCCATGTACCTACTATGGGAGAGTTTGGGGCTGTGTTCTGGGAAAACAATAATCAGGAAATGAACCAGATCCCATTTTTAGGAAATTTTTAAAAATGGCATAGACAAAATCATCACACATCATTTCCATCCTTCTTCATTAATGTTACCTTATTTAACCTTTCTCATAGTGACCAACTATATGAGAGGACAGCTTAAGAGTCAGACCTACCCTACAGCTCCAGAAGCTTCTGTCATGGTTGCTTGGCAGTGGGAGTGCAGGTGGAGGAGGCTTTCATGTCATGTCAGACAAGAAGCAGGAAAGGGTCAGGGATAGGATATTCTTAAGGATATGCCCAGTGACTTACTTTCTCCAGCTAAGCCCTACTGAGGAGAATCCAGTAGCCAGAAGACTCTTCCCTGAAGAAGTAGCAGTTAGTGTCTGATCAGAAAAGCAAGTGTAAAAATGTAATATACAACTAGAAAACAGTAATATGAGCATGGAGGATTTTGTTTCATTTGTCCCAAGTTTTCTCTCTATCCATACTTTATCTGTTCCGTGTCCACCTGGTTTGTGCTCCCAACACTGCCATAGGAGACTGTTGGAGGAACAGAGGTTCTTATGCTCACAGATAAGCACTAAGGAACCAGGACTGTTGAACCCATAGAGCTGTTCCTTTAAAGAGATTCACAACCTGTTATCCTCCCAGTAAGCTGGGAGCAGACACAGTTAATAGCCTGGTGACCTTTGCTATCTATGTCGCCAAGACCACACAAGAGCCTCGCCCAGACCCTACTCATGAGCTTGTCGATCTATTGAACCTATCTTTATGGAAGGTGTTACATTTAGTCAATATATAGAATCCATCTTCGAGAAGATGTCACTTGTGCTTTACAAAGAGTTTTGATGTAGCATGTCTTAATCTATATTGAGCACACAGGATTGAGTTAATTATCACCAGGAAAGTTTTCAGCAAATTGTGCTGTGCTTCAATATTCCTAAAATAAAGTACTCAGGGTCAGACTCCCGAAGTTTAAACCAACACTGGCTACTTGGTCGTGTTGAAATGAACTACCTTTTTGCTCCCCACAGATCATTACTCTGCCAGCTGTGGTGGTGGCAGAGACCCTTGAAATTTGTACCTGTGTGGTAAAGTTCATGGACAGTTGCAGTTCTCAACTTAACTGACATTTGAGGAAGAGCTGAACTACTCTCTTCATGAAATCACCTCCTCCTTGACTTTCTGGTATAAGCCTAACTGACTCACCTTTAGCCTCTCTGGATTTGTTAATGGTGGTCAGTGTTTGACCCAGATGTTTCCAGGTTTTGAGCTGAAAGAGGCAAACATTTCATGTGGCAAGGAGACTTTATTCAGATATAATAGTTATAACACATATCAGAATACACTGTCAAGAGTAGCAGCAGGCCAGTGGTTCTTTAGTATAACTGGCAAGTTTGAGTTATCTAACCATTTTTCTACTGCTCATATTCCTTCTCATGATTTTTCTACTGTTCATATTCCCTCTTATGATGCATATTATTTTTAACTATGCCTAGGCATATGGCAAACAATGATTTTTCTCTTGAATAAAGTAAGAGGAGACAAGTTATCTTACTAAGCATACACCCCAAACCAGTCTAGGCTACATTTACCTGTACGTATGTATATCCTAAAATAAATTTGAATAGAAACTCTCAAGGAAAGGAGAGTTATTGATGTTTATTTTTGGTGGTACCCACACATAGCTCCATGCATGTGGAGGTCCTGGGTTGCTGTTAATTATTAGGATATGAGTGGACATGAATAGCACATGGAGTTGATAGTCTGAGGTTGGTGAAAGCATTATTACAAAAGTGTGTGAATACAGTCCAAGACAAGTGGAGTCCAGGTAATAAGATATTCCTTATGCTTGCTTGTCTCCAATGTTCCTTGACAGTTCTCTTTATTCCATCATACTCCTCTAAGTCCTTCAAGATTTGCTTGCAAACACTCTCTACCTTCCTTTATATTCTTTCCTGGACAATTTTCCCCATATAGCATACTGCTTACATCCTACTATGCTGATTCCCAAAATGTGTCTCTAGATCTGAGCTTTCTTTTGAACTCCAGGCTTATATTTACAAATTGACAGAGAGTTGCTTTCAGATCTCTCAGACATATCCAACTCAGCATCAAACTGAGTTTATCAATGACTCCAATTTCATCTCAGCACCATCCATCCAGTTTACTACCTGAATGCCAGGCAACATTTGTGCCTCAAGCCCTGCACTCTTCTATGGTCAACTGCATGACCTCAAACATATTCAGGTATTAGTAAAAGAAACCTATGAATGCTATGTTATTGGAAAAAGAGATATTAAAGATGTGTTAAAATTAACGATTTTGAAAGAAGCGTATCTTTGATCATCCCAATGGTTCAGAGATGTAACCAGAGATTCTTTATGGGAAAAAGGCAGAGGATTTGATGACAGATGAAAGAAAGCCATGTGAAGACAGAAGCAGAGACTGAAGTGGATCAGCCACAAACAAGGAATGCCAGCAGCCATTAGAAGTTGAAAGAGATAAGGAATGAATTCTCTCCTGGAACATTCAGAAGGAACCGACTTTGTGGCTCTGAATTCTAGCTCATCTCTGAAATCAAGCCACCAGAATTGAAGGGAAATTCATACCTCTTGTTTCAAGCCATACGTTTATACATTTAGAATAACAACAGGAAAGTAACAAAATGTACAATAATTCATATGCTAACCCTATTTAGTTTGTTATGAATATAACTTAAATAACGGTTCTTTCCATCACCATCTTTCAAAAGGATAGTTACCAAGAGTCCCAGCTTCCTATGACTCCTAGGATAAAGGATAGAGTCCTTAGCATGGCCCATGAGAACTTGCATGTCCTCAAATCTGCTTCTTTCCTCAGGACTGTCTTGTGCTATGGACACAGACTTCCTTTCAGTTTCCAAAAGGAACTAATCCCTTATCCACCAAAGAACCATGACACAGACTCCATATTTGGATGCTTATGAGTGTCAGATCATAGCTTAGGTATTGCTTCCATCCTCACCCCAGAATTTCTGATCTCTCAGACTATGTTCATTTGGTGCATACACTAATTACAATTTTACGTTAATTTTATGGTTTTTCTGCTCCTATGTGGCTCCCCAGATCGCCAGGTAGTCCCCAGGGAAAAGCAAGACAGTGAAGCAGCAACTGTATTTCACAGCCATGCTATCCCCAACATCCAACAAGGTGCAGAGCAAGTGTTCAGTGCACACTGTCTAGATAATGTCCAAAGCCCAGAAGTGTCTCTGAATGTTTGTGTGTGCGAATTTGGATGGATCTATCTCCCTTCTACAATGCAGAGCAGGTCGGGGGGTGGGGGGGGGGGGATAACATAAAAAGAACTTGGGTGGACTCAGCAATAGCCCAGTCTAGTATCAGGACATCACCTTCTTCTGTGTGTAAGTGGGGTGAGGGGTTGCACGTGTACATATGTATGTGCAGGGCAGAGGGCAACCTCAGGAATCGTTCTTCAGGAACCATCTACCTCGTATGTTTAAGATGAGACGTCTCACTCCCTACCCTAAGATGGCTGGGTAGTGAGCCCCAGGGATCCTCCTCTCTGCACTCCACCCTACCCCCATCACCTCCAGCCTAAGCCCTGGGATTTCTGTGCCTGACTTTTGTATATGAGCTCTGAAGACCGACCCAGGTCCTTGTGCTTACAAGGTAGGCATCCAACTGTGTAAGCTATCTGCTTGGCAGCCCCTATATGCCATCTTCTTACAGAGGGGTTGTGCAAGCTTCTCTTCCCCTTAGGATTCAGAAGCAATCTGCAGGATTTTGGCTTTCCTTTCCCTCTTAGCCTACTCCCTCTCTACCTCAGGGTCTGTAGAGTTTGTTTGGCTACTTTCTAAGATCAAAGCAATTTAAATTTTGTCTAAAGATTGGTTTTGTTTTTTGAAAATCACAGTCTCTAAATAACTCCTCTGTGTCCTAAAGTTCGTCTGAGGCAACTTATAGGTTGGGGGGGTGGCTTTGAGTTTAAAAAAAAAAAATCATTTACTTATCTCTTTGGTATCTTGTGATTCCGTATAGGATTTAAAAAATGTTTTATGACTGAAAATGAGAGCAAATTTATAAGCCATTAGTATTATACTCCTTTAGGGTCATACTTTGTATTCTTCAAAATATTTGTAGATTTTCTTAGGTTCTCATATAAATTTTCTGAAGATTATTAATTCCAAAAGACTCAAGGTGCCTAAATAACTGACAAAAATCTCACATCTAATATAGGACAGAGTTTGTACTCAGTTCCATGACATTGGGCTGATGAGAGTCAGGGTAAGGTGGTTTGAGCCAAGTTTATCTATTCATTAAGAAAGCAGATGAATTCAGTGAACATTTAGGCTTCTGATGCCTGGAGAGAAAATAGCACAGCACTTCAACACTTATTTCCTCTAGGTGGCAAGATTGTGAGTAAATTTATCGTCTTCTTTATGCTTCTCTGTAACATCCGCAATGGGTATGGATTAATTTTATAATTAGAAAACATTAAAAATAAGTGATTATGATTATAAAGTAACTCAAGGGAATAATGGGAAAACAGAAAGATCTCTGACTCATCCTGGGTGTAGGGTGTGAAGGTGGGGTGACTGATCACTGGGCTCTGGCTCTGAGCCTGCTGTAACAATTACCATTTTATAATCTTCAAGCATGACCTCAAGTAGCATCACCTCAGTGTAAAGTGGAGAAAATAAACTTACTTATATCAGTGAAAGCTCTCAGTGATAAGCAGTCAGAACAGGTTTAGAGAAGACAAAGCTATGGGGTCACATAAATTTGGAACAAAGGGCTTTCACTGTGGGTATGGCTGCACCCATCTGTGGATCTGCCTTTCTCCTTTAGCTGTTACAACTCTCTCCTCCTGTGCCTGTAAAAGTGGGGACCAGCATGTTTGTTCTGATCTCTCTGCAAATTAGCAAATCCAGCAAGAATGTGACTTATCTAAAGGATTATTCTGCCTGACTATATGTAAGACCTCATGCCCCACCAAGAGCCCATCATCGTCACAAGAGAAAATAGAACGGTCCCAGTCAATCCCACATACCCACTCCTAAGCCTTACAAGCCTTGTTTTCTCAGGACCCAGCTCTGAGGTGGCACATGCCCTTCCAGATAAGGTCCTGACCAATCCAGACAAGGTAGTTGCTTTCATTAGCCAGAGGGTCCAATTTAATTAGCTTGTGAAATGCATTAAAGGATAAATTTTAGTAAACAACATGTGAGTAGTCACAGAGGGGAAAAAAAGACTTCCAAAAACCAAGTTGGCTACACAAATAATGTAATTTTTTTTCAGGGAAAAAAAAAAACATCCATAAGCAATGGGGTCCAGAGGAGGAGTGGTAGTATAGACCCAGAACTCTGGACACAAGGGCATTAAGATCATGCTCCAGATGACCTAGGGCCATATTGCAAGACCTTGACTCTTCCTCTCCTGAAAAGAAAAAAAAAATGAAGGAATTAGCTTATGAAGAAACTCATCATAGCCAAGGTATAGAGAAAGTGGTTTCTTTAAATAGACAAAACCCTTCATGTCCTCCATGTCCGTCTCTGTGAGCTTTCTTCCTCCTCTTATCTCTTCTGAAAATTGGACATAAGAAGTACAGATGCTCCTCCCTCGGTAAAACTTCAAACTCCAAATAAATTAGATATTGAATAAGGAATTGAAATCCTGGCAAGAACACACACACACACACACACAGAGAGAGAGAGAGAGAGAGAGAGAGAGAGAGACACGCAAATGAGCCTTGAGCTGTTGGAAGATGATAAATTGTCAGCTTTTCTTTAATAAGATTGTGTCTCATCACCGTCTCCTATAACGAAGTTGATAGATTTTGTTTTTAACCTACAGAGCCTAAAATCAATTCCCAACAAGAGTTAGAAGCTCTTAACCATATAGCCCCAAATATCTATCAATCAAGTTGGTCAGTAGAACAGCATGTTTGTATTAAGGCCAGGCTTTACTGGGCATCAACAGCAGGGAAGAGAATTAAAATATGCACATGTCACCTAAGGAAAGCCATACTTCAGAAGATACCAGTTTTAACTTCAGAGGTGACAGAAGGCCTATTTCCATTAGAATTATACAGTTTTTGCTGTCTCAGAAGAATTGTATAATCAATGCATAGGATTTTGGATCAGAACCAGTTACAGTCTTTGACCTAGGCCTTTGCAATGCTTAGATATCCACAGTTCCTATTCATCAGCTTGATTTATGGGGCCTATCTGGACTCCTAAGAGATTTTGTAGGTGGCAGATATGAGAACAATGACCCAGACTGAGGCTCAGATTCCACATTCATTATAAACTTTGCAAATTTCCTTTAGTTATTTTGACCCAACACCTTTAATCATCAAAATAGAGACACAATCATAAATTTCATTCAACTAAAAACACTTTGAACTACAATAACAACATGCCTTAAAAATATACCCAATGATACAATAGTGGCACCATGTTATGAGAGTAACCAACCTCCTCTTAATTGAAGTTAAGGCTCATTCTCTAAGATGGCGCTCATCCTGGCATTTTTAATAAGGTCAAGAGCCTGAGACTAGATAGATCATGGGCCATAGGAGAAAACCTACTACAATTATTCCACGAAATGAGCATAGCAATAAAACAACCCCTAAATTCATGTCTAGACCCATGGATTGGTGCATCACTGAACCCTCATCACAGAAGCTCTTTCTTCAGTAGATGGCGATTATCACAGACCCACAACTGGAAACATGCAGAAAGCAAAAAACACAGCTCTAAATGGCACGTCTTCTTGAAAACTCTCCCTGCAATGCTGTGAGATCCCTGGGGGAAAGTAGGTAGAAAAATCATAAGAGCCAGAGGTGGTTGATAATGTCAAGAAAATGGCATTTTCCAGGAATAGTGGGGCCGAAGCACAGACAAACTCACAGAGACTCTGATAGTCTATACAAGCCTTGCACAAATTCAAACCAGAAGAAAATCCCAGCACAGAGAAAGAGACGTGGACCCAAAGTCTTTGCTATTGATAGCTTCTGGAAGAGGGAAAAATCAATTTTCTTCGAAAGAATGTCTGGGTATATCAAGCAGAGCACAGGGCAAGCCAGATGTTCAGAAACTGTTGGCCAGCACAAAACAGATGACATGTTTTGTTTTGGTTTTGGTTTTCTTTGTGGGAAGTTTTGTGTGCTGTGCTGTGTGTGTGTGTGTGTGTGTGTGTGTGTGTGTGTGCTTTTTGTTGTTTTGTTTTTGTTTTTGAGAAAAAAATATGATGTGTGGATGGCGAGGGGAGAAAATGTGGTAGGAGTTGGAAAGGAGAAAGAATATGACCAAAATATTCATATAAAAAGAAATTTAGTATAACCAACACTATGTACTTTGTTGCATCCTTGAGGATTAAATGAGCACATGTATGTGGAATGCCTAATACAAGGTAGCTCAGAGTTAATGGTGATTTGTGAAGGATGCAATCATATTTGGGGATAGTAGTACAGCTTCAACTACTAGGCTTTTCCAGCATTGCATTTTTATATGCTTTTATTTATTTTATTTGGCCTGTAAATTCTCTCTTGTTTTTACTTAGCATGCAAATTACTGGGTTTCATTATCATCCTTTCATACATCTTTGTTTTTGTTGCTCCTCTTTCCCTACTCGCTGTATCTCTGCAGACTAGTACCTGTCTTTTCCCTAGTAGCCCCTACCCTGTTTCATGTCAGATGTATTCTCTTACCCTCATCTTCCCCTCTCCCTTCTTAGGACTTCAATTTCTCCTTTCATCATTGCCTTTCTGTTTCATAACCTATACCCACGCCCACATCTATAGTCAATACGAAAATTAAAATCTAAGATTCACATATTTACATGAGGTATTTGTCCTTCTGGGTCTATGTTACTTCACTTAATAATTTTCATATCTATCCATTTTTTCTACAAATAAATGATTTTATTTTTTCCTTATGGCTGAATAAAATTACATTGTGCTTATGGACTACATTTTCTTTGCCCATTCATCTATTAATAAATATCTAAGATGGCTCCATTTTCTTGCTATTAAGAACAGCACATCAGAACACATGGATGTGAATGTATGTGGTTTAATTTTTAATTATTATTCTTTTGGTATGAACAAAAGATGCTTTAAGGCATGACTTTGTTCCTCTGGATTTTTATGTGCATTGCCTACCCCCCTCCCCCCCATCAAATTGGATTTTCTCATCCTACAGTAATCCTATTAAATCCTACAGACTTCCACTTCCATGACATAAATATTCGTCTGGCTTCAGCCCAAACAGAAACTAATTGTCTCCTTGTTTGTCTGCATGTGAGTTTGTTATACCAGATAACACATTCCAAGCCTTGTTTTATTGTCCCTTGGCATTTTTCTAAACAAGCAGCAATGGCTGAGCTAGCCACAGAAACAGAGTTTCTTGAAGCAAAGAAGTAAGAGTATGAGAAGCAAGTGGCTCTGCTTAGAAGCATGGTTCTTAATTTCAATAAAGGAATGGCTGAAGGAATGTGATAAATAGAAGAATGCATAAAATTGGAAGCCAGAAAAGGCAGCATCTTAATTAATCCTGCTTCTGCCTCCCACAAGTTTCATGACTCTGGGGATGTTCCTAAACCAGAGCAAACTCAACTTTTGTTATTTCTCTCCCAAGAATGAATTTGTTGTGGTTTATGGGCATTGTTTCCTAAGATGTCCCATAAAATGGCATTAACAAGCCTGTGGGTGCCATCACCTCTTTAGGGGTGAGAAAATCAAGGGAATGATTTGGAGGGGAGAAAAAAGGAGCCAACATTCATATTCTACCCAGGTCCCATTCTATGGGATTGGGTTGCCCACATCCAGCCTGAGTCTTCATCCTTTAGTTAATCCTTTCTGGAAACGACCACAGAGACACACCTAGAAACATTACTCAATGTAATCTATCTACAAGATTTACCCATTACACCATGTCATGAAATCTTATTGCTCATTTGTCTCTTCTCCCAACTGCCTGAACAACCACACTTCTTGTTTGTCAACAGTAGCAATAACCACTGTTTGTCAAGTGCCTAATATAGGTAAGAGATGGTGCTAAACCTGTGTGTGACTTATTTAAGTCTCACTAAAGCCCTGTCTGGCAGATTCTACCATGACCCACATCAATGGCTGAAGAACTACGGGCTGAGAAATGTTGTATGGCTTCTTAGGATCTTGGGGATTCAAAACACTGATGTATTAGTCAAGGTTCTTTAAGAACAGAACTAATAGAATAAAAATGGACAGAGAGAGAGAGAGAAAGAGAGAGAGAGAGAGAGAGAGACTGTCTCCTAAGGGAAAGGAGACAAGATCTAGTAGTTCTTCAGTCTATGAGGCTGAATGCCTCAGCAGTCCCAGTCTCATTCTGGAGCTCCAGGGATGTCCTAGAGAGTTGCCTATCTTCAGTCCATGTTGGAATCCTGAAGAAGTAGGTTCTTACACAATGAAGAAATATCTCAGGATAGATGAATTTGCCAGTGAGAGTGAGGACTAGCAAACAGAAATCACAAGCTTCCTCCTTCTGTGTCTAGATTTAAGGTGGATTTTCTGACCTCGTATGCGTAGGTCTCCAGGTTTAGAGTAGGTCTCTGACTTCAAATAAACAAACCAAGAAAAGTTCCTCACAGATTTACCCCAGTTCGATAAGTGTTAGTTACTTCCAAATGTAGTCAAGCTGACAACCAAGATTAGCCATCACACCCGGTTTTTCATGCCTTGACTGATTAACACAACCACAGCTCTTAACAAGGCTTGCCAGAGTCATCCCTTTTCTTCCTAGGCTCTCGGACACATCCTCCACATTTTCAGTAAAACTTTCCTCACCCTCTAGTCCATCTTGCTGTTTATATATTCAGGTGGGTCTTTGACAAAAAAACTATGGGGTTATGTGCAATTTTGAGACCTTGAATGTGACCTGAATAATAGTGTCCTTTCTCTGACCATGGGAACAAGATAAAAATGCTCCCACATGTACTCCACAAGCCTGGATAGTCTTGGATGAGGCATCTGTTCCTCTGGAGCTGTTGGAAAACATAAGTGAGATTCTGTAGACCGTATTTTAAGTACGGTATCTGACTTCAGGCTCACAGACCTCTAAGATCTCCCATTCATATCCCCTTTTCTTTAAGACTCAACCTTCAAAAAGCTGTTTTCTTATTTAGGGAATTAATGTGCTCCTTCTTGAAGCAGTCTGGGTACCAACAAAGAGAACCAGTGTGCCTAAAATGGAGGGATTTAAAGAACAGCTTCTTCTTGAAGATGCTGTATCAGGGAGTGCAGGCAAAGTTGGCTAATAGGATAGAACCACAGTATAGGGCTTGGTAACAGAAGAACTCTATCATCTTTAAGACCAATGTTTCTGAATCAAAGAAGTTACCAGAAACTAGAAGGAGACAGAAGAGGCTGTCTTCAAAGGAGCCATGGTCTTCAGTTAAGAATATTCCACCCAAGAGGCATCCTAAGGAAGAAGTGATTAGGAGATATTAGGAGATACACATGCTGACCTCATTCTGATGATAGCGATTATTTCAGAATCGTTGAGTCAACCAAGCCCATTCTGACATAGTACCTGTGTGATGGTGACCCTTCACAATATTATGAAGTGTGCTGATTAAGAGCATTACTTCAACTACGGATCCAAAGATCATGAGTTTTTGTTCTTCCTGTTTTTCCAGCATTGATGAAATGGGTGATTTAAATGCATCCTCTGACTCCTGTCTAAAATCTTCCTATAGTCCCCTATTGGCTTGAGTGGTTTGAAAGCAAAGAACCCAATGGTGGCAGCTCTGAAGTTCGGCATCTGTTACACAGAGCAGGTCAGAGAAGGATGGAGAGCAGACCATCCCAGTGCACCTGCCTTAGAAAGTCTATAAAGGCTCAAATCACAACTACTGGCCCCTCTTTACAACAGGAAACTATACATGTGGGTGTGCTGATAGGAAATTTCCAAGAGTAACCATCCTCTCCTCCTTCTGGGAACCTCCCACCCCTATCACTGTGCCTGAGATGGAGAAGGTGCAAAGCTACTCTGAGCACAGAAGAAACTTTGAGCATCTTGAGTATCAGCCAGCAGCTTGCTTCTCTGAGCTGAGTTCTTTATCATTGTTGCCAGAGACCTTGCCTGTGGCTGAACTGCTACAGAGCCACTTCAGGTGAGGAAGGACAGCTGAGCAAAAGAGCACTCACAGGCAGATGAGATGCCTAGTCATAACAACTCTCTCTACATGTGTCTCTATGTGTCTCCCCCAGTGACACCAGACAAACACACATAGATACCAAAGTTCATTGTGACAGCTTAAAGACAGAGCAAGAAACAGTTAAAAATGATCTAGAGCAGTGGTTCTCAACCTTCCTAATCCTGTGACCCTTTAATAAAGTTCCTCATGTTGTGATAAGCCCCAGACATAAATTTGTTTTTATCACTGCTTCATAACTGTAATTGTGGCTTAAGAAGGTATGGCCACCATAGATTCCTGTGTTTGAATGTTTGGCCAGAGGGAGTGACACTATTAAGAAGTGTGGCCTTCACAGAGGAAGACAATGCAGCCATTCCTGATGAGACCTGATAGACTAAGATCAGAGGGAAGGGGAGGAAGACCTCCCTTATCAGTGGACTGGGGGAGGGATGCGGGTGGGGAAGAGGAAGGAAAGATGGGATTGGGAGGGGAGAAGGGAGGGGATTACAGGGGGGATACAAAGTTTGTAATTAATAAAAATTAAAAAATACTGAAAAAAAAAAAGAAGTGTGGCCTTACTGGAGGAGGCGTGGCCTTGTTGGAGGAAGTGTGCTGCTGTGGAGGTGGAGCTTTGAGCTCTTAAATGTTCAGGCTAGGCCCAGTGTGAAACACAAATCCTGTCTCCTCCTGGCTGCCTCTGGATCAAGATGTAGAACTGTCAGCTCCTCCAGCACCACTCTGCCTGCCCCTTGCCATGTTTCCTGCCATGATGATGACAAAGTAAACCTCTGAAACTGTAAGCCAGCCCCAGTTAAGTGTTTTCCCTTGTAGGAGCTGCCTTGGTCATGGTGTCTCTTCAAAGCCAATGGAAACCCTAACTAAGACAGTGACCTTGCTGCTTTTTTTAATCATCATGTAAATATCTGTGTTTTCCAATGGTCTTAGGTGACACCTGTGAAAGGCTGTTCAACACCCCACCCTCTGAAGGGGTCACAACTCACAGGCTGAGAAACACTGGTCTGGAGCAACCTGATGATTCTGGAAGACTTTTGTCAGAGGGAATGTGTTTCCTGCCACACAGCCTCTGTGAGGACATGTAGCCCCTGGGTTCAAATATTTGGATTTTTCAAGGCAAATTCTTTTGAGGCCTGAAACAGGAAACCATGTGAGCCCAGAGAATTTGACACTTTGTGGCTTGCCAGTGTTTTGGAAATCACATCTGCCAATAAGTCTCCAGGGAAGCCATTTCCCAACCATCCTCATCCACCCTTAAAACTCCCACCAGAAAGAATGGTATTTATAAAGCCCTGCCTGAAGAACATGCTGCCCAATGCTCTTTTGGCTCAGCAGTTTTTCAGATTCCCTTCCCCAGAGCCTTAGAATTCCGGAAGGTGTCTGAGCTCCCTTATAGACCAATTCCCTTGCCAATGCCACAATTGAGAGAATGCCAGTTCTATTTTGTACACAAGAAATGCTGGACTTTGGCATTTTAAAATAATCATCTTCTCACTCAAGGACTGATACCTGAAAAAAAAAAAAAAAAAAAAAAAGGTATTTTAGCCAATATATTTCTTTTCTGCGATCAAGCCAGCTGGCAGGGAATCTCAAGTCTGCACCGGATTGCTTTGCTCTGATGCTCTTGGTAATTTTAACAGGAAAAGTATTTTAATGGACTCCCCACAGTCCACATCACGCCCTCCCCCATAAGAAACAAGTTACTGAACACATCAACATTCCCAGAGGTATTCCTTTTGGTAAATGTAGAATGGTGGCATTTCCTCTTCGATATCAGGGGAAATGATGATTCCCTGCTTGACTGCATATGTCACATGTCCACTACACACTGGGAAATTGCTATTTGTTTTCCTCCTGGCTGTGGCCTCTGAAAGCTCCAGGGCTATTTCCAGGGTTACTCAGCCCACTACAGAGCCCATGTTCTTACTGACCCTAGACCTCATGCCAACTCCCTCAAGAACTTAGTCTATCAGTTTTTATTGCATTTATTTAGGTTAATGTAAAAATATGTATGCTTATCTCCTTTGTAAGAAATGAGAGCCTGGTGGTGCATGCCTGTAATCCCTGCACTCAGGGAGGCAGAGGCAGATGGATCTCTGTGAGTTTAAGGCCAGCCTGGTCTACAGAGCAATTCCAGGACAGCCAAGGCTACACAGAGAAATCCTGTCTCACAAAACAAACAAAAAAAGAAGAAATGAGGGATAGACTATGAGTAAATATATATGTGTATACACGTGTGTTTATATGCACACCAATGTACATGACTCTTATAGGAAAAGGTACTCCCTCTCATTTCCTTAACCATTTGCCACACTTACAAATACATTCTAATTATCATCTGATAGATATGCTGATTTTCTCATTGCCTGCTTATGAACCTGTTCACTCTCCATGAACTGTCTAGAGAAAGGCAATAAGGCCCTAATGAGTATAGAAAATTTCAAGATTCTCCCAATCCTGTCTAAGCAGCTCCCCTCTGTTCTCCCCTGCTTCTCCACATGCTAAAATTCTTTCCAGTCTTTAAGTCCACAAAGCTCACTCCTGTCCTCAGATTTTTGGGTCACAGGGATCCTGTGGTGGTTTGAGAGAGAATGCTCCCAATAGGCTCATATATTTCAAACTTTGGTCCCAGTAGATGGAACCATTTGGGAAGGATTAGGGGTATAGCCTGGTTGGGGGGAGTTATGCCATTGTGGCTGATTTTGAGGTTTTAAAAGACTCATACTATTGCCAGTGTTTCTCATGTCCTCATACTTTGTGGATTGATGTCTAAGCTCTCAACTACTGCTCCAACATCAATCCTGCCTGCCTGCTGTCGAGCTCCCTGCTGTGATGGCCATGGACTTTAAGCCCCTAAAATTGTAAGCCCCAAATAAATGCTTCCTTTCATAAGTTGTCTTGGTCGTAGTGTTTTATCACAGCAATAGAAAAGTACCTAAGAAAGCTCTTGAGATTCTAATACCTTTCCCTTACTTCCTCTATGAAAAGGACAAGACCTGAATCTTGTCTCCATCCTCACTCACATCTGCTTGGGCTCCTGATGCCTGTAGTTACACCCAACTCATCTCTGTTGTTTGTTTATTTCTCCCACCAGACTCCAAGCTGCCTATGAGAGGAGCCACATCATAGACTCTGGAGTTCAAGCAAGGGGAGAGCTTGCCAAAGGAATGAGGGCCTTGGCTTGTGTTGTGAGAAACAGGAAGATAGACCTAAGAGGCATCACCTCATTTGTCACTGTAAGTGCAAGCTTTAGAAATGGTATGGCCATGTCACCCCCCACTTTCCTAGTGCAGTATCACACTCACCTGCCAGAGAACTCCACCTCTGATCTTAACATCTACAGGGAGTCTGGAATGTGTGTCAAAGCCATTAGCCCAGTCTTGGGCATAGATGATTTTAGATTCTGAGTTGAAAAATTCTTGTTGGTTTTGGTAAGAAAAGCAGACACCATCCTGGGCCCGTGAAAGCTATGTTTATTTCTCTGAATTGTCTGTCTTGATTGATAAGGCAGAGGGAGCCTCCAACATGGCACAGTGCCCCAAGAGAACTGTTGCTTTCTGTTTGCACACACAGCACACACACCAAAACACACCCACATTCCAAGACGAGGGAATTTGGAGTCAGAAAGACTCATGCTCTAACATTCCTTCAGTCCCTTGCTGTGTGTGTGTGTGTGTGTGTGTATGTGTGTGTGTGTGTGTGTGTGTTTAATATAGATCTTCCTCTATATTAAGAGAGAATGCCATGTGTGACTTGATTCCCCTACAAGCCAACACAGAAATCAGGATAATAGTCTGGTCTGGTTTTATATGTTACTCATTAATGTGTTTCTTATTCTCTGCTTACAAACCTTCTTTGCTCCCTGCCAGCTCTCCAGAGAAAAGCATCCAGATTCCTGTGGCTGGATGGAATCAAAAGATAATTCCAGTCCTGCCCCAGCTCAGTTCTGTCCTCCTCTGCTACCTATAACCCCACTATGTTCTCCGTGCCTCAGTTTCTTTAACATCAGTCTCTTCCATGCTTCATTTTCCTTAGCTTTCCAATGGGGCTTACATCTGTGCATATCTGAGAGGGGTTACTATGAGAAGTAAATAAGAACAGAGATGCAGAGTACTTAGTACAAAGCCTAGCTATGAAAGCTTGTTTATTGTCCATGGGCATGACTCCAGAGGATGGAAACATACAGCCTTTTGATGTCTTTCCCATTGATCCAGGGAAAATGTGGCCTACAGTTATGATGTGACTCATGTCTCATGGCCATAAGGGAGCTCCTGGGAAGGAGCATGTTGCCGCTGGTTTGAGTGGATTCCTTTGATTCCCAGCTGTGGACTAAAGCCATGTCATTGCCTGCCAATGGGCCTCTTGGCGCCTGGTACCTCTGAAGCCTTACTCTCAGGTAGTGTTTTCTTTCCAACTCTCTTGTTGTGGGAAACATGCTCCCACCTAGCTTCTATGCACCTGCCTAAGGCTCCAGTGGCATTCCTCTCCCTAGAGTGCTGATTTCCAGAATCTAGACACAGTGCCTCCCCCTCCACTTACCCATGGGTTACTTTCTCTTTCCATAGTTTCAGTTATCAGAATCAATAATTATCAGAATGAAAATACCAAATGAAAATCTCCATGAAAAAAAGTTGATGAATTTTACATTGCATGCCATGTAGGATAATGGAGGCTAGGATCAGAGCTCAGTGGTTGGGCACTTGCCTAGCTTAGAGTTTGATCCCCAGCACCACAAAAGAGAAAGGAGGGAAAGAGAGAAAATGAAGGGGTGTTCACTAAGGTGATGAAGTCATAATCCATCCTGCATAAGTTTCCCTTCTGTTCAGTCCTACCCACTTAATAGTTATATCTTATATTGGTTCTCCTTCCAAAAGTGCACAAGCTCAGGTAACTCTTATCTTAACAATAGCATGAAAGCTTAAGAGTAGAGACGCTTGGTAATTCAGATACGCTTCTTTTAATTGTGAAAAGACAAAAGGTTTTGGGTTAATTATAGACAAAACTGCACAGAGCTACACAGAACATGTCGTGGATGTGGGTGTAAAACAACATAGCATATGCAGGGTTTGGTATTGTCCAACCTATGAACTTCTAGTTCCTCTCTTGCCTTCTTCAGTAGCCCCTAAAGTCTGCTTCACTCTAGTAGGCGCCTCTACGCTTAGGTTGCCTTGGTAGACTCTACCCAACCACAACCGTAACTACAACGGAGGGCTTGCACACCTTAAAAACAACAACCTTTGCCCTGCAAGTGCTCAGCAGAGAATGAAATTTCCCACAGCCAGATGTCGGAAGACTGATGTCTTTCTCCCTGAGTTCTGTTCACCCCACTGGACCATATTTAATTCAAGATGCTAGAGCTAACACCATTGCCAGATATATTTCCATGATGATTAAACATTAAACACACCATTATTTCAAAGTATTTGAAATAACTCAGAATTAATGAAGGACTAATTGCTTTACTCTGTGTATTCAAATGGTGATGTTATTTTTAAAAAATGCATTCTTATGTCAACTGTTGCATCAATTAATTGCAAATTTTCCAACAGTTAGTCGTAGTGTGATTAAAGCATATGAAAATAATCTTTTAATTAGCTTTCATTTTGAAACAAATAGACAATTAGACCAAAGATGTAGCTATGAAAATTCCATTGGTCTGCTTTGTTTTTTTGGGGGGAGACACTTGTTTAAATAATGGCCATATCATTGGGAATTAGTTCCTTGGCATGTCTATTGGCTATGGCAGTTACTTCATCTTTTCCCTTTCATGGTTCTTCTATTTTCTACAAGCACATACCCCTACTGTTTTGCCCAGAAGCCTAAAATACATAACCAAATGAATAGCAGCCTTTCTCAAGAATGTCTTTTTGAGTGGAGCTATTCAAAGTACCAGCCAATTTTTATTAAAACTATCACAGTACACAATTCTGGTGTTTAAAAATAGGGAAAGCTCTGGGGAGACTGAATGCTTAATTCTTCCACACACACTTCTACCCTATGAAGAAAGACTGAGAGCAGGGAGAGAGGAAGAGCTTGGGATGTTTGCTCAGGTGCCTAGGCCACATTAGAGAGGACCCCAACCTACGCACCTGCTTAAATTTTGTAGCCTGTAGGTGCCACACTTGTCTTACACCAAAGTGATCTTACTATACAGGTCAGCGCATAGGGTACATACTCTATATTTAGCTCTATTTCATACCCATGAGAAAAGGATAGAGGACTTATTTAATCTAAACCTTCTTATGCTGCAAGCAAGGAGACTGGAGACGCAGGATGGGGAAGGGATAAGCTCCTTCTGCTCTGGTGAACTCAGGAACTCAGTCAGAAGCCTCAGTAAGTAGCACAGGTGAGAGGTCACTATCTGCAGCTTTGATGAGCTTTCATCAGGACAAGGTTACCAAACACAAGGGAGTCAAAACTGAAAGACCCTATGTGATCTGAGTTCTCTTTCTCCAAAATAACCTCTCTGAGCCCATGGATGAGTTCCCTAAATATGAAAAACTTTGTAGCTCACTGTGAATCCCAGAAATTGTGTTGTAAAATGTGAACACAGTTACTGATGTGGGACAAGTCATAATGACTTTTGGTAGCACTAAATATGCCTAACAATACAAATGCCCTGTCTTCATTCTGTCATTTTATCTGAACAGACACTGTGTGTTAGACAGTGCAAACTCCATTTTCTAGGTAAGGAAATGGACTAGAGGAAAGGAAATGGCATGCTTAGGTTCATGCATATACTAGTTCCATCACTGAGACATTCAAACTCTAAACTGTTATATTGAAGGAAAACGAGAAAATGGCACTCCCACTTGGAAACATAGTCAAGAGTTTACAGAATACTTAGGCTTAGCCCTATACACTTTAAATCCATCATCCCATGTCCCGCACTCCCCAGCCACCTTCCCAAATTCCATGGTGCCTGGTAGCAACACCAGAAACAAGAATAATTCTATAATCTCATCATGATGGTAACCACATACAAGAATTGAAAAAAAAAATCAATTTCCATCAGAACTGTTTGTTCAGTTGCATATAGATGTTTGCAGGCCTGAGCAATACAGCTGTGGCACGGAACAGAATCGTAGAGTGTGGGGGCTCTGGGAGACCCACTCACTCTGTAATCCAATCACCCCATCGCCCCTACCACAGAGGATGCAGCCCTGTTAAGCATGCATTTCATCAGAGAATGTTTTTATTATAGCAAACCGGAATATTCTCTCCAATAACTTAGAGTCACAAGGACACACAGCACCCCTGCACCAGGCCTCACATGAACCTTTCTTCAAAGTAGAAGTCCCCAGTCCCCAACAATGTCAGTCTACCTCAAAGAGCTGCAGTTTTCTCTTCTATAAACTAATATCATTAAACCTCACATATGTCCCTTTGTTATTTTAAGTCCCTATAAAGGTACGGAAGAATGCTGTTTTCTCATCATCACTGTGGATATTCTAGAGAGTCCTGAAGCAATTGAGAGAAAAAAAAAATGATTAAGGAGGGCCCTGAAGGCTTATCTGAAAGAAAGAGATTTCAGGTAATGTCAGGTCCAGTTCCCTAAGGGAAAGAAAGGAATAAACAAATTTACTGAACGGAGTCCCCGTGGGGGTATCCAGACCTAACTTTCCTGCGGCTTTGTTGAAATATCGTTTAGATTCTTCTAAATCATCACCAGAATGTGTTATCACAAATCACTCTGTGACTTGGCAAAATTCAGTGAAATGCGATCTCAAATCATAAACGTTGAAAGTGAGGCATTTGCAATGGCACATTCATTTACACCATCCCATCTCATTCCTTCAACCACCCAAACATTCAAAGCTCCCAGCAGGGAGTATTGGGCACAGAAGGAGGACAGCACTGAGTTATGATGAATCCTTGTCATTCTTCCCTGGAAAAGTGAGAGTGAGTCTGTGTTGCGGACAGTGATTTACAAAGGAATAAGGGCTTATCTTTGGAGCCATGTGAAATACGCAGGGCCCTTCAGAGAGGTTGGAACAGAGAGAGAAAACATGAAAGAGCCAAGGGCTCTTCCTCCTTTTTTGTACCAGGAATTGGTGACCTGATCTAGATTGAGACAGACAGTCTCTGCTTCATCCACTTCCCACCCTAGTTCCTCACTCTAGCTGCTAACATTAAAAACTCTAACCTTCTTAAACTTGCAAGCAGCAAAATCCAGGCCAGTGTAACAGAAATATCTTTAAAAAAAAAATACAGCAGGAATCAGTAAAGGGTTGATCCTGGAATAAAGAGAAGAGTAGGTTGACCTAACTCTCCAATCTGACAACTACCTAGGTCAGTTGAGTTTTTGACCTTTCACCTTCACTAACACTGACCCTACTGAGATTTTACTCAGCTTAAGGCCAAGGCCTGTCTTCCCTCACTCCTGGACATTATTCTTTATGCATTATTGTTAGCTTACTTTTGACATGTATTTTGTAGAGCCCCTTGAGCTTGACCCCATTGGCTATGTCTTCCCCTTTTTCATCTCTGTTTCAATACTTGTCCATCCACTTCATGTCATCTTCAGCATAACTGGTTAATTTAAGTGAAGTGGTTTGAATTTTATCATAAAAGCAGTTGAAATTCTTAAAGAATGAATGAGATGTGTAGACAGGAAGAGTAGCTGGAGTGTTTATACTGTGAATATTTAGGGTGATGGTTAACTGAAGTGGGGAACATAGATTGTTTGAAGTCTGCAGCAAATAATCTAGAGTTTTGTTCCTTGCATGGTAAGTTCTAAGTGCATATTAGTCAAGTAAGTGGAAAATATTCTAAAACACCTAGAAATAACAGGTCTAGATATAAAAATGTCAGAGTTGTGAACACATGCGGGCCAGAAGGCAGGAAGCAAAAAAGGGTCTCAAACATAAAATGTGGACACTGTGGCAAATGCCACTGGAATAATTGAAAACAAGGGGATGTGTCAGAGATGGCGGCGCAGAGCTACTAGGTGACTGCTCCTGGCTTAAATACAAAAGGTACCTTACAGACTCATTTGCTGAAGGATTAGCCTCCAGCTGGTGGCACTTGGGGAGTGGTGTGGGGGATGGGGAGGGATTTAGGTGGGGTGGCCTAGCTGGAGGAAGCAGGTCACTGACAGCATGTTCCTGGGGAGGGGGAGGGGAGATAATGTCTTATTCTGGCCTTTTCCTATCATGTTCTGCTTTCTGGCACCATGGGGTGAGAAACTTTGCCCTTCTGCTGTAATGTTCTGCCTCATCACACATGAACTCAGAAACATCAGAGCCAGCCAACCATGAACATGAACTGAAATCTTTGAAATCAAAATCCGAAGTAAATTTTTCTTCCCTTAGTTTCCCACATACACAGCTATCAATTGTCACAGTGGCAAAAAAAAAAATAAAAATAAAAAATAAAAATAAAAATCTAACTAAAAAGGTGATTTCAAAAAGGAATTCAGAAGGCAACTAGTTGCACAGGGGAAGGGGGCTGGAATAGAGATGGGATATAAGGAAGTTTAGACTGTAGGAGCAGATTTTGAGAAAGCAAGAGGTAGAATGGTGACTGAAGGTACATATGCCACCATGAGGTCAAGGGTGGGGTGCGTTTTCCCTAGTTTTTAAAGATGGTAGTCATTGTTTAAGTCATAGCTACACGTTGGTTAGACTTTTTGTGTGGGAAATGGTGTGTGGGTGTTTGCTGAGTGAGTGGTATGTGAGAGCATCTCACTGAACCAGGAATGAACAGATTTCACTAGACTAGCTGTGGGGAGCTCTAGGATCCACCTCTCTCTGCCATGCCCAAACTTGAACACAGGTGCTGGGGATTCAAACCCAAGTCTCATGACAGCATACCCAACTGAGCCATTTCCCAGCCCCGTGTCATTAGGGTTATCGCTTCAAAAAGCAGTGATATTCATTTATTCATTAACTCATTCATTTAGCAAGAATATTGGAATGTGACAGACAGATAGATAGGGTCAACAGGTGGGTAAAAGCCCCCTTGATGGATGCATACAAACAAACAAAACGTCTCTCTCTCTCTCTCTCTCTCTCTCTCTCTCTCAGATCTCAAGCTTGAAGGGGTGTTAAAAGTGCTCAACCTCTGAACTGAGTTTCAGTGCATAGAAAGCATCTATCTACTGAAAATGTTTTCAGAGGTTGGATTGATGTAGAAAGACACCTTGAGTCTTTTGAAAGCTACAGCCTCCATCTCCAGTTATAGCCACTGCTTCCATCCCCTGCCTTTTTCTCATTCTCTTTGAGAAAGACAATGTTAGTCCTGATAATACAGCTTATTCTCAGCTGTTCTGCCCTTCTTGCTAGCACTGACGGCATCCTGGGAGCAGTGACTTATAAGCAAATACAGAAAGCCAGGTCCTGATAGTAGTGAGATGCCCCCATGGCTACCCAGTGATCCAACCAGGGCATTGCAGCCCGGACCTATCAACAAAATAGAGCTACGTGGAGGGGCTTCTGCCTGCTTGGTGTCTGACCTCCTCAGAGTTGACGAGCCATCTGATTTTGTTTCGAGAGCACCATCTTCTCATGTGTAACTGGTGAGACTCTCCAACTCTCTGGCTGCTGGTTTCTTTAACTTAGAGAGGTGTGTTGGTAATTATTTTTCACTCTCATGTCTTCAAGTTCCTGTTGAGAATGACTGTTTGATACTGACGGATGTTTGATATTTTTCTCAGTATGGAATAAGTGTTGTAAAAAGAAACTATTCCTATGTACTACTATATTTCTATAAGGAGAGTGCAAATCCTTTGAGGAAAGAGGCAATATACTGCTTATATCTGTAAATAATGCTCCATCTTGAACTGCATAACAGCATTCTAGTCAAAGTTAATGATGGACAGTATCTGAAAAAGTGATCCGACAGTATTACATCACTCAGGTAGCATCTAAGCTTCTGTAACTCCATCCTATAATGCTCACACAACTACAAAAATTGCCTGGTGATACCCTTTTAAGAACCTCTGCCCATCACTGTATCCATAACAAACTAAGAAGATTCCAGAACAATAATTCTAAGTTAAGTAGAAAGAGAGTCATTGAGGAATGGAGCCAGAACAGAATGAGATGACTTGGACCAGAATCAAAAATCATGATGAGAAGAGGGAACTGGGGGATGCTTGCCGGCTCCTTCTGCTTTTAAACCACTCCTTCTTTCACGAAGTCAACAAGAGGACACCCACCTCCCTTCTGCAGTCTTCTCTGCTGCAGCAGCTGTGTGTGTACTGTTTTTGCCTGCAGTGGATAATCGACTTGACAGGACCTAGAATCCCCTTGGAGACAAATGTTTGAGCATGTCTGTAAGGGGGTTTCTAATTGAGGTGATGGAAGTAGAATGACTCACCTTAGATGAAGGCAGTCCCATTGAACAGGCTGGGGTCCCTCACTAAACAAAAACAGGAGAAAGCGAGATGAGCGCCAGCATTCATCTCTCTCTGCTTCTTGACAGTGGTGTTGAATGATTTTTAATACTTAATATTGATTCATATAATTATCCAGGCAGCAGTAATTTCTTAACCCACTATTATATAAATAAAAGTCACAAGCACCTGTTAGATTTTTTGATAAGCCTTCATACACTGAGCCTGGGCTGATATTAACCCTCTAAGGTGTCTTGTCTACTTCCCAGCCCAAAACCCCATAGATACATGTACATATTTTCCATTTAGGCTGCTTCTCTCCATCATACCAATCCTCAGAGCCAGCTCCTCCGGGTCATGTGCTTCTAGTTCATGTTAACCGGTGGTGGTGTGGTGGTCTTCTCCTTTGTCCGCCTCCTGGTCTCCCTCTGAAGGCCAAAGCACCTGAACCTTAGCTCTGCTTACTTGTCTCTGCCCAGTCCAGGCTGTAAGTAACTTTCTTTGGCCAATCAGGGATAATTTGGGAGGCAACGTTTAGACCACATCATTTTGGATACACAAGAATTTGTTTGTAAGGATCTTGGGGCAACCAGTGAACATTTGGATACACAGATCAAGCCCAAAAGCCATGGAAGCAATGAGACCAGCCACATCAAGATCCCAGCACTGTGACTTTCCTGTTATGATGGACTGGACCATTAAACTCTAAGCTAAAGTAAACCTCCCTTCCTTCCTACCTTTCTTCCTTCATTCCTTAAGTTGCTTTTGCCAGGTATTTTATCAAAGCAATGAGAAAAGCAACTAGTGCCCTGCCCTTTCAGTGCTTCCATCCTTCCCAGAGCTCACCTTTCTTTGGACCTGGTTGGCTTTGTGTTTGCTTACTAGTTTGCTCAGTGTCTCCCTGGTGTAAGGTCAGCATCTGAGCCCATCCTAGCGGGCACTCATTCTCTGCGTTTTCTAACTCCGGAATATACTCCAGGATAGGCTCTAACCAGATCCCGTAGCTGAAAGCTGCCTCACTTACTCCTGCCAAAGGGACAGAAAAGCAGAGGGGAAATAAAGGCTGTGGCTAGGATTATAGCAGCAATTCACCTATAAAGCAACAATTACAAAGATTCATAGGCATCAGAGACTGGTGCAGAGCGCTATGTCTGTTTATGAGCCAGTATATCAGCCACAGCCCCTTGTTTTGTTAATGTTGCCTGCGAACTAATGGCACTAACTTAGAAATACAATCTTATTGCAACCCGAATCAAGTCGCTAGAAGTTTTTTTTTTTTTTTCAATCCAGACTTTATTTATCTTGGGAAGACATTCATTCAACAGTATTTGCTAAGAGCCTCTCACTGTGATGAGTTCTAACCTTAGGACAGTAACACAGAACAAAATCAATCCCTTTTAGCATGCACACTCTGGATGAGGAGGGACTCTCAGTACTAACTGAAAACTATGCAAGTATCTCCCAAGCTGAAACCCCAATAACTGTACAAGGGCATAATGTGGGAAACTGATCCAGTCTGAAGATCGACAAAAACATAAGGAGGCAAATCAGGCCTGGAGTCTGAGAATGAATTGACACGGAATAGCCAAAGGGCAGGTACAAATGAGGTAAGGCTTGCAAAGGCTCTGTGGTAGCAGAGACGCTCAGGAGTCTGGATGACTGGAAGGAAATCCGTAGCTGGAACTAAGAATGCATGTGGATGAGGGTGAGTCAAATCGAGCACATGCCATGGTAAGACTGAAGACTGAGGAACAGGTATGTATTGTTACATATGGACTTTACATTGTTTTCAATTTTAAACTTTTATCACTTTACAGCCTGATCCCAGCCCCTCCCTCCTCTCCTCCCAGTCCTGCCTTCATATTCCCCTACCCCCATTCTATCTTTTCCTTCTTCTCAGAAAAAGGGAGGCCCCTAAGGGGTACCAACCCACCCTGGCACCTCAGGTCGCAACAGGAATAAGTGTATCTTGTCCCACTGAGACCTGACAAAGCAGCCCAGCTAGGGGAAAGGGATCCAAAGGCAGGCAACAGAGTCAGAGACAGCCCCTGCTCCTGTTCTTAGGGGACTCACGTGATGACCATGCTGCACGCCTGCTACATATGTGTAAGGAGGGGGCCTAGGTCCGGGCCATGCATGCTCTTTGGTTGGTGGTTCTGTGAGCCTCTGTGAGTCCCCACGGGCCCACGTTAGTTTACTCTATAGGTCTTCTTGTGGTGTTCTTGATCCCTCCAGCTCCCTCAATCCTTCATCTCACTCTTCCACAAAACTTTCCAAGCTTGGACCACTGCTTGGCTGTGGGTCTCTATCAGCAGCTGGATGAAATCTCTCAGAAAGAAGTTATGCTAGGCTCCTGAATAGTACTCAGCTATTGCAAACAATGACATTATGCAATTTGTAGGCGAATGGATAGAACTAGGAAAGAGTACCTGAATGAGGAAACCCAGATCCAGGAAGATACACGTTATGTTTTCACTTATAAGCAGACATTACCCATAATGTACAGAAAACCATGCACAGACCCAAACAAGCCAAGGAGGCCCAAGGGAAGATGCCTGAGTCTCACACAGAAGAGGAATGAAATAGTCATCTGAAGTAGATGGAGAGAGGGGGCTGTGTGAAAGAGTGGGTGGAGAGGGTAATGAGGGCAGGAATCAGGACTGGTGATGGAGATAGGAGGGGGAGGACCTGTAGAGATAGAATGGAAATTGGTGTGGGAGCATCTCTGAGACAGGGGAGGTCCCTGGGAGTGTATGGGGGTGACCCTAGCTGAGAACCCAAACAGCTAAGGACATGGAGACAGAACTCACCACCTCCTGTAGCTAGGTGAGACTTCCAATATTTTTATTTTTTATTTTAATTTTTATATTAATTACAGGTTATTCACTTTGTATACCAGCTGTAGCTCCCTCTCGTATTCCCTCCCAATCCCACCCTCCCTCCTTCAACTCCTCCCATGACCCTCCCCAAGTCCACTGATAGGGGAGGTCCTCTTCCCCTTCCATCTGACCCTAGCCTATCAGGTTTCATCAGGACTGGCTGCATTGTCTTCCTCTGTGGCCTGGTAAGGCTGCTCCCCTATCCAGGGGAGGAGATCAAAGAGCCAGCCACTGAGTTCATGTCAGAGACAGTCCCTATTCCCCTTACTAGGGAACCCACTTGGAGACTGAGCTGCCATGGGCTACATCTGAGCAGAGGTTCTAGGTTATCTCCATGCATGGTTGGAGTATCAGTCTCAGAAAAGACCCAGATTTCTTGCTTCTGTTGCTCTCCTTGTGGAGCTCCTGTTCCAGAGCTTTCTATCTCCCCCTTCTTTTATAAGATTACCTGCACTCTGCCCAAAGTTTGGCTGTGAGCCTCAGTGTCTGCTTTGATACCCTGCTGGGTAGAGTCTTTCAGAGGCCCTCTGTAGTAGGCTGTCCTGTTTGCCTTTTTGAGTGAGAAATGATTGTCTTTTTTTTAAATTTTTTATTAATTACACTTTATTCATTTTGTATCTCCCCATAAGCCCCTCCCTCCTCCCCTCCCGATCCCACCCTCCCTCCCCTTTCTGCATGCATGCCACTCCCCAAGTCCACTGATAGGGGAGGTTCTCCTCTTCTTTCTGATCTTAGTCTATCAGTTCTCATCAAAAGTGGCTGCATTGTCCTCTACTGTGGCCTGATAAGGCTGCTCCCCCCTCAGGGGGAAGTGATCAACGAGCAGGCCAATCAGATTATGTCAGAGGCAGTCCCTCTTCCTATTACTATGTAACCCACTTGGACACTGAACTGCCATGGGCTACACCTGTGCAGGGGTTCCAGGTCATCTCCACGAATAGTCCTTGGTTGGAGTATGAGTCTCTGGGAAGTTCCCTGTGTTCAAATTATCTTGTTCTGTTGCTCTCCTTGTGGAGTTCCCATCCCCTCCAGCTCTTACTATTTCCCACTTCTTACATAGAATTCCATTCACTCTGCCCATCAGTTGGCCATCAGGCTCAGCATCTGCTTTGACAGTCTATACTGCAGAAGCTTTCAGAGGCCCTCTGTGGCAGGTTTCAAGGTTGTTTCCTGTTTTCTTCTGGCTTTCAGAGGCCCTCTGTAGAAGGTTCCGAGGTTGTTTCCTATTTTCTTTTTCTTCTGATGTCCATCCTCTTTGCCTTTCAGGATGGGGATTGAACATTTTAGTTAGGGTCCTCTCTTTTGCTTAGTTTGTTTAGATGTACAGATTTTAGTGGGTTTATTCTATATTGTATGTTTATATGAGTGAGTATATACCGTGAGTGTCTTTTTGCTTCTGGGACAACTCACTCAGGATGATCCTTTCCAGGTCCCACCATTTACCTGCAAATTTCATGATTTCCTTATTTTTCATTGCTGAGTAATACTCCATTGTATAGATGTACCACAGTTTCTGCATCCATTCTTCAGTTGAGGGGCATCTGGGTTGTTTCCAGCTTCTGGCTATTACAAATAAAGCTGCTACAAACATGGTTGAGCAAATGTCCTTTTTGTGTACTTGCGCCTCTTTTGGGTATATGCCTAGGAGTGGTATGGCTGGATCTTGAGGAAGCACTATTCCTAGTTGTCTGAGAAAGCGCCAGATTGATTTCCAGAGTGGTTGTACCAGTTTAGAGGAATGATTGTCTTAACCAGGGTCCTCCTTCTTGCTTAGCTTCTTTAAGTGTACAGATTTTAGGGTGATTATCCTATATTGTATGTCTAATATCCACGTATAAGTGAGTATATACCGTGTGAGTCTTTCTACTTCTGGAATAGCTCACTCAGGATGATCTAGATGCCATCATTTGCCTGCAAATTTCATAATTTCCTTGTTTTTAATTGCTGAGTAGTATTCCATTGTGTAAATGTACCACAATTTCTGTATCCTTTCTTTAGTTGAGGGTCGTTTCCAGATTCTGGCTATAACAAATAAAGCTGCTACGAACATAGTTGAACAAATGTCCTTGTTGTGTACTTGAGCATGTTTTGGATATATGCTTAGGAGTGGTATAGTTGGATCTTGAGGTAGCGCTATTCCTAATTGTCTGAGAAAACACCAGATTGATTTCCAGAGTGGTTATACAAGTTTACATTCCCACTAGCAATGGAGGAGGGTCCCCTTTTCTCCACATCCTCTTCAGTATGTGTTGTCACTTGAGTTTTTGATCTTAGCCATTCTGATGGGTGTAAGGTGAAATCTCAGGATCATTTTGATTTGCATTTTCCAGATGACTAAGGATGTTGAACATTTCTTTAAGTGTTTCTCTGCCATTCGATATTCCTCTATAGAGAATTCCCTGTTTAGCTCTCTACCCCATTTTTAAAATTGGATTACTTGATTTGTTGCTTTTTAAATTCTTGAATTCATTATATATTCTGGATATTAGCCCTCTGTCAGATATAGGGTTGGTAAAGGTCCTTTCCAGTCTTTAGGCCGTCGTTTTGTTCTGATTTCAGTGTCCTTTGCTTTATAGAAGCTTTTCAGTTTTATGAGGTCCCATTTATTAATTGTTGATCTTAGAGCCTGTGCTGTAAGGGCTGAGAAAGAAATTAGGGAAACTACACCCTTCACAATAGACACAAATAACATAAAGTACCTTGGTGTGACTCTAACCAAGTAAGTGAAAGACCTGTTTGAATAAAACTTTAAGTCTCTGAAAAAGAAATTGAAGAAGATATCAGAAGATGGAATGATCTTCCATGCTCATGGATGAGTAGGATTAACATAGTGAAAATGGCCATCCTGCCAAAAGCAATCTACAGTTTCAATGCAGTTCCCATCAAAATATCAACACAATTCTTTATAGACCTTGAAAGAAAAATTATTAACTTCATATGGAGAAACAAAACCCCAGAATTGCCAAAATGATATTGTACAACAAGAGATCGTCAGGAGGTACCTCCATCCCTGATTTCAAGCTGTAGTACAGAGCAATAGTAATAAAAACTGCATGGTATTGGCATAGAAATAGAATGGCGGATCAATGGAATCGAATAGAAGGCCCAGAAATAAACCCACACACCTACCAATACTTGATTTTTAACAAAGAAGCCAAAACCATACAATGGAAAAAAAAAAAAAAAAGACAGCATCTTCAACAAATGGTGCTGGTCTAACTGGATGTCTACATGTAGAAAAATGCAAATAGATCCATATTTATCATCCTGCACAAAACTAAAGTCCTCGTGTATCAAAGAGCTCAACATAAAACCATACACACTAAATCTGATAGAAAAAAAGTGTGGAGGAGCCTTGAACTCATTGGCACAGGAGACAACTTCCTCAACAGAAGTTAAATCTGGGTTCCATGTGGTGACTTGGCTATCCAAGTTGCCAAGAAGAGAGGCAGATAGACTGAATTAGGGTTTTTTTTTCCCCCTATGGCCCCGAGGTAATGAACTTGGACTGAAATAGATGTTGTGTGATTTTTCCAAGAAAAATTAATATAATATAAATATAAATAATAAATATAAATATATAAATAATAAATATAAACAAATGTTTCTTCACCCCAAATGAGCTGCCAATGACAAACAAATAATTATGCTTCGATGGTTTTATTGAGTTCACTTATGAGAGCATGAATGAGGGGCTACTTGTAAGTAGAAATGTGAGTGGCATAGGTAGCTGCACCATAGATAAGTCCCCTTCCACAGTGAAGATTCATGAGAACTGCATCACTAGAGCTCTCTAACCAGTCTGAAAGCAGTTCCAACAAATAGCTCCTCCAGAAAATTATTTACTAATTTATAAACTTGGGAAAGGCCTTGTGACATTTGTGGCTTTCTGAGCTTCCAAAACTTATTCAGTTTCATGAACTAACTGAACCTTGCAAGTTTGCTCAGCTTCCTAAGTTTGAGCCCTCCTCCTCCTTCCCAATGGAATGTTTCAACACAGAGGGAAAGCCTGTAGTGGATAGGAAACACCTGAAGACTTCTAGAAGGTAAGCTGGCAATGTGTTGTATAAGATGCATGACAGAGACCACAGTACCAGGTTTGGCCTTAATCTCCATCTGGTGTTCACCTGTGCAAGATCCTTTGAAGCCAAGAAAAGCAGCTCCATAAACCCAGATTTGATCAAAACACAAGACCATGGTAGGATGCTTATTTGAACATGAAAAGGTGTAGCTTTGCTATCCTTTCTAGAATTTTCCATTGTCAAATAGACACCGTGTTGTACATCTTCAGGCATATTTTTTTTCTTTAGCTCTATTCTGGAAACCGTTTGATGCCAAATTATTCTAACATTAGTCTGTAGAGGAAGAACGTTTGGATATTCTGTGACATGGAATTTCAGAAATACATTTTTTTCTTCTACCTCATCAAAACAAAAAGCAGTATCAGAACACATAAACCAGTTCCAACTTTGCAATGAACTTGATATGTAACCTCAGGCATTTTCCTTTCCCTCTCTGTGCTTTCATATCTATTTTGGGATTGCTGAACAAAGAAATCTGTAAAGCAATGTCCCAGTACTGAAATCTTTACACATATAACTTCATCTATACACAGGAAGAACACCCCACAGTTGCAGGTAATTTAACTTCTGCTTAACTCATATCCAGATACGTATTTTAATTCAGAAACTTCTTTCAAGCAAAATGTAATAAACTTTCCTAACAATCTTGAAGAAAATTCACTCTAATGAAAAATGTTCTAAGCAACAGCATTGCTTTTGGCAGAGGGAAGCATCAAGATGTGTTCCAAATCTACAGACCCCTGTGTGCAGCCACTGGAATGTGGCTGTTTGTTCCCAACAAAATTAGCTATGTTAACCTGCAGGTTCAGACTCCATGGATGGTTTCTCCGAGTGGTGCTAATTTATATCTCAGGCTTCCCTAGTGCCACACACCTGATTGCTTTGTCAGCCACATCCCGGAAAGGAACATCTGTTCAGAGTGTCTCTACGCTACTTCCAGGAATAAACTAGAACTCTCTGCATAGGACTGTATGTTAAATGCACCCCCACTTTCCATGCCTGCTTCCATGTCCTGCTTCCACTGCACGGACACTGACAAGAGCAAAGCACTGCATTTATATCTGACCCTAGTTATCTCTGTCTGCCATCACATGTTCTGCTTCAGTTTCAAGAATTCAGCCTTATGCCCCCCCCCCCATTGGTCTCAGACCTCTCCATATACAGGATGAATTCTAAGACCCCAGGCATAGTGCTCTAGATTCTTCAGGAATTATCTCCAGGACACTTTCCCAGCCTTACCTATGCAGACTTAGTCCACAAGCCCTCCCTCTGAGACATATTGGTTGTTTCTCCCTCACAGTATCGCATCTTCCTCCACACTGGCTTATTTTTACTGAGATTATTCCCTTTAGGAATTTTCTCTCTTTTTCTGCATAATGTACACCTACTCACTTGTTCAACAAATGTTTGAGCACCTACCATAAGGCATTATATCCTCAAGTCTCTCTGAAACAAGTGGTAAAGACACATAAGTGAACCAAAAGGGTACAGCAAGAATCAGGCACTGGTACAGACCCCAAAGAAGATTAAAATATTTTCTAGAAAAAAAAATTGTCATCTCTGATTTGAACCTTAAGAGAAGAAAAGACTGAGCCATGAAAGTTTCAGATGGAGAAAACGATCTGAGGAAAAGATATGAGAGAGAGAATGAATGCGGAGATGAAAAGTAAACTAGCTATGGCTACAAGACATAACGCATGCTGGAAAGTGTGGATGGAGGATACAGAAGTCAGCAAGGGCAAATTTTAGAAAGGAACCATGTGTCCCATATACAACTTTGCATTCCTATAAGGACAAGGAGGTGCTAGGGGAGACTTCCATAGGAGAGTGGCATGGGCAAACTTGCCTCTTAGCTTGCTACCCTGAGCGGCAGGAGAAGAAACAAGGTTGGCAAACGAAGTGCTAATCATGTATCTTTATCTTTCATATATTTTGTTTTGAGACAGGGTCTCTCTATGTAGTCCTGGCTGTCCTGGAACTCATTGTGTAGACCAAACCGGCCTTGAACTCATAGAGATCTGCTTGCTTTTGCATTCTGAATGCTGGGATTAAAGGTGTGTCTTACTACATACAGATGGTCGATGGTCGTGCATATTTAGAATGTTACTTGAGGGAAGGAAGAAAGGAAAGGGGGAGGAGAAAATTAGAGTAATAATTTCTTTTTCTGCAATTCCCTGAATTCATGTCCAAATAATAAGAACAGATTCATCTCACTAGCCCAGGTCTCACCAAGAAAACTGTGGTGTGAGTAGGAATGTAGTGTAATAGTCTTACTAATAACATGGGAGACTATTGTCTACTGTTGCAAATCTGGGTACAGAGACATTAGCGGATCCTTTTGCTAATGGGAGCAGTTCCATAGGAGACATTCTCTTCAGTTGTCCTTGCAGTCTCACCAAGGAAGGATGGTGAATCGCAGTCACTGGCTTGGGTAATGTCACCTGCATTCAGAAAGCATATAGTCCCCCAAGCCTAACCATGGGCGTTAGTCTTGTCCAAGGGAAACTGCATTAGAATGAGAAAAATGAAAAAAAAAAAAAAAAGTATGCATTCCTCTTTACTCCTGCTTCCTTTGTCCTGAGGTTACAACCTGATAAAATATCTGTTGCTGTGCAGTATCACCACAGCCTCACATGTTTGGACATTTTATTGCCAGCACGTGGTGGTGTTTGGGAAGGTTGAGGAACCTTTAGGACATGGAGCCTCACTATAGGAAACAGGTCACTGAGGACAGGCCTGAAGGCTCTATAGCCTGTAGCCCTGACCCACTTAGTTAAACCTGATTCTAAGTGAGAGGCCTTCTGCCCTGCTGTCATGTCCTCTCTGCTGACATGACTTCTGCTGCATGATGGACTGTATTGCCCTGGAACCATAAGCAAGAGTAAACTCTTTCTCCCTTAGGTTGATTTTGTGGGAATATTTTATTACAAGAAGGTAGGTGAGACAACATCCTTCTGATTGAAATAATGAAATGATGAAAGATGGTTGATTATATTTTGTTGTTATTGTATTTTTATCTCCCTACGTGGCCATGTAGTTATTTCAAGGTACTGCAAAGGAGGGAGGGGATGTCATTTTAAAGGCCTTGAAAAAAAAATCAAAAGTTTAAGGTCTACTACCACAGAATATTTTGAGGTACTATGCAAGACATGCTGGACCAGAGCAAGCAGATTGCACTGGGAGAGTATCATTCCATCATTCCATCACTCCAGTTTATTGGAAATTGCTACAATATACTGGGAAAGGTCCTGGGCCTTATGTATCCTAAGAGAAAATGTGCTGGGATCCATTGGTAAAGTCTGTGTTGCATGACAGAAGGGGAAGTTGCAGCCCCTTACAGTAGTATGCCGGAAAATATTTAACATTTTAGAAAATATCTAAAAAGGGAGAGCCCTGATTTGAGGCACTGGCCAATTTTCATGGTGAAAATGTCCTCACTATGGCCAATTTCAAGGCACTAATACAGCATGTCTAAAAGAAGAGACTGAAAGAAGTGGCTGCAATCAGCTTCGAAGCCTGTATGCCATTTAGTGTGTGCTACAATCATAGTCACTGGGAGCCATGTCAAGTGTGTGCTTTAGTGTTTTATTCATGGGCTGTCCACCTCCTCCCCTTATTGATGTGTCCTTGAGATATTCTTTGGGCTGGAAAAGATCATACATCTTTGTTTCTTACATTAAGTATGATATATTGTTCAGTTCTCATTTACAAAACCCTAGCACCAACACAGCCTCTTTGCCTGCAAGAACAGTGGTGTTGAAACATGAATGTTGAAACATGAACATCAAAACATGAACAATGACATTGAGCCTGTGGCTGGAAGAAGAGAGCTATTCTAGACACAAAGCTAGTGAAGTCAATTCCATTAAAAAGAACTAGCGACGAGGCTGATAGATGCCTAATTGCCATTTGCCTTTTTACTGTGGATGCCACAGAGACAAAATGCTTGTTAAACAACTGGAGCTTGTTATCCAATGACCAAAATTGATTTGCCATGCTCTTCCTTGGCTGAGCAAGACAGCTTTCTGAAGCACACCAAATTCTAATATTCACTAAGTGAGTGAGCCATCCTTTAAGCCTGAGGCATAAACCTAAGAAGGGCTTACTCTACCAACAGCTGGTCTGGTCACCTGCATCCATGTACACATAACTTGTGCCTTAATTCTTTGATGTTGTATAAGCCTTACTAATTATATTTGGGACTCTGTAGAGAAAACCAGAAGTTTACAGGCTAAGTCTTGGGAGCTTGAGTGTTGGGATGGAACTGGAAAAGTTTGGAATCAAGAGCATGGCATTCTGGAGTCCAAAAAGTGGTTTATGAAGGCTCCAAGGACTATTTATACAACGTTCCAGCATACAGATACACAGTCGGCTCACTGTACAATTCCAGGAGGCACCATTTTACGTGAACAGACATTCCTGTATCCATGCAGCCTGGCAATGGGGCAGGATAGAATGCAAACGCCCTGCAACAAAAAGAAAAATTGTTAAAGTGAGTATAGGGAGGATATTATAGCCAACCCCATTGCTACAGAAAGAACTATCTAAAATTGCCTTGACCTAGACTTAGCATTGTAGAGATAGGGAAACTGAGACCTAAAAAGGAAAATCCTTTTTGGGAAGTGAGGGGAAGGTTGCTGCCTGGGGACAAGCAGCCCTTGCGACTTAAGCCTAGCAGTGCTTGTGCACTTGAATAAGTGGGCACAAGGGTGCAAAGCCAGAAACCGAATCAGAAATAAGCCTGGAGTCAGGAAATAGTTCAGAGGAGAGAATAGTCGATGAGCAGAGTAAAGGTAAGTCAAGAAGATGCCAGCTCTTCTGTAACTGTGAGGCAGCATGTTTGGAGGGATTACCAGCACATATTAACCCTTCACATCTCCACAAGAACCATGAGTAGTGAGAAGTATATTCCACATGCTTAGTGTCAAAGAGCTGAAGTTGAGCTATGCTGTGTAACTTGCCCCGTTCTCCATAACCAGGGTAACTTGAGTCTAGTCATCCCTGAGTCAGAAGATGATGTTCTTGCTACTTACTCAAAGTCCTTGAACCAAGGAGCATCAGCACCATCTTGGAGCTGCTTAGAGGATGTAGATTCCTTGGCTCCACCAAAGGCTGCTGAGTCAGGGCTAGACTTTAGAACCATCACCAGGTGCCTCGTGAACAGTTCAGTTTTAATGTCACTGTTCTAGAAGACTTCTTACCAAGCATTCTCCATTATTTTGTTTCTTCTAGCATTAAATCCTCACAGACTTATCTCCTAGGAGGATTTGGCTATGTTATCCTGCCATTCCTAGCTGATATTAATCCTGAATTAAGAAAGAAAGAAAGAAAGAAAGAAAGAAAGAAAGAAAGAAAGAAAGAAAGAAAGAAAGAAAGAAAGAAAGAAAGAAAGAAAATGTCAGGATATTAAAGCTGTTACTTCCTCTTCCTTTCTTTTTCTTTTTTCTTTTTTCAAATGAAAGGGAAGACAACATAACCATGTGTGACTTCTCTCACAATGGTGACACTGCCAAGATGAAGCTTGTTTTGAGGTGAAACAACTGCTCTGGGCTGGCAACTGTCCCAGGGCTTCATCTGGCTTGATGTGACTTTTCATTACCTCAGCTGTGAGGAGGAAGAAATTTAGTAGATCTTGCTGATGCGGATGCTGAGAAACATGGGAACAAGGCCGAGACCATCTGATTTCACCTCTCTTAGCCTCAAGGTGCCAGAGCAAGCCCAGTTCCATCACAGGAAACTATACAAAAGATACCAAAATGGAATAGTCACCACATCGGCCATTCAGATGAATCTCTTCTCATGGATCCTGGGATTCATCCATCCTGGCCAGCGTGCAGCAAACAAAAGGGGGAAAAGAGAAAAATGTGCATCTTTGACTGGTATGCTCATAATGATATTCTCTCTTCCTGCTTTTCCTTTCCCTCCATCCTTCTGATTTCCATCTTTGCTCACATCTCACACCTGTAAATATAAGGGACCAGTTGTCATTCAGTAATGAAAAGTTTTGTTGGATGCTCTGACACCCCTGCCCTTCAGATCCCTGCCAGGATGTACCAAAAATGGCTATCTACAAACATCCACAGCTCTGGCCATTACATGAAGAGCCACGTGAAAGTGGCTAAGAGATAACATCCCTGCTATCAGCCCTGAAAACTAAACAGGATTTGATATATAAAATCCTCAGCTCTCTCACCCTTTGTGAAAACTATCTTGGAATCTCTTCCTTTTTGCCAATATAACAGATATAACAGATTTGTCAACAGGGGTTAGGTCCAGATTGTACATCACAGTGACTTACCTGATAAAAACACCTGGAATCACTTTCCAGTAGCCACTTGCTTGTGAATCCTCATGTTAGAACCTGCTTCTGGAAACTGTGCTGTGGCACTCTTTCAGACATGGAGGGACACAGAAAAAAATCAAGTTCTGTGGAAGTAGAGGGTAGAGGCAAAGAAATAAGGAAGTCAAAGGGTGAAGATGGCAGGATAAAAGGCTAGGGGACCAGCCCCTCTGCTCCAAAGACTGCTCAGCACTGCACGGCTATCTAAGCCTATCCCTACACCCAAGAATATCTTACACAAATCATTCTTCCTGACCTCCCCTATCAGTGGACTTGGGGAGGGGCAGGTGTGGAGAAGGGGGATGGAGGGAGGGATTAGGAGGAGAGGAGGGCGGGAGCTACAGGAGGGGATACAAAGTGAATCAAGTATAATTAATAAAAGAAAAAAATTAAAGTAAAAAAAATAAAAAAAAATGATCTAGTAACAAATCACCTGGAAGCTTAAATCAACAAACACTTATTTTATAACAGTGTTTGGTCTCAGAAGTCTTGGGATTCCGAGAGGATATCTTAGTTTCTTCTCCATTGTTGTGACAAATACCATAAAGAAATCATTCTTCCTTGAAGAAGACAGACAGGTTTCCATCTCTACATCCCAAAAAGCCTAATCAGATCAGCAAGATAAATCGAGGGAAAGGTGAACGAAAGGGAAGGTGATATCAGAAATGACCAGCTCCTCCAGAACTCTTCCCTGTAGCTGGTACTTTGTTAAACATTCAGCAGAAGTTGACCCACGTACTCCTCACAGTCCATGAGGGATGCTACAGTCATGATCATTAGCCATTCACTACTGAAGGAAATGGGTTGCAAAGAGGTCAAGAGTAGATATTTGTATCTGTTGAGCATTAGATATAGGTTCAAATGCAGATAGCTGATCGCCTAAATGCCAAAACAAGATGGTCCATAAGGCATTTGCTCGAGTTGGCCCTGTTTTGAGAAAACAGGTTTTCATCTTTCCAGAACATATCAAATTGAAAAAAAAAATGCTGTAGTCACCAAAAGTTTGTGCCTTTGGACTTTTTTGCTTAAGAGGATTCAGCATTGCTCAGGAGTTTTAGTGGATGAGGCCTGAGCAATGCTGAGACAAGGTGCCAGTACTCTGGTGAAACATAAAAAAACAGAATATAGTTTAGTTAGTCTCTACCCGCTGTGAGCGCACTGCATTATTCCCATTTCACTTCCAAAAGAAACCAAAGATCAGTGAAATTCAATGCTAGCTCCCCTGAGTCTTTCTGACCTTCAAAACTCACATTCCTGGACTGGTGCCGGTAAGATTCATATCATCCAAGGTGCTACAGCAGGTGGCCAAAGCAGGTGCACCGAGATCTTCAGACAGTGAGGGTTTGTGAGCAGCAGTCCCATCAGCTATGGAAGGATGCAAGGGACAAAGCCCAAAATGCCAGGCTAACAAGCAAAGCAAGTAGATATCGGTGCCTTATTGCTTTTCAGTGCTATGATAAACAAACACCATGATCCAAAGTGTGTTGGGGAAGAAAGAGTTTATTTCATCTTCTAGGTCCATCATTGAAAAAAGTCAAGGCAGGAACTCAAGTAGGGGCAGATGTATGAACCATAGAGGAAAGCTAGTCTATTGCCTCAAGCTTGCCCAGCTAGCTTTCTAGTACAGCCAAGGCCCACTTGTCTAGGAAACCTCCACTCACAATGGGCTAAGCTTTCCGACATTAATTAGAGACCCAACTATGCCCCACAGGCCAATGTGGTGGAAGCAATTCTCTCCGGGCATGTCAAGCTGACAACCAAGATGTGTCACCACACAGAGGTCTTGCTGCTGAGTTCCAGGGTTCCAAAGGACCCTGAGTCCCAGGATCTTCTCAGATACCATTATGTCCCTTTGGGTCTGTCCCCCTCGGCACAAGGCATTCTTTCCTAATGTTACATTAGGAAACTTCACACAGACCCACCACAAATTCTAAGTCTACCCAGGAATGAGTTCCTTTTGTTCCCTATACAGCCCATATTTATATTTTTTTTTAAAAAAATTACAGTGGAAACAGATGCCTGGAAGTGGCGTGTTCCCATCACCCTCCCACAAAATCCCATGACCTCAGCAGCTAGGCACTATTCATCTAGTGTTCAGAAAGGTGAACTTTTTAGGATAAAGGTCCTAATTTGTCTTTTCCTATAGATTCTAAAGGTCTGTGTGAGTTTTCCTTTTCTTAAACATATTTTTTTTTTATCCCCAGAGATCCAGGAAGTCAAAATGGAGCCTGAACCAGACAAAGTCTCTGATTAAAAGGTACCCCCAGAGGAGGAGCCGAAAAGCAGCTTTTTAAGAAAATAAAAATAGAAAAAGCAGTACCGGTGGCACGGGCTTTTTCACCACTAAGAATAGCAGCAGCCAGCGCCCTGCACTGTAAGCCCATCTTCTGAGGCTCATTGTGGAGGGAGCATTTTCTGTTTCAATTGACGTTAATTTCATCCCAGCATATTTCAGGCCTCTCATCACAAGATGATTCATTGCTGCATGTAAGCGAGTACAATCAGCTCAAATATTTGTAGTCTTCATGCAATTGCTGTAAGAAAACAGGGGGACTGCGTGCCTCACATCGCTCCCCTCCTTCCCAGGCAGGCCCAACTCAGGAATGAGGTGTTCAGTTAAAGTGACACTCGCGGCTGCCTCTTCTGCTCTGCTGGCTAAGGCTCGCACAGAGCGTCCATCCCCGAAAGACCACCAGCTGCTGCCAAGAGGATATTTCTGCCAAAAGGGTGATACCCCTGAGAGTCTGCAAGGAAAGAACTGTTGGAAGACCTTGCCCTCCCACACTTTTCTAACCTCTGTCAAAAAACAAAAACAAAAAAACACAGAACAACTCTCATCTCAGCATTCAAGAACTGCATGGAAGGAGGTGTCCTGAGCATCCCAGAAATGGTGCTAGGGAAATACAGATTGCGCAAGACTGCACTGTCACCTAAGCAGGAGAAGGAACCACTGTCCTGTTGTCCTGTGATCTGGCTTGCATGCAGCTGCTCTTACTCTGTGGGGCTTGTTCTGAAATAGCTTCCTCTGTCATTGTCAAGTACATTCATTTCACAGAATGTTTGAGATATAGAACAGCGGGTCTACGATCTCAGCTCTTAATCACCACGGAGACCAGCCTCATGGGTGTCCAACCAGCAGTCCCAAAGACCTGACATTGGAAGTGTTGTGTTCAGGGCTGTACTATCTCAAATATCTTCATTCCTTCCTGGATTGTTACTTCACATCATGCCCTGGTTGTTCTAACTACCATTAGTAATTTAATATCATCTTTGCCTATGAAAAATCATGTGTTTACTCAGAAAATGTTTATTAGGCACCTACTGCATACAAGGCCAGGGTCCTATAAAAGTTTCACTGGTGGCTGAGGAGATGGCTCGGTAAGGGCATTTGCTACACAAATGTGAGAGCAGGGTTTACATTTCAGCACTTACGTAAAATGTTTGCCATGGCCCCATGTACATGTAATTCCAATATGGGGTAGGACGTAAGGGCCAGTGGAGCCTGTTGGCCAGCAGCCTGAGTTCTAGGGTCAGTGAGACACTTTGCTCAGAGGAATAAGTAGAATGTGACAGAATCAGACACTTGACATGCTCTTTGCTCTCTGTGTGTGTGTGTGTGTGTGTGTGTGTGTGTGTGTGTGCATGCACATAAGCACAAGGCATGAAAACACACACCATACATATATACACCACACACTCATATAATCACAGGCCCCGCACTGCACAGTGCACATCACACACACACACACACACACACACACACACACACACACTCACCTCATTGAAAAGAGCCTTGGGTACTTTATTCCATCCACACAAATGAATGCACTGGGATTGTTGATCTAGAAAGATTAAACTCCTTGCCCGCAGAGAAAAGATTGCCTAAAACTCATTTGACTCTAAAAATGACAACCATATAGTAGGTCAGGCCAAGGGGAAAAGGGTAGACAAAGTCCTTTGATATCTGTGGCAGTGTGTTCTGTATACCCACATGTTCGAAATGCTCTGATAGAGACAGAAGAGCAGAGTTTGAAATGCAGACTGGTGTTACTTACACAGGCAGACAGTTTGGCTAAGAGAACACACCTATAATTACAAACATTCTTACAACCTAGCATCAGGAAATAGGTGGAACCCCAGAGCTGTGGACCAAGCTCTTCCAGGGAACGCAATAACTGCAGCTCTGACCTTGCCCTTTCCTGAGTTTCCTGTAATTTTTTACAGCCAAGGAATGGCAGGGTATTTCTTCCCCTCAAAAACCAAAAAAAAAAAAAAAAAAAAGCTATTTCTGAAACCAGTGAAGAGCTATTTCCTCCAAGCAGCAGGTAGAAAATGTAAAAGAAAGAGAGGAATTATCTCAATTACATGGGAGACAGTGGGAAGGCACAGGACAGAACTCCATTGGCTCTAAACATTATTTCTCCTCAAGAAAGAGAAACACGATAACCTTCCCTTCCCTAGACCAAAGGCATCTGATATGGATGTTCCACATTTACATCAGTATGCCCCACAGGATATTTGAAAGTTCTGATTTCATCTTTAATTTCCCTCCCCCAACAAGGTGGGTGTCTGATGATACCATGAAATAAGAGAATTTTCAGCTCTCAAGCCAAGAGTTGTAACCCCAGAAGTATTTACCTGCCTTCCATGGGTTCTGGAAAAGGGGAGTGGTTAAATCTACAAACAGCCCCTTGGCATTTAACCCCACTCACCCTTCAGTTAAGCACGTCCAAAGATAAGGCCTCAAGATACAAGGACTAAGAACAAACAATGTTGTTTACCACAGACTAAACTAACTTTTCCTCTCACATGGTCTTCCTCTTGGCTAGACCTACAGCTGCTACTACCCTGAATTTTTCTTTAGAAATTCTGATCATGACTCAATGAAGTATTCAATTTTTTATAGCTTTGCAGAGACTAGATAACTACTGAAAAAATTTCCCACAAACTGGGTTTGCCTACTACTGACCTTCCCTTCCAATACACCCTCCTTATTAAGACCAAAGTTACATTCTAAAAGTTAAATCTGGCCACATGCATACCAGACGGCTCACAGCCCCAAAAGGCAGCTGAGTTAAGAGCAGATGTGAAGTACAATCTCATGCTCCCTATCCAACATCCCACCTCAAGGACAAGTTGAGATGTCGTTCTGATTTTTTACATTTGGTCTTTCTCTAAAGTTACTATTAACTTGAAGGGTAGATGCAACCCAAATGTAAGGAATTATTGCTTGTGAAGTTCACATTCACCACTGAAGGGTGTCCCTGGCTCCATTCTTCAGTGTGACAAGTCTGAGATGTGTTTTGTACAATTCATTAAAAGACCTACATAGAGCAGAACTCAGATCTGATAGTTAGCAATTCCAAAACACATTCTGTTTCTCCTGTCCTTCCTTCCTTGGATGACTCCTCTGTACCCCATCTGTTGCCTCGGATCCCCATCCAATGTACCAGCCACAAGCACCCTGGTTATCACACAAGCTCTGCTTTCAAAGAAACTTACATTTAGACTTTGCCTCATTTCCTTGCCTAATGCCCCTCAAAATCTCTTTGTTTTCAGGGAACCCTGACATGCCTCCATTTACTGCTGGATGATCTTAAGAACTCAGCTTTAGACCCGAGAACTTTAAAAGCTTAAGGTCTTAACTCTTTCTTAATTGAAAATATGTTTTTCATCTAAGATATTCTGAACAAGTTTTTTTCTTCCCTACCCCTCCTATATCCTCCTCACATCCCCACCCACCCTAATCCAAATCCCTTCTTTCTCTCTCTCTCATTAGAAAACAAATAGTCATCTAAAAAAAAACAAACATCAACAAACAAACAAACTAGAATAGGACAAAACAAACAGAGAGGGAAAAAAAAATGAGCCAAAAGGGAAAACACAAACACACACACACAAGAGATACATGCAGACTCAGAGAAACACACATTCACACACACACAAATCCCAAAAGCAAAAAATCATAGTATATAAGCAAAATATCCATAAGATAGAAAAATACTCAGACAAGGTATTTGAGAAAGAAAGAAAAAAAAATCTAAAAATAACATTGAGTTCATTTTGTGTTGGCCCTGAGGCCTATCCTTAAGTGTGGATATAGCTTCTGGATTAGGGATGGGAGCTTGTGTCCACTTCCTTTCTCTGACTGAGATCCACCTAGCTTAGATCTGTTCTGGCCCTGTGCATGCTACCAATCTCTTTGAGTTCATATGTGTCAGTCCTGTTGTATCTACTGTTATGCCCAGATCGCAAAGACCCCAAAGACCATCAGGACCTGGACCATAAGCAAGAACAAAGAGTCTTTATTTCAGGCTTACACTTGGACCCTCCATGGTCCAATGCAGTGGATTAGGGAGGGGAGCCAAGTTTTTATTGTGGTTTAAGCAGGGAACAGGACTTTCCAACTTTGGAAGTTATATGACTGGTTCACATTTAACAGAAGCAAGCTTGTCATAAACTGATTGGTTGGTGCTGATCTAGGCGATGTGGGGGGAGACTTCACCGAATATCCAAGTAGCAAGTTGTGCCCAGGTAACAAAGAGCGCTAGCCAAAAGTGCCCAGGTAACAATATCATTTTGACTAGCTAAACAAAGCGTTTCTGGCTAACATTTAATTTGATGGGTTAAGTGCTTGGGGACTTTTCAAGGCAGCTACTAGATCATCATTTCTGATTTTCAGGGAAGTTATTGAGTTATTATATCTCATTTCCATGGACTATAGTTTCATGTTCTGAGAAATAGAAACAGGGTCTAAGCAACTGTGGGAACATTACCAGGAAACGATATCCAGGCATACGATAGCTTACGAAGCTTGTCATGACAGCACAGCTGCTTGGGCCCTTCATCTAGAAGACCTTGTTTCCTTGGTGTCTTCCATCCCCAGTGCCCCTTAAAAATCTTTTCTCCTCCTTTTCCACAGAAATCCCTGAGCCCTGAGGGGAGGGACTAGATGGAGACATTCACTTAGGAATGAGTGATACAAATTCTTTCATTCTCTGTATATTGTCCAGTTGGGTGTCTCTGTATTTATTTCCATACTGCTGGAAGAAGCTTCTTTGATAATGGCTGAGCAAGACCCTGATCTACGAGAATAGCAGGATATCACTGGCAGTCATTTTATTGCTATATTCCTTTAGGAAAAAAAAAAAGTAGTATTTGATTTTTTTTTCCCTCGATCCCTGGGCTATATAGTGTCAGGTTCTTGACCACACAAGCATAGTTAGGCCTGGATTGCAATTCAGGGAAGGGGGCGTAAATCCAATCAGATAGTGTTGGTTACTCCCATAACCCTTGAGCCACCATTGCACTAGTGTGTCATGCAGGAAGGGTACCATCGTAGAGCAAAGTTTGTAGCTGGAGAAGCTGGCTCCTGGTTCTTATTCCTCAGTTACAGCTCAAGTGCTACCTGCACCTGAAGTTAAAGCTGATCACTCATTGCAGATCTTCGAATCTTCTGTACTGAGTTCTGTCTCCTTATTTCCATTTATCTGTTATTTTCCTACTCGTCATTTTAGATTGTGAAGACTTCATACTACCCCCACCTTGCCATGTAGGAACAACCTGACTCCATCTACTGTATGAGGACCCAGGACCGTGCTATGCTGCCTTTTGAATGTTGCTAGTGTTAGTGTGCTGCTTCACCTCCACTGTGAAGTGTGTACTCCCTGGGGTCAGGGTTAATTTGTCAATAAGTCCAAAGCTTTGCACACATACACATGTTTCAAAGGGCAACATGGCTTCTTCTGACCTCAGGTACATTTGGTGTCCTGTAAGAGTCATAAGCACTGTTTTCATTTAATTGTGTAGGGAGTAGGGTTTGTTTGTTTGTTTGTTTGTTTTTTGAGTGATTTGATTTTTTTTAAGTGATTATATTTATAGATGTAGCCACCCTGCAAAATTCCCTCTCCTGAAGGAAGGGGGTCGAAAATGTTGCCCCAAAGACATCCACTCAGAAGCAAAGGTACCCCAGTGAGAAAATGGGATGAACTTGGAATATAGCTGAGAGAGAGAGACAAAAATAATGCAGCCCAGTGAAGAACAAGAAATGATTCACCAACAACACAGAACAAGGACTGGAAACTAGGGTTCCAAATTCTTGGTAAACATCCTTTCCACTAATCCATGCTACTGCTCAGAAAACTAGAAAGGCAAGCGAGAGCCAGACTGGCTGGGCCTTGATCTTCTTAGCAGGTCAAAATGCAATATTCTTAGAAAAGTAAGTCAGTAAGGGGAACCAGTGCATTGGGAAAAATAATTGTTCTGTGCACCCCAATTCAAGCAGAATCTAGCAAATCTCCCCGGAGAAATCAGGAGGCTATTTGTAGAACAAGGCTAAGGGAAAGAAAAGGGAAGGAGGCAGGAATAATAAATAGTGTTGATGGAGAGTTTCAGAGTATGTGTACCGTACTCTAAATATTTTTTCCTTATTTTCCTCTTGTGTGCGAGGCAAGAGCTTCCCTGCTACACTGTGCATTGTATAAAATATATGGTAATGCAAGTGCTCTCAGCGAGACTGGAAGGCCTTGTCAGATTCACCTGCATTCCTCCAGGGTTGACCGATTAGCTCCTCTGCCCCTTCCCCTGTACTAGAACTGAATTCTGGATGCCACAAGATTGATGATCAAGAGGAAGGGTGAATGAGTGGCTGACAGATGGAGAGGTGCAGGAGTGCAAGCAGTCGGTTCCCTTCCTGCCCTCCCCCGACACGACTTCTCTGTGGTTTTGCACTCCAAGCCCACTGCCTTTGCCATGAGACTTAGGAATTCCCACAGGACTCGTTTGATTTCTTCTCCTAGCAGGCAGAATGTCTACCCAACTCAGAAATCTCCCAGGCTCGTGGGGACTCAGCTTTTCTGCACTACCTTCTTTACCTCCTCATCACCTAGCTGAACCACCCTGAAGAGTTCCTTAAGTGTCAAGGCTGTCACTCAGATATTCTGCAGGAGAAGAGAAGCAAGACCCTAGCGACCTAGGGGGTCCTCCCGAGTCCATGTTGAGCCCTGCAGCTCTTGAGACCATTGTCTCGTGCCATCTTCTAGGTAGTTTCCCTGAAAGAGACTGATGCCTCCCTTCCCCATCTCCCACTCATTCCAGCATTTTGCATAATGTGCTCTCCCCATCCCATTTCCATCATGTTTATTTGAGAAACTCCAGCAGTCACTATTAGCCTGACCTACATATCTTTTTTTTTTCATGTCCTAGGTGTTCTCCAATTATCATTAACCCAGTATGTTTTAAAACCAGTCTTAGAAGTAATTATAGCAGAGAACTGGATTTGTGTCTTTCCAATCAACAGGAAGAAATAATAAAAAAGAGGGTTTCAATCACGAGTGAAGTAATCTGCTTCCTAAGCAAAAATCCAGGAGGGGGAAAATGGCCACTTGGGAGAAAGAGTAGCAAAAATGTCCTGATCCCTGTTTGTGCACTAGATATTTTCACTTGTAATATTCCACAATTCTCCTAAAACTGAAAAAAAAAAATGTATTTCAATTGCTATGTTTATAGTTGAGGAACTGGGGCTTTGAGAAAGTTGGGAGTATTCTCAAGACAAAAACATCAGTAGATGGGCTGGCAGGATGGCTCTCTCTGTTAAATGGCAGTGAATGCCATGCCTGACAAATTGAGCTCAACCTTCGGGACCCACATAATAGAAAGAGAAGCAACTCCTGTCTACCCACAAGCTGGAGCACATTCATGCCCACACACAAGTACCATAACCAGAACTCTATGTGCACACAGAATAAGTAACCAAATATTTCATACAGTGTTTTAAGACTGGCAAGTAGAAAGCAGCTTTGAGCTGTACCAACATGCTTGCTCACAGTGCACAGTGGGTTTCTAAACAGGTCTTGAAGTCATTGCCATCATCTTCTTTCTAAAACAGCATCTTAGAGCTTGAGCAAAGGCAGCCAAATGTCATCTTCAGCCTTGGCCTTAGCCCTGCCTCATCTCCACTGAATGTAGGTGTCTTGGTCCAGGATTTGATACTCAAGCCATACCTAATCAATAGAAGTCCTTTTCTAGAACTCTCCACATTAGAACTGGAAAACAGTGTCAGATCCTGTCATATATTTCTGAGATGAAGTCCAAGAGCAGTAGGAATCCATTGAACGGGGAAAGAAAAGATGAAAAGGGAACAGAGAAAAGAGATGGGAATGAACCAACCTCTGGACTTGGTAGTGCCCCCAAAACCCAGCTATGTGTCTTCTCTCCCTGGGATTTGATTGCTCAGTGCTCTGTTGTCCAGTATGAGCCAATACATACTCCCTCTCATTCCCTGAAGTCAGATACTAGGATAATAGCCAAAAAGAATTCAAGCAAACACCAAGATCCTATTTACAAGCTTCCAGTCCTCCCTTGGAGACCTAATGAATAAAGCTGAGATCAGACTGAGCAAAGGACGTCCCTTGATTGTATACCACAAGGAAAATTCCCCTATAAACCTGCCCATTCCTGAGACCTAGTTCAAAAGAATCTGTGATTTATCTCACTCAACTCATTACCTCCCTGAACGAACTAGGGAATGGAGGGATGCAGCTTCTTCATGGCCACACACAGTCCATCCCTCAGTCTCAGCCCCAGCTGCCTTATCTCTAGAATGAGACAGCTGCATGAACCAGGGTTTCAATCCCTCACCGTGGGAGCTGGGGTTTACATAACACATATTAAAAATGGATTCCCTTTGTTATCTTTTATCTGTGAATTATGGATTTGATGTGCCAGCCATATTTTCCCAATGCATATTAAAATGCATAAGCACTCAAGCAAAACCTGTTTGACTGTATGCCACCCAAATCCACTCAGTTTCCACACTTGGGAAAATAATGGAACTGATGAGCTCTATGAAGCTGACAGGCATGTCACAGAAGGTCACCATAGAAAGGCCAGCCCATTGTAAACTTGTTCAACAAGTGTTCGTGGAGCCCCAGCTCCAGATAGGCCACTTTGGGAAATCATAACCACCCTTGTAGTTATCTCATCTGACAGTCAGTGAGCTTTTACGATGAGCTGGGCACCAGACTAAGAACTTTTCAGCTGGTGCCTCATTTTTATCCACTGAAAATCCCATGAGTTAGGTATAACTTATTTCTGAATCTCAGAAAGGTGAATTATTCATTACTTAGCCCCAAAGCTAGTGTATTAGTTTTCTACTGCTGCCATAACAAATCACCACAGATTTTGTAACTCAAAGAATCACATATTTATTCTTTTTCTGTTCTGTAAGACAGAAATTCAACAGAGGTTTCCCTGGACTAGGAACAAGGTGTCAGCAGGGCCATGATCTTTCCGGATACAGCAGGGAACAATCTGTTTCCTTATGCTTTCCAGCTTCGAGAGGCCCCCATATTCTCTGGCTCACAGCCCCAACTCCATCTTCACAGCCAGCAATATGGGCTGTGACCTCCTGCTGCAATCTCTCCAGCTCTCCGAATCCAGGAATAATGCTCTGCTTTTAAGTGCTTGTGACTTGGAACTTCCTGGATAACTGAGGATAATCTGCCCTCAATTCTGTTTCCTTAATCACTTCTCTGAAGTTACTTGGGTCTTGGTGATTCACAAATGGACCTCACTGGTGCAGCCCCTACTAGAGGTAGTAAAGGGCAGGAGTATCATTCAGGCTTTCATCCCACAGATCTACCACTAGAAAGAAACAGTCACCAAAGGACTCAGAGCTAGACGTGCACAGAGAGCTGCAGAAAATGTACTGCCTCCCATTCACTATCCGGTTCCTCATGTCTCCTCACACCTTCCATGAAAACTACACAGGAGAGGGATTCCTCAGGTGCAGCTTAGCCTGAGTCTTTATCACGCAGGACCACACCACCTAACAAAGCAGTCACAGCACTTGGAATGTAGCCACTGTGATCAGGGAGTACTGCCTGTAGATCATGGATGCTCGCCTTCAAAGACTGGGTAAAACAATTGCAGAATATCTCAATACAGAAGCCACCAGAAGACGACATCAGATCCCCTGGAACTGGAGTTACAGACAATTGGTAGCTGCCATGTGGGTATGGGGAACAGAACCTGGATCCTCTGCAAGAGCAGTAAGTGTGCTTAACTGTTGAGCCATCTGCCCATGCCCTGACTGGTAAGGGGCTTATCTGATGTAGCTATCAGACATCACTGATCTAGAATAGCTGATATACAACAAACCCCTGGTACATAGCCATCAGCAAACAGAGGGTGAAGTAAGTGGCTGAAAACAGAGCCTGATATTTTCAAATATGCAGTACTATTGGAGAGTTACAGCTACAAAGCCAGAAAGGCAGGCGGGGGAAGGGGCTGTGCAGCACTTAGATTCCATGAGGAGCTACTGAGGCTAGGTAATGGCTTCTCTGTATTTCTGTTTGAGAAAAAAAAAACATCCTTCCAGACAGGCTGGGCTGGTGAGGGACTTGATCCTCAAACAAATGTGAAGCCCATGAATCATGCCCTCCTGAAGGTGCAACAGTTAGGAAAGAACAGGAAGGAGATATTGGGCAAGGGTAACAGGAGAAGCAGACCTTGTATCTCCGGGAACAAAACTTTGTAAAAAACAATTAAATGAAATTAGGTGAAACTGTAAACAGAAAGATCACATCCCAGGGAGGATGTATTTCTGCCCTGTAAGAGCAGTGGAACAAAGATGTTCAAGTCCAAAGCAGGGGGAGGAACCATAGCAGACCACAGGAAGGACTGTTTCATTCTGGAAATCACACAAGGCTTCAGCAGAGACAATGCAGCTGCCTTCGAGCAGGGTCAGAGCAGCAGGTGGCAGAAAGGCCAGCTCCAACCTGACCAGAGGAGCAGACACGCCTCTTTGGTGCTCCCAAAGCCACCACCAGCCCTCCCAGTGCTTCTGGGCGCTTTGTTACAGAACTGAGGGCAGATCACTTTAGAAGAGAGGCCAACAGGTTCGTAGACCTTCCCTTGCCTGGTCTGCAGCATGCCTTCATTAAATATTTCAGAGAGCAGAAAGCCACATCAAAAGCAAGAGTTCTTTGCAGCTGCTGTGGCTGGAGGCTGGAGCTGGGTGAGTGGCCCGTGGCTGCATCACTCTCTGTTCCATTTTTTTATTTTTTATTTTTGTCTTCCCCTCTTGGATGGTCCCAATTAATTTCAAAACAGAAACATGGCCCATAAATGTTGAATCTATTAAAGGACAAAGGAATCGTGATATAGGTACCAGAGAGAAGACTGAAGCTGCCTTCTAGGCACTGAGGAAGGACAACCGTAAGGACAGGGGACATGTGACACCGTCACCTGTGAAGCAGGCCCAGCCTTACTCTGAAGTTCAAGAAAGCCTGGGTCCAAAGTACATCAAGACACATGTTCACACAAAACTCTCCAGCCCCCAGCCATCCTGGAAAGACAAGACTTCTCTTCACAGTGGGGCCAAGGAGAAAAGAGACAAATTGAAAACTGAAAAAGAAAGTTCCTCATAAGATAGAAAGTGAGAGGAACACTCACATTTATTTTATTTTATTTTTCTGCCTTCCAGAATCCCATAGAACTGAGAGGAGCAAATAGATTTCAGAACATAAATAAGTAAACCAGGGAGCATAAAGAGATTGGACAAGAAGACAGCCAAGGAACAGTGGTGCTAGAGGGTAGGGAAGAAGGGATGAGCTAAAAACTAAGGGGTGCATGCTAGGACTGCAGGGAGGTGAGAAACAATCTACATTTACAGTGTGGATTTCCAAAGAGCCAGCAGCCAGAAGCTGGGGAATCCTATTGAGTTCTCCCAGGGCCAATAAAGTACAGGCTGACTCAGCCCCAGTAACCAAGTGTGGGCTACTCAGCAGGCATGGGCTGAGCCTCTGACTCATGGCCAATCTACTTCTTGTAGCCCCAAACTCCCTGACTTTGCTGAACATTCTAAAACGTTCCATTCTCTAGCTCCCACACACTGCAGTGGGGAAGTATGATTCCTTTTTTTTTTTTTTTCTTTTTTTTAAATTTTCACTACTTTTTAAAAAATATTCCAGATTTAATTGTTTTTCCCCCTTTCCATATGTTTGGATTCTAAGTATGAATCATTGACTCTACCCCAAACTCCCTGCTAATTATCTAAGTCTCCTCTTTTGCTCCTCAGGCATATCAGGCATTCCATCTTTTAAAATAATTCTCTCCTGAGACTATGTGCAAGACCAAAACAAAAAATATGGTGGTGAAGCTGACAGGTTGAATATATATATATATTCCATATGTGTGGTCTGAATGACAGAATGAAACCTCTGAAGATCAATCCGATGAAAATGGTGATAGAACCAGATAAAGAGGAGGACAGGGGAGAAGACAGAGCGTGTGAAGGTGAGAGACAGCTCATGCTCCTCTTTCCCAGTTAACACAGCACCCAATAATGTTCAAATGATGAGAGGTTAAGACACACAGTTTAGGCGGTTACTGCACATACAGGGATGTATGTCAAGAGTCACCTTCAAGACTGGAAGGTGGTTGTTCTGGGGGAGGATAGTTGAGGGGAAAACTGAGACTGCAGGTTTTTCATCGCCTACCTTGCAGAGATAGAGTAGACCCATCAAAGTGGGTCTGCCTTTGACAACAATTGTCCTTCCATCCTTCCTGTCTATTGCGAAGTTCACCATTTCAACTCCAAGATTTACCTTCTCTCACTCACCACAATCCACAAGGTCATGGCTTACTTCCGACCTCATTTTCCTCATGTTTCCCTTGAAAATATTTGAGCCTATAGAAAAACTGAAGGAAAGTACAGTAGACTTCCTTAGTTCTTCAGATCACCATTACTAATGTTCTTCGTTTTCTTTGCATGCCCGTGAGTACACACTGTACAAAACATTTGAAAGCGTTTCAGCTTGCATCTCCTAAAAAGATAATTCTCCTGCCTAATCACAAATAAAATTCACACGTTTAGAATTTCAGCTAATTTTGACATTTGATGGTTGCTAGGTATTGCGGAGTTTGTTTTTTTAGGGTTGTGCTCCCTGGCAGAATGGCCTCACACCCATGTATATATAGACAGCACTGACTGAATTCAATGGCAAAAGAAGAAGAAAAGGCAGAGGAGAAAGAGAAAGAAGAGGAGGACATGAACTTGGAAGGTGGATATGAAAGAGGATCTTGTAGTTGACTGTGGATGGAAGCGGAGCTTGGAGGAGTTGGGAGGATGGTCGGGGTGAATATGATTGAAATACATAGTATGGATGTATAAGCTTCTCAAAGAACAAATTAAAATATTTAAAAAATTAAAAATTTTAAGAAATTCCACCTAGCATTTACTTCGTACATGCATACACATGTGCATCTATAAGCATGTTCACAATTTCTATCACGCATAAACCCACACGTTTATATGCATGCCTACTTAGATGTTTTACATATGCATATTGTTAGTATTTTGGAACACAACCTGTTTCTGGGTTACCTAGCAACCCATGATGATGTCATCGGGTGTCACCAGCCAGCCAGGCGAACACATCTGGAAGGCGTGGTTACTGTGCCCCCTTAAAAGGGACGATCCTACACGTGGTCTCTCTCTCTTGCCCATTCTTACTCTCTTACTCACTTACTTTCTCTCTCTTACTTCCCCCCCTCTCTCTGGGGCACCCCCCTTTCCCTTTCCCCCTCTCTTCCCCCACCATGTCCCACTACCCACATCCTCCATATCCCTCCTAATAAACGTCTCACAGAGACTATCGGTTGTCCCCCTGCTTCATCTATTTTTAATTTATAACACATATGCATGTATATGTAAATTTCTACATGTGCATATACATATTTGCATAATGAATATACTCACATACATCTTGACACCTGATATCCATACCATTTAGTGCCTCTCATGGACAATGGCTTTCCTTTTTAATGAAGAGCGATGGTTTGAAAGGCTGTGGACTATGTAGTTGCTCTCTCAGTGGGTTCAGAGTAAACATTATAGGCAAGAATCCCATGTGATGCCTTTGACTTCTTTCTGTATCGCAAAGGAAGGCCCATAATGTCATGATTCCCATGCTTAGTGATGAAAGGTCTACTCACTTGGTTCAGGTGGGTCAGATCTCTCCTATGCAAAAGGCCGTCTATCCCTCCATAATGTGTAGTTAACCTTGGAGAACATATGGATATGCTGTTCCCTTGATAGTCTCACTCAGGATCCCTTGTGATCTCTGCTTGAATCTGTGACTGAATGGGATTTGTAAATTATAGTCTCCCCATCCGCTCCACATTAATTAATTGGCATTCTTCTGTAAAGAATTCCCCCTGCTCCATCTAGGAGGAACCATGAAATAGTAAAAACTGTTTTATTGTACTGGATGCTCAAAGCTGTTACCTAAATTTGCCTGTGAGAGCCTAAGAGCTATGTGACTAGAAAACACAGCTCATCTCTGTTTCTTGGTTTTCCAGCTAAGACCTGCCAACACAACAACAGGCTTCACTAGATTTTGTGTTAGCAATGAATGAATGATGACATGGAAAACATTTGGACTGTGCCTGCCATGTTCTAGGCCCTTGAAATGTGCTTCTAACTACATGTTCTTACAAGTACTTCCTCCATTCAACACAGAGGAAGCACTCACAGGTAAAAGACTAAACGAAGAATGAAAGGGAAGGAAGGTGAAAACCTTTAATAAAGAAAAGGATAAGAAAATGGTTGTCAGTAAAAGAACTTACTTGAATGTGAAGACCTGAGTTTGAATCCTCAACATCCATATTAAAAGCTTGTGGTACATCTATACAATGGAATACTACTTAGCTATTGAAAACAATGAAACCATGAAATCGCAGGCAAATGGATGAAACTAGAAGAGATCATCCTGAGTGAGGTAACCCAGAAACAGAAAGAAGGCATGGTATACACTCACTAATAAGTGGATATTAGCTATATAATATAGGACAACTATCTACAGACCTAAAGAAGCTAAACACTAAGGAGGAACCTAGGGAGGATGCTTAAATCTCATCAAAATGGCAAACAGGATAGACACCAGAAGCAGTAGAAGGGAGGAAACAGGATGGGAGTCTAGTATAGACTAGACTCTAGTATAGTATAGGGTCCTCTGAAAGGATCCATGAAACAGGTGATCAAAGCAGAAGCTGAGACTCAGGGCCAAACTTTAGGCAGAGTGCAGGGAGTCTTTTGGAGGAAGAGAGGGGTGGGATTATAGGGACATGGAGGGGACAGGAGCCCCACAAGTAGACCAACAAAAGTAAAAGATCTGAGCCCAGGGGAATCCTGCAGAGACTGATGCACCAATGGACCGCACATGGAGAGAACCAAGACCCCTGCTCAGATGTGGCCTATCGGCAGCTCAGTCTCCATGTGGATCTCTGAATGAGGGGATCAGGGGCTACCTCTATCATGAACTCAGTTGACTGCTCTCTGATCACTTGGCCCTGATGATGCAGCCTTGCCAGGCCACGGAGGAAGAGGATCCAAGTAATCCTGATGAGACTTAACAAGCTATGGGCAGATGGCAACAGTGGAGAACTCCCCCTTTCAGTGCACTATGGAAAGGGGATGAGAGAAAGAGGAAGGGAGAGTGGTACTGGGGATGTTGAGGGAGGGGGCTTCAATCAGGATATATAATGAATAAATTGTGGAGAAAAAAAATAATTTAAAAAAAGCAGCACCATTTGATTATGTTCCTATCATTATAGAGAATCCCTAAGGTTTGTTAGTCTGCTACCAAACCAGACTAGCCAATTGGTAAGCATCAGGTTCAAGGAGAGATTATACCTCAACAATAAGGCAGACAAGGACTTAGGAAAGCCCCAACCTTGACCTCAGTTGTCTACACACATGCTCAGGTATGAGTGCATGTATAAGAATATGTACATATAGAATCAAAAGAGAAAGGGGAGGGGAGACAGGTAAGCAAACCTGAACCATGTTCTTCTCTTCCTCTCTCTGCACTTCCAGCCCATGACTACTTCCCTGGCTGATACTCAGCCCCTGCCTACACCATCACTCATGGAGAAATAACAGCCCCGAACTAACACAGGGCTGTTAAACCCAAGTCTTGGCTGACAAGACATGTTCCTTCCCATCTGCTGCCTTCTGTACAATGTTGTTCTTATTATTTCCAACAACACAGTTCTCTGTGAATTTGCTTGTTGTGCCAACTCAGCTTTATGTAAGTTCATTTCCTGTTCCATTTTCCTCTGTACACACGTCACTGATGCAAGGCAGCCAAACCCCTGGTCTGCCAGATCTCCCGAGGGAGTAAACAGCCAAGGCCTGATTGTTATGCCTTTGACCCCCAAATATATCTTAGTCCTCCATACAAAGACCCATGAGAAGTTCCTAAAAGTCAAGAGTTCAAGGTGGTCAAAGACGAGAACAACAGAAAGCTGGTGGGGCATATGAGAACTGGTTGTACGATTCTCCTTGTTGCAGTTTTGTAATTGTCCACAATAATTTGATAAAGAAAGCCTTTGGGTTACAGGCATTAGGCATGGATTTTAAGGAATAAGTGAGAGTTTCTGGTCAAATAAGAAGCAGAAAAGCAATCCAATCAAAAAAGAATATATCGTAAGAACAGATCCCAAAGATGTACAGCCAGATGGGCAGTTATTCTGATTCTACGTTAAGCAGAAATTGCAATTCTGTTGAGACAGTAACCATTCAGAGTCAGCCAAAGTCCTGCAAGAGAAGGGACTCTATCCTTTGTTACACTGTCCACTCCACAAATACTAGTCAAAGTAAGGTCTTCAGGCCACCAGCGTTTCTGGCCAGCTGACAACAAATGTGGGCGTTCCCATGACTGCTGCAGAATCAACAATTAACTAGAATGGCCCCCAGAACTCTGGATAGTTTTTTATTTGATATTATTTTACTACAAAGAGTACTAGCTAAACAAAAATTGTCCCAAGTACACAACATTAGTACCTCAAGACTGGTCACTCCCACCTCCACATATCAGCATGTCCCCCAAATGGAAGTTTCAGGCTCTAAAGTTGTATGGCGTTCCCCAACAGTAACATGATTGACAACCCAGTCTGAAGCCTCTTGCCCCTCCTTAGAAGTCAACATGGCTCTAAGCCCCAAATGTAGAATCACAAAGTTGGGCTTTCTGGGAACTAGCCTTTATTTTGGGTCATCTCGTGTTTGTTATATGCTTGGGAGTGAGCTGGAAAGTTTCAGGAGTAAAGACATACTGTTACTCAAGAAATTCTGAGAGCTTTATCTCCTCTGTGTCAGGAACCCAGGACAAAGGCCAGAAAATCTTCCCTGCCTCTGCCTCCCTGGTAGCATGATGCTTCAACCTATCATCTCACCTGCAAGGTAACCTGTATTCTCCTTATATGATTGTCATCTCCGAGGCTTACTGCCTCTCTCTGCTAACCAAAGCTTAGTCCTGGAAGCTTCTAGTCTCCATACAGTCTAATCTAGGCCTAGAATGTTTTCAGCCTCAAAGACTTTACTTCTGAACAAGCTCACCCTTTCTAGTTCTTTCTGAACTCTTGCTGGCTGGTTCAACTCAGCTGATCTGGCTCAAACTACACTCCAAGCTGACTAATTTAATCAAGCTTATCTCTGAGGCTCCAACTGAAGTGCTCTCTTTGGCCTCATACTACTAACTTTGGCAATATGTTCTAATCTTCAAGCTCTCTCTTATTCTTCAGCTCATTCTGTCTTCACCTGTGCCTAGCTTTTTTTTTCCTTCAACCTCTTTCCGTGAAACTCTTCTGTTTGGGGTTGGTCAGATGCTTGTATCTTAATGCAAATTAGTGGGCCCTCAAGATCTGGTTATTGTCTTATCCTTGTTGTGTACTGTCTGAGACATTATTCCTGATTGGTTGATTAAAAGGCCTAAAACCTGGGCAAGGCAGAATAGGGTAGGCATGGCTAAGATTCCCAGGAGAATCAACACAGACAGAATCGACAGGGAAGAGAGGAGGAAGAAGGATGCTATGATGGGTTAGCATGGAGAAGGAAGAATGTGGGCCAAGAGGAAGAACTCCAATGTCATGGAAAGGCCCAGATGAAGAATATGAGCAAGTATTATAAGATTATGGATGCAAGGTAGCCCAGAAAAGAATGGTTAAGGCAGATGGCTTAGATGTGGGCTGGGAGGTGGATGGTGAGGTTATTGAGATAGCATATGTGAAAATATCTGCCAAGCCCAAGGTAAAATAAGGTAATTATAAAATCTAGCAGGTATCTGTGTCTTATTGTGATAGCAGATTAAGTAATACCACCAAAATAATTATAGGAGAAATAATAAAACTTATTTAGTCCAACTCCATTTATTTTCAACAACACTCTTCCAGTAAAAACTGCCTCTGAATTCCATGAACTCAACTCCACTGCAATGCCTCTCAACTCACTGACTCAACCAAACTGCTTGAACAGAATTGACTAGAATTCAGAGGTCTGCATGCCTCCATCTCTTGAGTGTTGGAATTAGAGGCATGTACCACCATGCCTAGACCTAAGATTTTCTTTACCTGAAACTTGCTCTATACTAGGTTGGCCTTGAACTCAGAGATGTTTGTCTCCTTGTCCTGGGATTACAGACATGTCTGTATTCCATCCAGACTAGCCATGTTCTGAATTTTAAAATCATCTACAGTCACCCATGTTAAGCCAGGACACTATGGTGGAGGTATAGCTTCAGCCTTTTTTTTTTTATTTGACACACTGCTCAGGCTGGCCTTCAAGTCACTCCGAAGTTCTAGAAGGCTCTGAACTTTTGATGGTCTTGCCTCAGCTTCCTGAGTAACTGAGATTACAGGCCTGTACCACTGTGCCTGGCTCAGACAAGGTACAAGGAGAGCATAAGGCAATAAAGAGGTGCTGAGGTTCTCTCTGTATCACTGTGTTCTGGGTGCCTCTCTCTATGCTGTGCATCATGCATCTTAACCACAGGACATCACTATAAAGCACATGTGTAGGGGAGGCAGAAAAGGAGAAAGGAAGAAAGAGAGAGAAGAACATAAAAAAGGAGGGAATGACACAAATGAGGGTAAGGAGGAGGAAGGAAACAGGGATTCTAATTTCATTTAATAAGAGGCTGAGAATTCCAAAAAGAATAACTGTCAGTATTCTAGTATCACAAGGACAGTCAAAAGTAGCAAGAAGATTAAAATCTAAGACCATCATATTCCAACATGTGTTTATTTTGGTCTAGAGAAGAAAGCAGAATGAGGTTAAGAAGACCTACATATAAAATGAGCATGGGTAGCACAGTGGAAGAATCCTAACTAGCCCAGGATGTACAAGGCCCCAGGTTCAATTCCCAGGACGAGAAGAAAAAGAAGAAAGACAAAAGAAAAATGACACAAAACTCCAAGGCATTCTTCTGTTGGGTCACATCAATAATTAGAGACTGGAAAACAGAAGATCAAGAAGACCAGAGCCTGCAGCTGTAGGACACAGAAAGCAGCAAGGGAGAAGGACAGGCTATAGACAAGACCTGAGCCCAGTGTACAAAGACAACTCTAAACCAGAAAAGTCACACAGAGGATGGTGCAGGGAGGGACCAATGAAGGAGATACTGCAGCTAGCCAGTACCCATGAAGAATCATGAGCTCTTGGCAGGCCACTAAAACACAGGCGGGCCTGATCTGTTAAGCAGTATCCGGTCTCTGCTCTTCCTGCACATGTGTCAGGTAGTTATGCTCTTATGCAAATGTGCTTATAATTCTTTCATTACAGATGTCCGTGGTGCAGTGAATCCAGCAGGTTCTCCCTGTCTGCTGACAGTATGTATTAGCCATTTCTCCAACACAGAGTCTGGCCTGTATTTCTCCTTCTTCACACTGCTATATAAAACCCACTATGAACCAAAACCAGTGACCTGGGGCTTCTCTTAGTCCATTTTATGTTGCTAATAATAACGCAGACTGGGTAGATTGGTCCCAGTCTAAGGTCAGGAGTTTACACCTCGATTGGCAGAGTCCAAAAGCAGGGCAGGGATCACAGAGAAAGAGACAATACACCTAGCCAAATTGGCTCCTGTTACAGACTCACACCTCAGATAACCGTTAACCTGTAAATCCTTTAATCCATTAATCGAATGAATGGATTAATTCATTCAGGGAGGCTGAGCTCTAATCACCTCTTAAAGGCCCCACCTGGTCTCTATTCTCAAAATCTCATAATGAGGATTAGACTTCAGCATGAATTCCAGAGAAGACACACTATACTCACACTGCAGCGAGACTTGGCCTAGCATCCAGACAGTGTAGTAGTAGGCTGCCATCATGTTGTGGGTGGTTTTTTCTTCTGTCCTGGAATAATGACTCATGAGACCCATTAAATAGTATATAAATACCTAGGCCACATAGCTAGGCTCTTCTCTGACTCACTCATAACTTAAAATAACCCATTGTACTAATTGCCATGTGGCTGGTTACCTGGGCTCAGGTACCATGTGTCTATCTTTCTCACATCCTGCTGGCTAAATTTCAAGTGCCTGTCTCTATCCCAGAATCCCTTTCTGCCTGCTGGATGTCCCACCTGTTTCCTGCCTCAGCCATAGGCCATAGGTTTTTAAATTGACAGGTGTTGCATCCATACACTACACAAGCGATTCCTTCTACACTCAGAAAGCAGTGTCTCTCCTTCACCACAGTCATCAGAGCCCTCCTTAGCTGGTAAGCCCACTCATTTCTTTTTGGAGTATCACTAATCATATTCTATAAAGGCATAGAGAGCACATGTAAAGTTGCAGGTAAAGCTATGCCAAATTGAAAAACTCTCTCCCAGAAGGAGGAGAGAGGCTAAGAAAACTTACAAGGCTTAGAAAGATGAGAAAACAACTTACAAGGACCAGGAATCTCCCTAAAGCTGCAGGATGTTGAAAGGAAGAGATACTGCATTCGTGTTGCTGGCTGCACGTTGTGCAGGAAGTTTCAAGAATGTAGCTTTGGGTGGATAAGAAGTCTCAGAAGCTAAAAGTGTTTGCAGCATAAGCTTGCTGACCTAAATTCAATCCCAGAACCTCAGTAAGGTGTAAGGAGAGTATCAGCTACAGGAAGTTATTCCCTTATCTCTATATATGCACTCCAGCATACATACCATATCCAAATACACACCCACCCCATACATAACAATAATAATAAATAAAATGAATTTTTAAAAATACTGCAGCTTTTTTGAGTCATTACTCACATTGCATGGGATTTCTGGTGATGCAGTTTCCCAAAAGTTGACCATGCATCTATAAATAATATCAGTAAATTTATTGCTTGACTAAGCTATGCTTGGCTGGAATCACTTTTTCAGTCATCAGTGGTGTCCCATCTAAAGTAAATAGATATTTGTCTGTGTCTCCCCAAGAAAAATCATAACTAAAGTAAAGAAAGATTAGGGCCAGAGGGGAAACAAAGAGAAAGGAGGGAGAAAAAATAGAAGGGAGGGAGGGAAGGAGAAAGAGAAGACAGAATGCCCCATCTCAATCTCTACCTTCCAATCAGTTATTGTTTCTTTCAAGATGATTTCAAGCAAGTTTCCTTCACCTGCTAATCTGGCCACTACTTTAAATCCTGTATTGTTTTTAGTTCATTATTGTTGTTGCTATAATTATCAGAAGCCTGTGGAGTCATAAGGAAAAAACATTGGACCCTAGTGGCAGGCAGTGTGTCTTTTGTTATTTTATCCAGTACTTGTTTAACTAGGTCAAGCCAGCAGCTGACCACTGTTTTATAGGTAAGGATGCTGACCTGTGCAGAGGTTATATGACTGGCTCATGGATTCTCAGCTTCTCAGCATGCAGGCAGGAAAGTCATTATGCAGATGGGAAAACTAAATACTACAAAAAGGAAGTGATTCACTCAGTGTCAAAAAGCCAGTCAAACCAGTAGCAGGTTCAAATCCTATACTCTGGGTTCTTGATCTTGCACTATTTCTTAGTCAAGTTGAAACTGGTTTAATAGCACCTGAGGATTGTTGTCCAGGGACAAAGGGTACCTCAACTAGGTTGACTGCTAACTCTGCATTCTTGGATCTCCTCATGCAAGTCTGATCAACATTAATGGCTCCAAGGAGCAGCATATTCAGGATGGGTGGACCAGAAGCTGCAAATTGATACTTTATAGTATTATCAGATCAGAAGTGGTTTTATTTTGCCTTTAGGCTGCCATAAAAATAGAGCCAATGCCTATCTCAGTTAACTTTTCTTTTGCTTTGATAGAATATTCTAATAAAACAAACTTAAGGGGAAATGGGTTTATTTTGGTTCACAGCTCAAGGTTATGTCATGGTCGGAAAGTCAAAGTGGCAGAAGGTTGAAGGAGCTGATCACATCTATGATCATGGAACAGATAGAGATGAACTCATGCTGTTCAACCCCTTTTCACTACTTACAAAGTCCAGAATCTCAGCCACAGTGAAACTCACAGTGGTTCCCACCTCAATTAACACAAGATAAACTTCCACAGGCAGGACTAGACTCTATCAAGCTAAGAGTTGACACTAACCACCATAGTACCTTGGAATGGACAAATTGTACACATAAACCCAAATTAAATGTTGGCAGGATATTTCACAGGACTTGATGGCTTTAATATGGAAGTCTGTTCCCAGACAAGGATGGGCAAAGACCCACCAAGTCTGTGATTCCACCAGAGTTTGTCCTTCCTGTCTCTTTAATCTCTATTCAACACATGATTTTTGGCATTCTTTATCTGTAACTGTCAAGGAGGTAATGACATGACTCCTGTGTCCAGTCTATCCTGAAATGATGTGGAAGAAACAGCTCCAGTGGCTCAGTGTTGCAAGAACACATTGTTCTTCCATGACATGTGATGTCATATATGGCTCTCAAATCTATACATTTACTAGGGAGTCTCTGCTTCAGGCTTTTAGAGAACAGACAGGTAAGTTTGGGTCTGCTCCCTCATCTGTATCTCTCTCCAGGATGAGCAACTCCTCTGGGCTGTCTCTGTTCAAAAACAATAGGAAACTTTCCAAATTTGACCAAACCCAACATGAAAAATTAAAGATAGCTTTGTCTCAACTGTTTGCATATTATATTGTTAGTGTTCTGGTCATGTCAAAAGCCAGTGAGGCAGAAAAAATATCCTTTCTCCCTTCTTATAACAACAACAACAACAAAAAAGACACTGCCAAGTCCTATGAAAAGGGGTATGGATGCCCAATCCTGTCACAAGGAAGGAACAAAGTAAACACTCCATCTACTCCACTCATAATGGATTTGTCCTTTAAGCCATGGCTTTGCCCTTCTGCTGCTCCTGTTGGAGAGAAGGGTGAAGAGGAGCCCTGGCTTTTGGAAGACAGAACAACCAGGCTTTGTAGTCTTGGGACCTGTGCTGGAGGCCACTGTCAGAGTACCACAGTCTCAGCACTTCTCCCTACCAGAGGGAGTATCTGGCCGGCGAGGAAGAAGCCCAGGAAGACCCTAGTGGGCAAAGAGAAGCTCCACCGGAGGCATTTCTCACTAATTAGCCTGCTTCGAGTGCCAACTCAGCAAACACAGGGCCCCATCTCAGGCCCAGTGTGGGTCCCACAGCCACACATCAAGACTTAGGCAACGTACTGAGTGTCAGGTTAGCCAACCTGACCAGATTCTGATGCTGTGAAAGCACCTAGCTTTGCTTGGAAAACCTGGAATAAGAGGGAAAAGAACAACAGTGATTAGAAAGAAATTTTCACCAATTTACAAATTAGTCCTTTAAAGCAGTTGGATCCTTGCTGGACATAGTTCTCCTGGTCTGAGCAGTGGAACCACCCTCTTCTCTACCCTTTCTCTGTCTCTTTACAACATGGCAGATGGATTCATAGCAGCACCTTGGCCACCATGGTGATATTGGCCAAAAAGTAGATCTTGTCACATCGGCAGCCAAAACAAACCCCGCATGGAATGTGGTGCCAAGTCTAGGGTTAAAAAAAGGTTGGGGGAGGTGTTTTGCTCAACCAAACTGACCTACACAACCAGTAAACCCTTCCAGATTCTAGCTGCAGAAGTCACATCAGCTCAAGCACAAGGCCGAGCTCAGGCACTGGGGAGCTGACTCAGATGGTAAAGTGCACGCCAGTAAAGATCTTGAACCATAGCACTCACATAAAAAGCTGGATGTGGTAGTACATGTTTGTAATCCCAGCCCCGGGGAGGTGAAGACAGTTTGATTCATGAAGTTCACTGACCAGCCAGCCCAGTCTACTTGGCAAGGGTCCCTGTGAGAGACCCTTGACTCAGAAAACCAAGGTTGACCACTCCTGAGAATTGATACTCAAGGATGAGCTCAGGAGTCCCAGGTTCTGTAATCACAGAGATGGTGCAAGTTTTACCATTGTTGTGACCATAACATCTGAAAAAACAGACTCACAAGGAAAGAAGATTTTCTTTTAGCTCACAATGCCTGTCCATCACAGTAGGGTGGGCAGAGTGAAGCAGACAAGTTCATCCTGGCTTCCTCTCTTCTCCCCTTCTATTCCATCTAAGTGCCTAGTCTATGAAGCCCTCAGTCTATGCAATGGTGCCACCCAAATTCAAGGCTGATCTCTGGAAAGTCTGTCCCAGCCATACTCAGAAATGTGCTTTCCTAAACCTATAGGCGGTTCTCATCCATTCAAGTCAGTAATCAAGATTATCTCTTCTCACATAGGTGATCCAAGCACTAAATAAATAAATAGTGGAGACGAGCCACCTCCCTTCCCAAATGTCACAGTTTATGGAAACTAATTTAACTATTTAAATTCAAGCAGATTGTCAAGTATTACCTTTTCCTCATTGTAAGAAAAAGTAAATAAAGAAATTCAGCATCAGATACTCTGTTAGACCAGGGTAGCCTATAGTCACTATGATGCCATTGTAAGAGTAAGCAGAAGAAACCAGACCCAGGGAAGGATTTGTGGTGGCACAAGGAGAAGTTGGGCTGGAGTTCATCCTCCTTCTGCCCTAAGTGTAGTGTGAGAGGAGCGGAACTCTCCATGGAGGCCTACTCAGCACTGCTATTACACAGTGGAAACTACGTGCAGGACAACTGACAAAGGGGGCGATAAGGGCTAGAGAAGATGGTTGTTTGGTCCCATGTGATCTGAGATACATAAGTTCATGAGAACCACTGAAATGCAGCTGCCACTACGGCAGAAACTAGCTATGTATTCAGAAGCACAAGCTCATGAGAAGGCAGATCTGGGGAATATTCTCGATCATATCACATCTCCAGGACCACAGGTAATTTTCCCAAGTCCATCCAGAGTCAGAGGGTACCTCAACTCTGAAACCCAGGTGCTGACCATTGGAATGTAGTCTTCCACTTTGCCTAGCCAAGCATCTGCAGCTCCTAGCACTATGCCGGATCATCAAGAGACCTGTAGGCAGAACAGAATAGAGAACAGTAGGTCTCAGGCCTTTCCCTCAAAAACTCAAGACGAGGCCCAGGAAGACAGATGACTCACGGCCACAGTCAATTCACTGTGCTGCTGTTCCCAGGAATGAGAGAGCCACCCAATCCCATAGCCTCATTCTGGGTCTCATAGTTAAGGGCCTACACACAATTCTGTATAACAATGCATTCAGGTGGACAGATAAGGGGAAAATCCCTGCCTGAAAAAGCTCTAGGCCTATCATCTTTGTTGCCCTGAATAGACATAAGGCTTCAGGAAAAACCATACATCCTGCAGGTCTCCACTCTCTAAGCTTCTGTCCATATCTTTGCCTCTGCCTGTTCAACCCTTCCTCATATCATTCTTGGCTTGCTTAGATCCTAGATATCCTCAAGACTCGGCCTTAGATATGTCTCCTCTGAGAAGCCTGTTCTGACATGCCCTCCTCTTGCTCTCAATACATGCCCTGCTAGACTCTCTCTTTATAGGTTCTAACAATACTTCCCTTTCACATTCGTCGGACAAATTAGTGAATCTGTTTTTTCATTTCCCATAAAGCTATGAGGGATAAGGGCTTTCTTACACTGAGTTAACCCAGGGGACAATATACCCTTGTACATTCTAAGCTGTATAGTAGGGACTCACTAAACATAGTGAAGGAATGGATGGATGGATGGATGGATGGATGGATGGATGGATAGACAAGGTAATGAAACTGGAATGATTATTAAGCACATAATGAGGAATATATTTAGCTAACTCACCACCACAGTAGTTATAGCCAATACTGGGTGCTCAATAAAAGTTTAAGTATAACTAAAAAGCCAGCTGGGACCCCCAGATGGCTGAGAACATCCTGATGGCATCTCCAACCATCTGGACTTGGAATGCTATTAAATATATGCACCAATGCAGTCACATCTCTGGGTCTCAGCTGGAGGGAGTTTATGCTGACACAACCTATGGCCCAGAAGGCATAATAAGGAGGGAGACAGAGTAATAAAGAAAGGATATTATCCATCAGGCCATTTACCAGGGCCAGGAGGCACCCCCAGAACCTCAAACAGGAGTAAAGTGCCTGCAGGAGTCAGAAGGGCCCATCTGCAACTGATGGCATGTGAAGCCCACGGTTAGAAGAAAAATCTCTTTTCCCCAATGACTAAGATTTACAAGGATTCACAACCAGGGGGGGGCCCTTGGGGAAACTGCTTCTTCCTCAGGACAAAATATTAAGCCATCAGTCAAAGTTAAGCTCCCTCTAATTGGGAATCCTCATGGAGAATAAAGGACTGGGGTTCTGTATCGTTCGCAGCCGAAGAAGTGGCCACAGACAGTATTGCCAAGAGAGGATCCTTGATGGAGGTGCTCGGGAAGGACTCTGGGAGATGCAGGCTATGGAGAGACTGTGGGAAGGATGCACTACCAGTCATCAGGGTCCTCTCCCGTGCACCTCCACTCCAGAGAAAGGCGGTGAAATCGGAGACAGCTCTGGGTGTCTGCTGGTCATTTGAAGCTAACTTGGAACTCCATCGTACTAGCTACTGTGTATTCAGTTCCCCGCATCTATTAATTATTAAATTTTTATTTATTTTTATTGGTGTGTGTGTGTGTGTGTGTGTGTGTGTGTGTGTGTGTGTGTGTGTG
>NW_026596034.1:20471742-20571446 GCF_907164565.1 Psammomys obesus
GTGTGTGTGTGTGTGTGTGTGTGTGTGTGTGTGTGTGTGTGTGTGTGAATGTGCATATGGTGCATGTGTGTAGAGGCCAGAGGTTGACTTCAGGTGTCTTCCTTGATCTCTCTCCACCTTAATTTTTGAGGCAGGGTTCCTCCATTGAACCTGGAGTAGACTGATTTTCTAAACTGGCTGGCCAGTGAGATCCAGGGATCTCCCAGTTTCTGGTCCCACCAGTGCTGAGGTCATACATGCACCACCATACCTGGCTTTTACATGAATGTGGAGATCCCCACTCCACATGCTAATGTAACAGACACTTTACTGATAACCTAGCCAGTATACCATTCAAGAACCAAGTATGTTGGAAAGAGGAGCAGCTTTGTGTTTTCTGCATGTCTGGACCAGCCAGAAGCTCAGTGTTCAGTTAGGTCACTGTAGAGACTGAGCCCTGAAGGTAAAGCAAATGACTCTCAGGTACTAGCCATACAGCCAAGTTCCAAAGCCACTGCTACCTCGCTGTCAGGCAAATGGAGATTGTTTTTCCTTTGCAAAAATTGTCTCACTACATAGCCCAGACTCATCTTGAACTCCTGAGCTATGTGGTCCTCCTGACTCAGCCTTCCAAGTGGCTGGGACTAGAGGCATGCATCACTGCAAATGGCTTAATATAGGGGCTGTTTGATTATTACCGTGTCTCTTTCAAATTCATAAGGTCAAATACTATTATCCAATGTAATCATATTTGGTGGTAGGATCTTCAAGAAGGTAATTAGGATTAAACAATACTATGAGGATGAGGGCCTACTTTAATAGAACTGAAAACACATAAACAGAGGAAAGACATACAAAACCTTGTAGACAAAATGGCCACCCACAAGCCAGGATGACAGACTTTATCAGAAACCAACCAAATCCTTCCAGAACTTGGAGGAGCTGAGTTTCCAGTGTCTGAGTGACCCAGCCTGTGATATGTAGTTTGGGTGCCAGGAATGGCTAAGCACGCAGCTTGTACCCACTGCAGGATTCCTCATTCCAGGAGCTGAAGCAGCACCTGAGGGTGCAGAAACCCCTCAATGAAGAGCATGGATGTCAACCATGACTGAGATTTCTCAGAACTAGAATGGCTGAGAGAGACAGCCCCAGACTCTAGTTGCGCTGACACTAACATGAAACAATCTGCCACCGCAGAAGTCAGAAATCTGGAGACACAGGGATCAGAATCATAAGCCTCCTGTAACCTCCCCTGTGCCATTATCTAGCAGAAACAGCTTAAACCTGAGAGTCAGCCCTTGAGTTCGAATTCTGGCTCTACCATGTGCCAACAGACCAAAACTCAGAAAATGTAGTCAGCATGAGACCATCACTCTCCCCCCAGGCGTGCCAATCTTCCCACCCCCTAGAAGTTGAATGTGGTCACGTGGTTTTCCTTCAGCACTGGTGAGGTGAGAGCTTTGGACAGCAATGCTTGTTTCGCCACATTTTCTTCTCCATTTGTTCAGCATGTGACAACTTTTGCTCTGCCATCTAGGGGTGCCGGGTGATGCAACTGTGGTGCAGAACCCATAATGGTCCTACAGTCATGTATGAGACAAGTAGTAAATGCACCTTTGGTTTCAGTCAATAAGATCGCAAAGACATGTGTTACAGAAAAATAACCGGACCATCTTGACCACTACAGAGACACTGAGAAATCACAACCCCCATGAGACTTAATTTCTGTACCTGTAAAACGGGCACATAGCATGTTTAACAAATTGCAGGCCTTTGACAAGAGTGTGTTCTTCTCTTCTCTGACCTAGTCTCCCAGGAGTTCATTTCATAATACTTGGACATTTTTGAAGAGTTGAGACTGTTACTTTAGAAGAGCTGTTCAGGCATACTTATCCCATTTCTGCTGTAGTTTGGCCCCTGTATTTGTCTATTCTTTTATTCCTATAACAAAAGCTGAGCAACTTCTTAAAGAAAAAAGAGTTCATTTAGTTCTAGCTTTAGAGGGAAATCTAAACAACATGGCAGCTGTCTAGTGAGAGTTAACATCACATGGCAGAGAAGTGTGTGAGAGGAAGAAGACATGGCTAGATAGGTAAGAAGACAGGTAAGAAGACAGGCTAGACGTGCACATGATTGGGTGTGTGTGAGAGTGTGCATGTGTGTGGGTGTGCTGTGTGTTTGAATGTGTGTGAGCAAGTGTTAACTGTACATATGTGAATGTGTGTACATGTGAGTGAATGTGTGTGAGTGTGCCTGTGCATGTGTGTGAGTGTGTTGGGGAGTGTGCATGGGTGTGAGTGTGTGTGTTCCTGTGCATGAGCATGTGTATGTCTTGTGATCTTCATCTTCTTACAAAGACCCTAGCATCCAATCACAATAAATGCATCTACTGGCAACAGCCCCTATTCTAAACACCATGAGAGTGAATCTCCACCCTCTTAATATCTACAATGAAGATATGTCAGTCTCGGAGCCCCTGGGGGACACAGTCAAATCATTCAAACTATAGCTGCCCCAAAGGTTCACGTGCTAAATTTTTTCCCCAGTATTAGCAGCACTGTGGTGGTGGGCTCTTTAAGAGGTGGAACCTATTGTAAAAGTTAGGTCTTGGAGTCTCCACCCTAATGAATAGTGGATTGTTACAATGTGAGCCTGGCACATCCTCTCCCTCTCCTTATCCTCACCCACTCTCCTTTCCACATCTTGGACACGGTAGTGTACCCAGGAGCCAGGTGTCAGAACCATGCTGCTTAGACATTCCAGCCACTAGCATTTCATGAGTAAAATATACCTCATATTTTGAGGGTTTTGCTTTTTGCTTTTCTGTCTTGATTTGTTTTTTGTTTGTTTGTTTGTTTGTTTACCTTACTCGGCATTAAGCATTCTATTATAGCAACACAGAATGTACCCTAAAGGTATCGCTAGAACCGTATACTAGATTGGCATCACAGCAGTTGTTCAGTAAGTGCTAAGCAAATATAACAGGCAATGATTAAGCACTTATCAGGTGGGGGCTGTGTGCTAAGTAATAGGAACCAAGGCCTCTGACAACTTCACACTCTACCTCCCATAGTATTTTTACTTCCTTCCCAGGCAAAACACAACACAATCCTTGACTCTCCTGTGCAAAGCTTTCCTTTTCTCCCTGTTATGGAATCCTGTAGCAATGTCCCTGTTGGCCAACCTCTCAATCTGCCATAACACTTTCAGCATTCATGAATTTGCTACCTATAAAACGTTTCTCTATGTTTGGAATGGCAAGAGGGACCCTACCATTAGCACCACAAAATATGGGCTGTTTGTCTCACCCCGTCAGGCAAATGAGAATCTGGAATTCAGGAAGGTGGAGTGTTTCCCAGACACACAGCCAGCGAGTCACTAGTATTCAGTAGGCACCTGGCTGGTGTGGCTCCATAGCTAATGACTCCAAATCTCCCTGGAACACCAACTTCGGGATTTTGAGCTTGGCTCTGGGGATCCTCACAATGCAAACAGCCCTTCATTCTTGTTAGAACATAAATCTCAATAAATGATTTCCAATAGCACAGCCCTTGCCAGGAAAGAAAACTTCCATACTGCAGGGCAGGCACAATGCAGGTTAACCTTTCAGCATGCATTAGATGAGTAAATGTTTACAGTGCAGTGAAGCTCCAGTTGTGAGCTGGGTCATACTGCAGAAACAATAATAGGCTGGAAGAGGGAAGAGTATTTTTAGACTTGGACCCAACTTGACATTACCCGTAAGTACTTTGTGTTAGTGGGCACAGCGCACAGTCCTGCTACTGATTTGCCAGCCAGGAAAATAATATGTTGGCTTCAGACAGGCGCTCCCAAGCCCTCAATGGATGCTGATGATTTCAAGATGGGCTGGCTGCTCTGTGGCTTCTTTGGAGACAGTTAAAATTAAGATGGGATCTGGAGCATGACGAAGCGCCAAACCTTTCAAAGATGTGCCTAAATAAGTCAGGAGCAGGGATGGGTCAGATCAGCCACATGTTGAAATCAAAGGCCTGTGCAGTAAACTAGAACATTCTTTTGGCCTTCAGAAGAAGCATGTGGGAGAAGGCAAGCTTCAGGAAGAGATGAGAATGCTGATGGGAAATATGGTTTCAATTAATATGGGTTTGGACCATAAAGAACTACAGATATCTGATTATTGTTGATCAAAACGATGGACCTTTGATATGGTTCAGTCTTCTATACACATAAACCCATGTCCCAGTCAGCATCCACATAGGGAATAGAGACGCAGACATGACCACCTACAGTGCAAGATTATGGTCTACCATAGAGCACAGGACATGGAAACATTGTGACTGCTGTGAGGACTTAGATGAAATCATTTGCCAGGCTTGGAAGGGAAAAATAAAACAATAAGAAGGATGTAAGAAACCAAAACTCCAGCCCAGCTGCAGTGGCTCCAGTTTCCCTTATGCTTGTCTTGAGAGCCTCTGAGGGTTCAACTGCTTGGGTTCACCTTCAGATTTTACCCCTTGCAAGCTACAGTGGATTGAATGGCCCTTCAAAAAAAACCAAACCAAAACAAAAAACCTAAAAACAACAACAAACAAAAAACTATATCTATGTCCTAATTGCTAAACCTGTAAATATTACCTTACATGAAAATGAGTAGATATTGTACCTTCTGTGACAAAAGCTGGCTAAGTTAAAGATCTTGGGTGAGAGGAGCTGATTGTAGGTTACTCAGTAATGTACAGTAATAAGAGGCAGACAGAGAAGGAAAAGACACTTGTGATGATTAACAATGTTAACTGTCAGGTTCTAGAATGACCTAGGAGACAAATCTCTGGGAAAGAGAGGCTCTAGATTGAAACTCTAAGTGAGAGGACCCATCATAAATGTGAGCTGTACCATTTCCATGGACTGGGACCCCAGCCTAAAAAAAGAGAAGAACTTTAGCTTAGCAACAGTATCCATAGCTGCTTCTTGACTGTGGCTATGTGGCCAGTTCCTTCAAGCTCCTACTTCTCAGCCAAGTTGCACCTTGACCTGTAAGCCACAATAAACCTTATCTTCTTTAAGATGCTGTTAGGAGTCATTTTGTTGTAGCAATTTAAAAAGTAAGTGATGGAACACTAGAGATGAAGGGGAGAAGGCCATGTGACCACAGGAACAGAGCTGAGATGTTGCAGCCATGAGCCAAGGACTGGCTGGGGTCATCAGAAGCCAAGCTTTAGAGGCTTGAAATAGAAGAACAGATTATCCCCTAGTGCCTTCCAGGACACATCCCTAATGATATCTAAATGTCATTGTTTGGGGCTTCCAGAGTTTGGGAAAGAATAAACCACTGGAGTTTTAAGCCACCAAGTTTTTGTAGTAATTTGTCACAGCAGCCCCAGGAAACAACAGATCCTTACATGCCTCAGTTTCCAGGTCTGTAACATGGAATGCAAATTATATTATTTTGTGAGGTGGCACCCATGAAGTACTTGGGGAGTGTGACATGCCCCAAGCAGAGGAATGCAGAAACCGTGTCACATTGGCCCTAACGTGAGCCCAAGAGACTGGAGAAGTAAGACACTGTTATGGGGCTCATCTTCTTTGCCCAATGGTGGCCCCTTAAACCGTAACTGGAGTCTAAGAGTGATTTTCAGGTAGTTTTCACACAACCACCAGCAATTATATTCTTGTGTGTGTGTGTGTGTGTGTGTGTGTGTGTGTGTGTGTGTGTGAATAAAATTATTCTGGAAGAGTCTGTTTTCCTTACATGATTACATATTGGCCACAATTTAAGCAATTGAGAACCTGGCATTTTGAGATTGTTCAATCATTGGAAAAAGTATCTTTCAGAAAGATAGCTCTGAAAAAAAAAATAGGACACAGGGGAAGAAAATGGTTATTAAAAATGCTTAAGAGCCTTCCTGAACTTCAAATGGGTCCTTCACACAATAATACTGATGATTTAAGGGAAAAATGAATCAAGACTCTATTGATTAAATGTTCCTTAAATTATATGTGGGCTTTAAAAAATGTGTGGTGGTATGCAAAGCACATTGAAGGTAAAACGTTTGAAAAAAAAAAAATCACCCAAGACATTTCAAAAAATTGAAATGTAGCTGCAGTTACAGCCCCAGGCTCCTGAGCAGAGAAATCCGGAAGAACCTTCCAGCACAATTTACGACCCAGACAAACTATGCCTGATCCAACAACTCCTGATGGTAAGGAGTGACATCTGTCTCTTGCTATCATGGTGTTAGTCTCCTCCAAGGTATCTTGGCTCTACACCCAGACCCTCAGCATACAGTTCATTCCAGAAACATGAATTAAGCATCTTTTATATACAGAAAAATGAGACCTGGTGTGTGGACCAGGCCATTATAATTGAAGAGCTAAGCGTCATGAAGGATGTATGGGAATAGTTCTAGCCCCAGCCATCTGAGAAGCTTGCCGTGAGACACGGAACGTGGGCCAAAAGGATAACTCAACAGGCAGAGGCTCTCTCCTAAGCCTGATGCTCTGTATTTGATCCCGAGAACCCATGTGAAAGGATAGATGTAGACAGAGGTCTGAATCTGTAATCCCAGCAACTCCTACGTATGGAGGTGGAAGCTTAGAAGCCCAGCTGACGTGAACTACCAAACACCACCACAGAAGCAAGACAGATTCTGACTCAATAAGGGAAAAGTGAGAAAACTGTTCTCTGACCTCCACATGCCACACACACACACACACACACACACACACACACACACACTATAGATAGCTAGATGGACGGTAGACAGATAGATAAATGAGAGATAGATGAGAGAGAAAGAGAAAGAAATAAATAGTAAAGACCAGGAGGGTAGGTTAGCACTGGATAAAGGCAAAGTGAAAAAAAATTGTGCTCTGACCTCCGCATGCAACACATACACACAATATATACACACACACACATACACACACACACACACACACACACACACACTAAAGAGAGAGAGAAAGAGGTTGAGAGAAAGAGAATGTGAAGACCAGGTGGATGGGTTAGGGCTGGATAGATTCGGAGGGAGGAGAAATATAAAAAGAAAGTCAGTGTCCCTAGGCTGGATGCACAGGACATTTAAAGTAGCGCTTGCCTGCAATCCCAGAACTCTGGAGGTAGAGGCAGGAGACTCATGATTGTTTGTTTGTTTGTTTGTTTGTTTGTTTGTTTGTTACAGGGTTTTTCTATGTAGCTTTGGCTCTCTTGGACTCACTTTGTAGACCAGGCTGGCCTTGAATTCACAAAAATCTGCCTGTCTCTGTCTTCCCAAGTGCTGGGATTACAGGTGTGCACCACCGCACTGGCTTGAGGATCATGATTTTTGATCCTACTCTCCTCTACTTCCTTTTCTCCCCACCCTTCAAGAATCACAAATAAACATTCAAGGGCCCACTGCTGGGCCTTTTGCTGGGCTACCCACTCAGCCTCCAGTCATCAGCTGCTGGATTCAATTTCCTGCCAGCTATCGCTGGAACTTTTGAGTGCTCAGATTGTTGAAACAGATAATCTTCTTTCCCGCCTCTCTTCCAGAACCTCACTGGCAAACCAAAGCCTCATTTAAGGACATCTATGAGTACCAGAAAATGTATCTTATAGTTCATGTGGATCATCCCAGCATTAAGGATACAGCATGTCCCCAGCAACCTGGCTCTCACCAGGTGGCAGAGTGATCTTGGTCCCTTCCAGCACGTGTCTCTTATTCAAGTCAGGCCATTTCACAGGCTCTGTCTATTACCATGTGACATCTCTCCATCCCGTTTCTTGAATTGTAGCCTCTTTCTGTCTCCTTCACCTGTACAGAACAATAACGTAGCAAGACAGGCAGCACACATAAGCCCAGGGGGCTCCTAGAGGTCAGCACCCCCCCTTCAGTATTCACCAAGAGCAGGATACCTCCCTTTTCTGTCTCTGGAGGCAGGCTTGGTGGCCTGATGCAGTGTGTTGTTCATAGACAGCCATGCATTACCAGGACCATTTCCACTAGAGCCTTTCTACTATGACCTCAGCAAGGACAGGGACTCTAAATCTATTGTTCATCTTTGCTCCCCTGCGTGTGGCTGGGTGCCCAGAACATGATGGAGCCTAATAAACGGAGTGAAAGGCATGAGTGGGTGGACATATCAATCACTCTGCACTTGACCCGTTATTGTTGCCTCAGGCCTCATCACCACCTGGTGAAGCATGGAAGCCAGAACCTCATCAGAGACTCGTTCAGATCAGACTGACCTCAAACCACACAGCATCAGGAGGCAAAATTATTCTGGAGACCAAGCCTCTGGGTTACACAACACTAAACCCCAACCCAGCCTTGGGCCTCATTTTTCTCACCTGTGGCTGATATTCCTGGTGTCATTTCCCCGTATTTTGTCAATCAGAGCACCCAGCACAGTAGAGAAAGAGAAGGAGAAAGAGGGGGGAAAATACCAGCCCTGAAGATGTGAGCTTCAACTATTCAAAAACTACATATTTGGCTTTGAGATATTGTGCCGCCCCCCTTCTCTTTCCACAAAGTGGTATGTGGCCCATTTATATATTTAATTAGAATGGATTAAAATTAATAACGTCTTGAGTGGTTCCTGACCCTTCTTGAGATAATTGGAGACACCCTGGGGTGATAAGAAAGCAGGAGGAAGAATTGCTGATCTAACTAACCGAGGCTGAACTTGTTCACGTGTCTGTAATCAGTGTAGCCCCTAATCACCCACGGTATATTCCTTAACAAAGACAGGTATTCTTGTGATTTGGAATCTCATATTATACCCTAGGCTGCAGAGCTGAAGGCATGCCCTGGGCAGACAGACAGGCTGAAGCTTGTCCTGTCTGCCTTCAACAACTAGTACTGCAGCTTGCACAGATATGCTAACAGATTCTATTATTTGTGACTAGAGGTACAGATGTGTGGATTTAAAAAAAAAAGTGTTGATCAAATACTATGCAATCAAGTGCATTTACATTCCCGAGATACTTCATTCTTTATAACAATCCCCTAGGAGCAGGGATGTGGTTGTGCCTTGCAGTGAAGGGAGCAGAGGTCAAAGACAGCACAGTAGCTAGATTTAGTCTGGAAACAGCCCTTATAGATTAACAACTACCAACATACCACTGTCAGGAGCTTTCACCCCTTTTCTTAAGCTAGTAAATATTAATTGTACAAAATACTGTGACAAGATTGATTAAAGTATATTATATGCATGTATGGAAGCGTCATAATGTCATATATAAGCAGCATCTTTATCCCACGTTCTAATCAGACTCACACAATCATAGCTTAAAATCACACATTCAAAACAAGACCCTGAAGGTATTAAACCCAGGTATTAGAGTGACCTGGACTACCCCATGTTTGTAAACTAAATGAACGAATGAGGAAGAGCTCAGGAACATGCAATGACTATCCTTAGTAGAAAAAGAAGCCAGAGTAATAATAAATGGAGCCTCCTGGGCCCCTGACATCTGCTTTATAATACACAGGTCTGGTAGTGAGAGAACCTGTGCTGATTCAAAACCTGTCCTTTCATTTCCTGTGAACAGTAAATACAATGTGTGTGACCTTGGGAAAGCCACTGAAGGCCACCCAGTGACTCCCTTCTGCTCTGTAAAATAAGCAGGTTAGTTCATGCCAATCTGAACATGTCAGACTGTGTCTAGCCAGATGAGCAGCATCAAAGCTGCACTAGAATTCTGTAATCAAGTTATTAATGACAATAACCACACAGACATCATTGAATAAGCATCTGACATGAGCAGTCACAGGACCACACAGAGAAACCCAACTCTTTCCACCATACCCTCTGCTTTCATAATGGAGAGACACCAGCTCTCCAAGAGTAGAGTGAGATGAAGAGCCTTAATTAGTAGTTGAGAAAGGAGAGCATTTGTTACCTTTCTTGGAGTAACCCCAAACATCAGAGCTTGTCACCAGTTCATCCCTCCTCCCAAGCTGGGATGATCTTCTTTGTTCCCATCTTGGCAAAATGCCACACATTGTCTGAAAGCCTCTGGGTTCTGTCATCCATTCCTCAGAGGACAGGTGCACTTGCACCTGTTTCAGCAAATGAGGACCATACTCTTCAACAGAGAAGCATTTCTGGGTCAAACCGGGTCAAGCCGGATCAGCAGCAGCAGCAGCAGCAGCAGCAGCGCTATGGCATTCTGTAATCAAGTGAAAGCTGGTTCAGCCCAGGGCCATTTAATTTGGGGGAGGCAAGATTTAGCTGAGTTGAAAGAAGGGGGAAGCAAGCTTGCAGAAAGAGATTGATTTCAGCAAAACACAAATTCATATTCACTAAATGCTTTAACACCAGAATCAATTAAAATGAAACGGAGAAAAAGGCACAAACAGGACAGCAGCAGACCCAGTTGTAGGGAGACTTCCTAGGGGTGGGGCTCCAAAGGCACTTCCTTAGGAGAGGAGCGGGTGCTGGGGCTCTGAAAGATATGCTTTGGTAGATCTAAGAGGCAGATGAGTGTGTCCTGGATATGGGGTGCGGAGTTCTCAAGACTGCGTGACTGCCAGAATCAGCTTTGCCCTGAGAGGTGGGAAGTAAAACATAGATTCTGAGGTAGACTTCCTAGAAGTGTACTTGTTAACTCTGGGATAACCTAGGAACTGACCCATGTAACCATCGACAGGACCTAGCAACCTGGAGACCACCCTTTGAGAAGTAAAATTTATACCAAAGATTTTAAGTTATATACTCTCTCTCTTCGCTTGTGACTCAGCAATGCAATGACCATGGTATCACTCATCCTTGGGATTGCTGCAGAAATCTTGGCAATAGAGAACACAAAGACCTTGCATTCACCTCTATAAAGAAGATGAGGCCTTTGGGGACCGTATAGGGGTTAGAATCAACAAAATAGAGGGGTTCTGAGTACAAAGGGAGAAAATGGAAAACCATCATCTTCCTGGCATAGGTAGCTCACTTCCCAAGGGGACAAGAAGTGGCTCAAAATGGAGTTGTATCTCTTTGGCAGACAATTTGACAGATCCTTATAAAACAAACTCAATCTTACCACATGATTGGGACCTTCATGTTCCCTGGTATTTACCCGAAGAAGCTGAAAACTTACACCCATACAAAACCTGCATACAGATATCTATGATAACTTTATTCACAGCTGCCTAAGACACCCTTCCTTAGGCGAATGGACAAATGAACCATATTGCGTCAAGACAATGGATTTTATTCAACCTGAAAACAAGTGAGTTGTTAAACCATTAGAGACAGAGAGTAGGATACATAATGCTAAGTGAAAGAAGCTAATCTGAGAAGCCCACATACCAGCTATATAACATGCTGGAAAAATATAAGAAGAAGGCAGTAAAAAGGTTCGTAGTTTCCAGATTGGGGGAAGAGGGGTGAATACTTGGAGCAAAGCAGCATTTTAGACCGGTAAGATTACCTTGTAGGGTACTATAATCTCACTGTACATTTACCCAAATCTACAGAACATACAGTGCCAAGGACGAACAGTAAATTATCACTTGGGGGATCAAGATGTATCAGGCTTATTGATTATTAAAAAAAAAAAACAAACCTGCTACTCTGGTGTAGGGTGCTGATGGCGGGCAAGGCTATGCATGTGGGTAGAAGACACATGGAGACTGTGCTTTCTGCTCCATTTTGATGTGAACCAAAAGCATCTCTAAATATTGAAGTTCATTTGTGAAGGAGGGGCAGCTGGAGACTGCCTCTTGTCTCGTGAAGTGTGGGGTGTGTTTGAGAGGCTAACTGTTGAAATGTGACTTGGGGACTAGAACTCTGGAATGTGGTAGGAGTAAATAGACTAGGCAGGTGCTAATTTCTTAATGGGTTCATGAAGAAAAGCTAGAGTGGATTGGCTGTAACCAACAAAAGAAGTGGTCCAGGCTCTCTCTCTCTTACCACCTTTATTACAAAGAGAAGGCAGATCTCAAGGAAGGAACAATCTGTCTATTCTGCTTGAAATTTTCAAAGATCTTTTAATCCCCACAAAGAAAACAGTTCAAAGGGGTGCATAAACTAGTAAGTTAAACAGGAAGCCTCGGCGCCACTATTCCCTGGGTGAGGCCTCCTAATTCCCCCCTAATGCAGGATATTCCTGCATACCCCTAATAAGGGGCTTCTCGCCTTCATGAGAGTCCCATAAAATGCATAAATATTCCTCAAGGAACCGAGAGAGCTCCTAGCCGTCTTTAATAGACATCATAAAATGAAGGATAAAATGTGTGAACGGAGATTGGTCATGATAATAGTACGAGATACGAGAGTAGTGAATTTCCTAACCCCTCTCTGGCCGAGTTTTATAGCAAAAATATTCTGCCTAGAGTTAGGAGCTGTCCCGGAAGAGGAAGAAGAAAACTAGGGAGGGGGCTTCTGGACAGTTGAATTAGGTGGTCTCAGGGACAGGGACAGAGACAGAGAACTTGCTGAAGATAATGTACCAAATTGTACACCTGACTGTGACTGCAGCCCAAATGGGGGAATTTCACTGCTCTTTGAGTCCCTGGATGGTTAAGATACAAGGCAGAGTATATATACTAACCAAGACTGTGGCTGAAATAAAAGTGGCCCTGGCAACAAAGAGCCCACACACCCTCAGCATCTAGAATCCAGCTTGTTGATGAAAGCTACACCTGTGCTTTGTCTGCAGACTGGAAAGAAACTCTAAACATGCTAACAGGCAAGCCAGCAGGCAGGGCTGAGCTACCATAGACCAGGAAACAGGGCAGCCTCCAGCAAGCTGTTTTCCAGAATGGGTGCTATGATGGGTTAGCAGGGAGCACCTGAAGGCCGTAGAACACAGGGGGTTGTCAAAGTTGGCAGAATATTCAACAGATAACAGACCACAAAGCCCTTAGCTCATGTCCTGGCATGCAAGAGGAGCATAATAAACAGCAGTTTCTGGCAGGGACAGCATTGAATATGTACAGAGGACCTATGGCTGCCAAGAGCTGCTGTGTATTAAGCTCCTGTTGCATGCCAGGACATGAGCAAGGGGCTTTTCATACATAACTAGTTTGTTCCCTCAGTGCTAAACTGAGTGTGACCACCCTGATCTATAGACATATGCATGCTCCTAGGTTGATGAAATAATATTCAGACAACATAACCTGCATTTAAGGCACTTGTTTCTGACCCATTATTAATAACCAGGGCCTATGAGCCTCCTAATACTCAGGTTTTTGTCTCATGATCTACAACTTCTTTTATCTGGATGGCTGTACCATGACAGTACCGTATCTCAGGAGATAAGATTCATCTCACTGATTGGTCCCAACTATGCTCAGGACTCCATGGGACCCCATAAAAGCTCATCCTACTCATATTGGTATGAGCACCACAGCCTTTTCTCTATGTGGGCTTCCTAAGCAAACCAAGGAGAGGCTTCACACGGCACATGAACTGGCCAACCTCAAGATAGTTAACAAATCAAGCGTAGGAAACAGGAAATGCTCCAGATAGCTGCTTCCCAGATTGGTACCATGATAGATTCACATTGGTACCTCTGGGCTATCTGTGATGGGGAAATGACTGGGCGAAGAGAGTAGTGTTTTCTTGTGTATTTTGTTCCCTGATGAGATGGCAGATGACTGAATGTTTTGTACAAAATAACCTAAGATTCTGGCATGGTCCAATGTCCCTAAGGTGCAGTGGCAGCAGCCTAAACACATGAGAAAGAAATCAAATGCAAAAGAAAAAGTCTAGGGGAAAAGTGAGAAGCACCAACCTTGAAAAAGAGGCTTCACGAAAATCCTGAAAAGAATTGACAGGTATTAGAACAGAAAAGTTAGCAAAATTATTCAACATGAGAACAAGATGAAAAATTGGTCACATTTCTTTTGCCCTGAAATAGGTATGAATGAGGTTTTTTTTGTTGTTGTTGTTTTTAAGATAGTGTTTATAATAGCAATGAAACAAATAAAGGGAGTAGAAGAATCTAAAAATGATACTCTGATTGCTCACTGAAGATATTAGAAAGATTTATTGAAACTCATGAAGAACTATATCTAGTTCATGGGCAGGAAGAGACAAGGCCATAAAGATATCACTTTGAGAATAATTGACCTATATATTCCATGATATTCTAATAAAAATCTGCAACAAGGTAACTGTGGAGCTTGGAAAGTTGTCTTATAAGTAATTAAACGTCTAAGTGGGCATGTGCACACACATACATAAAATTGTGATTTATTCAAACTGAGACAAATACAAATTAACACCACACTAGACACTCTCATTCAAAGGCATCCAAAAATACAAGAGGAAACAGGACTTTCAAAATGGTTTTAATGTCCAAGAGGAGAAACGTTACTGAAGACTGATGAGGTTAAATAAAGCCATGTAATCCCAAATGTGAATTGGAAACCGAAGAGCTCATAATGTACATATGCCTGTGTCCACAATATATAGATGTCCAAAGTAGTTTTCTGATTCCATTCTTTAAAACCCAGAAGCAATGGCAAAGTCAATAGCAATAAGAGTTCTTAATGTCCATATTATAGTGCTTCTAAGAAGCACTAACAGGAACCAAGGCTGGTTAAACAAATCTGGGGAAGGCAATGCCCAACTCAGCCTGGAAATTTCAGATTTCAAAGATGCTAACAAAGCTTATGGGGTCAGGTAAAAAGACTGCAGGAGCCAGCTCAAAAAGTTCCCACTGGCCATAAATAGGACTCTGGATATCAATTAGGATGATGACCACAGCAACAGGTTATTACACAACTGACAGGTTGAACCCTTAGATCTACGTGTGTGTGTGTGTGTGTGTGTGTGTGTGTGTACTTCTGTGTGTATGTAAGGGAAAATAAGTATGAAATAAATCCAGCTAAAACCTAAGAAGGACTGGTAAAATGGACACCGCTGGGGGTTAATTCCTAGTGAATTAGTTGATCTAGGCCATGATGCTCCATTGATAGCTGAATGTTATATGGCTCCTGATGGCTGTTCACACCAGTCCCTTGATATTTTGTCTCTCCTCCTCCCCACAATGAACTTGAAGTCTCACCAAGTCAGAAACTATCTATAAGAAAGACAGGGACCCCAAGAGTATGTTAAATAACACAGTGGTGTTCTGATAGAAAAATCTAAATGTTATGTTTCAAGTTTGAAACGTCCTCCACAAGCACTTGCTGTGAACGCTTGGCCCCAGATGGTGGAACTATGTGGGTAGGTCCTGACATCTTAGGGAGGTGGAGAAAGCAGAATTGAATAGGTCAGAGGGGCAGGTTCCTAGCACACCGCCATCTTCCTGGCTTACCACCATAGGAACCGCCACTGTCATATGCCACCACCCCTTCCTCTACCATGATGAACTGAGACCATGAGCAGAAATAAACATTTCCTTTCTTATTTCTGCCAGGTGTTGTAGTCACAGCAACACAAAAATAATATGGCAGAACACGAAAACCTCTTGGGACAAACCATAACTGAATTTTGATTCAACCAAACAGTTTCTCCTATATGCATTTAAGAATGTGTTAGTTTTGGGTATGAAGTTGTTCTGCTTTAGATGTGACAGCTGTGCTATGCACACTTAAAGGCATTTTTAAGAATACACATGGAAACAAAAATGGTCAAAGCAGCATAATAGACAATGGAAGAACCTGCCCCACTGAATGTCAAGAATTATTGGTGAGCCATTGTCAGCACAGTAGAGTGTGACATCCACGCAGGAATAAACACATTGACTAATGGAACTGAATAGAGAACTGAGAAATAGATCCATTATGTGTATACACACAGTTTTTGACAGAGCTAATTTTTCAGGTGAGTGGGAGACAGTAGGACTAATCAATATTTGGTTCTGAGACAATTAAATTGATAAACCACATGAAAAAATAAACTATTCAAGAAGAAAAGATCAATAAATTCAACTGCAGTAAAATTAAAATTTTCTGTTCATCAAGACAGCTGGAAAAGGGGCTGGAAAGATGGTTCGGTGCTTAAGAGTTCTTAGTCCTAGAACAGGAGTTCAGATCTTAGCACCCAAGTCGGGGGGCTCCCAACAACCTGTAACTTAGTTAAGGAGATTTGACACTCTCTTCTGCCTTCCATAGGCACCTGCACGATGCAGCACATGCATATAGACACACAAATAAAAATAAAAGAAATGGGAAACAGTAAGATCTGAAGAGAACAGGAACTCCACAAGGAGAGCAACAGAACCAAAAAATCTGAGCACAGGAGTCTTTCCTGAGACTGAAACTCCAACCAAGGACTATGCATGGAGATAACCTAAGACCTTTGCACAGATATAGCCCATGGCAGTTCAGTATCCAAGTGGGTTCCATTGTAATAGGAACAGGGACTGTCTATGACATGAACTGATTGGCCTGCTCTTTAATTACCTCCCCCTGAGGGGGAAGCAGCATTACCAGGCCACAAAAGAGGACAAGGCAGCCACTCCTGATGAGACCTAATTGACTAGGATCAGAAGGAAGGAAAAGAAGGCCTCCCCTATCAGTGAACTTGGGGAGGGGCATGCAAGCAGAGGGTGGAGAAAGGGAGGGATTGGGACGGGAGGGAGGGAGGGAGGGTACCACGGGGGGGGGGGTTACAAAGTGAATAAAGTGTAATTAATAAAGAATTAAAAAAATATAAATATCTTTTAAAATAAATAAAATAGTTCAAACTGGGAATGACATGTATATGTGTATCTGTCTGTCTGTGTCTTAGTGTCTGTCTGTGTGTGTGGGGGGGTGTGTGTTGGTTAATTTTGATTGCCAGCTCGATTGGATTAAGGTACACCAAAAGCAACAGTACCTCCTTTGAGTTTGGCTGTGAAAACATCTCCAGAGAGGACTAACTGAGGGATGGAGATCCATTCTACGGGTGGGGAGCCATTTCCCATGGCCTGGGGTCCTGAACTGAATAGAAATGGGAAATGGAGAAAGCCAGCTGAGCACCAGCAGTCACCTCTCTCTACTTACCCATCTGCCAGCTCTGAGCAAACCTGGTTCTCCTCTAGCCTTGCCTGCCCTGCTGTGATGGATAGCTCTCTTTCAAACTGAGCAGGAGCAAATTCTTCCTTCCTTCCTTAAGTTGCTTTTTATAAGATATTTGGTTCCCATGGTGAGAAAAGCAACTGACTTAATATGATATTCAATTATTAGAATCCAGAATGGGTATTTAACTCCTAAAAATCAATGAGCCATAATCCAAACTAAAATATGAAAAATGACAAAATTGATATTCTAAGATTTATTGATTTTTTTTGGCACTGGTTGTCCTCAACTCATTTTGTAGGCCAGGCTGGCCTCAAACTCAGAGATCCACCTGCCTCTGCCTCCCAAGTGCTGGGATTACAGGTGTGTTCCACCGCCACCACCACCTGGCTCAAGGATTTTTAAGATTGTGTGTTTGTGTACAGAGTTACAGGCATTTGTGAGCATCCTGGAGCTAATGCTGGGAACCAAATAAACGTATTTCTCCACTATGCAATGACAAAATGCTTAAATAAAGATAAGATACGGTGTATTATAGACTGAAGCCTTAATCACTAGACTCAAAGAAGATTGCAATACAACATACAAGTGAAGATGTACATTAATGGCAAATCCTACCCGCTGCTAAGGGGAAAGCAAATTAACATTCCTTTATGTTGTGTGTTAGTTACAGCTTGGTAGGTCTGTTCTTAAGCAATGCCACATTTGCTTCCAGATATCCTTGCAGTAATGTCTGTAGCATCCTTTTGTCTAAAAATAACTGGAAACAATCCAAATGTTCACTCACACAGAAATACGTTATGGTCACACAAGGGCATAGTACGTAGTAGTGAAAATTAATGAAGGGCAGGAAATAGATCACTGTGAACGACCTCTACAAGACCCATAAGAGGATAAAGAAAATTGCATACAAATATTTATAGCATAATACAATTTTTATAAAGTAAAGGAGAACAAACAAGAGAAGCATATTGGTAAGTGGTATAGACTTAGAGGAATACCAACATATAGGAATGTTCTAGAGAGCCATAGGTTCATGAGGACCATGAGTACAAAACATAAGAGCTTCAGTAATATTAGTCTCAGAATGTTTTATACCAACTTTTGAGGTTGTGAGTATTCACTAAATTTAATACCTTGTGTGTTTTACATATCTGTTCTTGGAGATAAGTTGAAATGGAAGGGCTGACTCCCTTAAGCCTTGGATAGGTCTGTTTTCCCATATGAGAATGTCATAGAGTAGGAGGATATGGAGACACCATGCCCAAGACCCACAGCTCAGCTGCAAGGATCAGCATCCAAGAAGATTCTTTCTGACAAGGTGAACACAGCCATGTGAGGTTATAGACAAAGTTGTCCCAGGCCAGTAGCTGAGGCTAAATTTCCATTTGTCCATAAAACATGGGGCTGCCTTTGCAAGCAAAACCACAAAAGCACTGCTTCTCAGCCAGGCTGGATGACCTAATTTAGATGTTGGAGTTATGTTGACTTAAATAGACCCTCCACCCTGCTGACTTCAGTACAGTCTCCGGGAGAACGTCTGAGACACTTCTTGTCATCCAATTACACAAATACATTTGACATCTAAGTCAAACTGAGTACTTTTCTTGGTACTAAGAATGTAGAGATTAGCAAGATAAGGCCTTTGTCCTTTGCAATACCAAATAGGAAAAGGAGAAAGAAGAGAAAGAACACAAAGTAATTGTGGCATATACTTCCTCTGGTGAGGCTTTTGCCATTGGACCAGGTGCCGCAATAGGGCAAGAAAGTGTGGCTCATAGAAACCCTATGCTGATAGTCGCTGCATTTCTGAAGTAGGCAATTTTAGAATCAAGAGTGAAGCCCAGAAAAGGAAAGAACTTATCTATGTCACCAATATTTGCAATGATATGTTGTCATAGCTTCAGCTGTCTATTTGGCCCAGTCTGGGTTTACCTAAGGTAATAGCAACTGAGAGATTGACTGGGCCAGTGGTTCTGTCTGTGAGGAATTATGTTGACTAGTGATAAATATAGCAGGGTCCAGCTCAATGTGGATGGCATGATTCCTAGGCAGGTGGTCCTGGGATGTTTGAGAGAACCAACAAAGAATCAGCCAGAGAATGAGTAAAGCAGGAGCAGTATTCCTCCATGGCTTCTGCTTCAGTTGCTGCCCTGACTTACCCCAGTGATGGGCTATTCGCTGGAGATGTGAGCTAAAATAAACTTTTCCCATCCCAGGATGCTTCTGACCACAGTGATGATCACAGCAATAGGAACGCAAACTAGAATATGTCTAAGGATGGAAAGGAGATAGGGGCAGGGGATAGAAAAGAGGAAGGGAGGGAGGCAAATATGGGAGGAGGGAAGAGGAAGGGAGGGAAGGTGGGAAAGGAGGAGGGAGGGAGGAAGAAAGAAATAATGACAGCAAAGAGGGAGCAAGGAACTAAGAAGTGTCCAGAGGCTGAGGACCCAAGAGCCTGGTGTCCCTACCATCTGACATTCTTCAGTAAGTTTATTTTGTATACCCATAACCAGGCAGATGAAGTCAGGAGAAAGGGCAAACAATTTGTCATGCTGAAATTCATTTTTTTTTTCAAGGCTGGTTGGCAGAACCACAGTAGATGAGGAAATGGTAGAAAGGAGTGAGACATGTAGCTGGTGAGCTTAATGTGGCCTAGCTGCCCAGAACAATGAAGTGAGTTACTGCCACCATAAATAAAGCTAAGTGGCTGAGAATTCAAGAGACAGGACTTACCCATGGGAGTTTGGGTAGGCACATTTGAACTCTCTGTAGGGTTCAGATTAGGTCTTTTTGAAGATGGAGTATACAGATGAGAATGAAAACAGGAGCACTTATTGAAAATATATACAAGAAGATAGGGCCCCAGATGCTCTCTCTCTCTCTCTCTCTCTCTCTCTCTCTCTCTCTCTCCATGCAGATTGGTAATAGCCTTTTCTTCAATCTGGCAGTTATCACTGTTCTCTGGGGACAGAGGACTGAAGGGACTAAGGACAAAAACATCAGAGATAGCATAGGATGATGATGTCATAACATGCTAAAATAAAGCAAAAGTTGAGCACTAAATGGCAATCCTGTAGGACCACATACAACTCAGATTAACTCCCAGACAGCAGACAAAGGCCTCCATGGGAAAAATGACTAGCCCAAGGGGAACAATCCTCTGGTATGAACGTCTGTTATGGAAGAAAAGAGTCAATGACATGGCAGGTCACAGCTCCATTTCTGTGCTCAGTGTCTCCAGGTGGCCATCTCTACTCAGTCACACTGTAAGCTCCAGTTATCAACTGTACATTTGTCCCAAACTTATATGCAGACCGCAAAGAATCACTAAGCATTGAACAGGTGTCTGCCAGAGTAGACAGAATTCATGAAAGAACCAAAATACAGATAGCAGGAAAGGGGAATGAGTTCAATATCCTTAGAGAACAAAAAATCCCAGGTACACAACAGAAAAATGTGTTTTGTTAATAAACAAGACATTCCAGAAGGATGAAAAAGGAAGATAAAATAAAATTAGGGAAACTGCAGAGGAGGATATGTGAATGTTTGGTGTAAAAATAGAAAACAGACAAGATCAAGCTACTGAAGAAATAAAAATTCCCCCAAGTGACACATACTTCGAGATTGAAAGAGTTCATTGAAAGCTGAGCTCATGACAGGAGAAAAAATCAATAAGAATGCCACATTGGTTTGAAATATCATATTAGCAGGGACAGTTATTACTTTAAAAAAGCATCATCTATGGATTTTTAGAGAGAGATGGGTATCTAATGAGGAATAAACCAGGAAAGAGGAAGATAGTAGGATCCACAAAATATAATATTTAGTATAGTCCATAAAATAGACTAGAAGTTCCTCCCTGGCTGATAGGAAGTCTCAGGGTGTGAACTAGGATGGTTAAATGTGCTTGTCAACTTGGTCGGCTCTGGAACCAAGAAAGACACATGGCTCTGATGGGACTGTGATGCTAGTTCCTAGAAGAGTTGGATGGTGGGTGAAGGCACTGCCCCAGACCCGGCATCATCTATATGGTGTCCTAGATGTAAAGAGGGCTAGGGAAGAACAATGTTGTTTGCCTGCCCTCATTTGTGCCTTGCCGGTGACTGCATCTATACTGCTGCTGCAACTTCAACTACTATCAATGGAAAAAGATGGCAGCTTCTTCAGACTTCCACTGTGGACCAAAGACCAACAGCTCTGAGGGAATACTGTCTTGAGTGCCAGATTGAGACTACAGGAGCGTCTGATCTAGTAGATTGAAGAACTACGAGAATCACGGACACTCTGCAGACAACCAGTTACACTAACCAGCCTGTGTCCTGTTAGACAATCTAATAGATCTACATTGCAACATATACACAGTTTTGTTCCTCTAGAGAAGCTTAACAAGCATTGCATGGATTTTTTTTTAAATTTATTGAGACTAATTTGTGTCCCAACATATTGCTACCACAGTTATGTCCCGTGTGGGGCCAGTGAGGTGGACTGATGGGTTAAAGACACTTGCCACCAAGCTGATAACTTGAGTAGCTCAATCCCTGGGATCCACATGATGGAAGGAGAAAACGAACACCCACAAGTTGCCTTCTGATATCAGTGCACACACATACATAGTAAGAGGTGTATGCACCTATGCACAAAAATTACTATAACATATATTCCAAGTATAGTTGAGAAGAGTGTGTCTAGATGCTGTTAGACACAGTGTTTTATGTGCATGTTAGGTATAGATGGTTCATAGTTCTGCTCAAGTCTCTACATTAACACTGCGCTAAGAGCTAGGAGTTCCTCCCTTTATTTGCAGAATTACTTAGCTCTGTTCCCTGTATGGCAGTGACCAGAGTGGGACCAGGTCATGGCATAACTTTCTGGTTCCCTTGAGTTTTGGTAGAATGTGTGGGTTAGCCCCATATATGCATATCTTGAGGGAATTAAAAAAGCTCCTACACAACTTGATAGGATCTCTGCTTGAGATGTCTCCTCTCTACGGCCTTCCTAGAGCTTTCAAGGTCCTGGGGTTCTTCTTCTCATAAATCTTCAGTTGTACCATTTGCTACTGCATTTCACGACTTGCCAGCGTTGCTTGTATCTGGAGAGCAAATCAGTGAGAAAAGAGAAGGAAAAGGATGAGATCCAGACGGACAGTCCCCACAGCCTTGAGACCACAGCCAGTAAGAAAGCAAGCTCTCCAGCCTCGGGGATGGAGTTCCTGCCTGTTAGCCTGTTGCCCTCATCCATCATTGCCACGGACACCAAGGTATTGTCTGAGGACTAAGATGGGAGAGAAGAGTAAAAAATAAACACCCCTTAAACCGTACGTGTCAGATTCATAAGAGCTGATTCTTCAACTAGTGTGCCAATCATCTCAGGCTTCTCTGCTGAAATGCCACAGACTGAGCATCCTAAAAAATAGACATTTGATTTTTCTTTTTCACAGCCATGGAGGCTACGTGTCCATGACCAGGGTGCCAACAAGTTAGATTTCTAATGAGGTCTCTGTTCTAAGGGACATCTATTCATTATTTCCTGCCATATATGGACTAAGGCAAAGGACTCCATGCTTTCTGATATATTATAGTAAGGACCTTCTGACCCTATTTAACCCTAATTACTTCCTTAGGGATCCTCTCTCCTTACAGCCTTTATGGTTTGCATAGGAAATGCCCTCTTACAGGATCCTGTGTTGGAGGCTCAGTCTGCAGCTAATGGCGCTCTTGGTAGGTGGGCCCCAGCTGGAGGGAACAATTCCTTGGAGGGGCATAGTTTGGTCTGGGCTTCTCATGGTCTCTCTGCCATGAGGTTAGCAGCTTCCCATGCTGTTTCCTCCCATTGCCATATGGCAAACAGGCCCAGGACCATGTACACCTGTAAATGTGTGGGCCCAAATGAGTCTTTACCTGATTTGAGCTATTGACCTTGAAATATTTTGCAGAGCCATCAAAAACCCAACACAGTGCTTCAGCATATATAATGTTTCAAACTGTTTTCTACCACTGTGGTGGTTTAAGTGAGATGCCCATCCTCCCAGGGAATGTGAATATTTGGTCCCCAGTAGGTGGCTGGGGAAAATTTGGAGGCATGACCTTCCTGGAGGAAGTATGTCACTGTGATTTGAGGAGGGCTTTAAGATTTCAGAAGGCTCGGGCATTTTCAGTCCGCTCTCTATTTCCTGCTTGCTGTTTGAAATGTGAGCTATTAGCTGCTGCTTCAGGTGCCTGGCACCTGCTGCCTCCACTAGGCCATCACGGACTGTAACCTTCTGACAGCATAAGCCCCCCAAAATGTCTTACATAAGTTGCCTCGATTGTGGTGTCTTATGACAGCAATAGAAAAATAACTAGCACAACCATTCATTTTTAGTGAAAGATCACTTCAGTATTTAAACGCAAAGCATACGTGAAACTCAGCCACACCATAGATACAAAGTCATCTGTAAGAACATCAACATCTGCTTCACTTTTAATAAATAAATGAAAATAACACAAATACTATAATGAGAATAAACTTAAGTAAATCATAGTAATCATGCTTGGTCAACAGGTCTTGTGCACCTGCCGAGAGGAAGGTGTCTAGTGCTTTAATTGTATACTCAGGAGATGGGGTGGCGGAGGGGCAGCATATGGAGACAGGGAGGGACAGTTCTTGATTGGCAGGGGTTGTCCTGCCAATCAAGGGCTGTATTCAGTACCCCTGAGCCTGAGTCAGCCTGGAGAGCCGGGGAAGGGCAGCAGGTGATCCGTGCACCCCTCTTCCAGGGTCCACCATCCCCCACTTGCACAGCATTACCATGGTGTGTAGACAGGTGGCGAAGTTTGACAACAATGGTGTCAACAGTAGCTCTACTCTCCCCTTTTGTCTAGCAATGTACTAGCAAGATGTGGACCTGAGTCCTTGCACAGACCTGCCATGTCTGCAGTTCTCTCCACTCATTGGGACCACAGGTCTCACCCATACTGACGTACTAGGAATGAAGTTGGTGGGAGCTGCAGTCCCCTGAGCCCCTCCCAGTGCTGCTGAGAGTAAGCCCTGGAGTGGGCATGGCAATGTAGGAGACGCATGGGGGCTTCCCATAGGCCAGCTCAGGCCTGCCACACTCAACAGGTGAGGTTGCAAATCCTGTTTGAGCTGTGCTACCACTAGCAGGCTGGCCAGCTAGTTAGGTTAGGCAGGCCAACTGCTGCTGTTGAAGTAGATGGATTCCTCATAAAGCCACAGCCACCAGCAGCCCATTTATCCATGCAGGGGTGGACCGAGAGGTCGCACCAGTATGCCTGCAGTAGTCCCCCAGATTGACTGGGGAGCTAAAGTGTTGGAGACATGGTCATAGGCAGGGGAAGAATGCAAGATGGCAGCTTTAGACGGTGGGGTAGTATCCATGAACTCAAAGTCCCTGGCAACATGAGGGGCTATTGCTACCATGGGAGGAAGGATCACCAGTGGGAAACACTTCCCACTGGAATAGGAGTGTGGCAGGGGGACTTGAATGTGGGTGAGCGAATGGACCCCGAAGCATTTGCAATCATCCTCTGCTGCACACAGCCATAGCTAGGAGCAAATGACAAGGAGCTACCATTGCTGACTGTGGGCGAGCTCAGAATAGATGCTTCAGAAGGGGGCATGGTATCCATGTCCATCACTGCAGGCCCCGATGGCTCCCAGCTCATGTCCTCACAGGCATGGGATGCTGTTGTAGGACAGACAGTGGGAGGGTTCCTGAGGGAAGGGGCTGGAGAAGTAGCAGGAAAGGAGAGAGGAGGCTGGCTAGCTGTGCACATTGGGACTGGCTGGGCACTCCCTCCTGCAGAAGGGAGACTTGACGACAAAGGTTCAGGATCCGGTCTGGGGAGGTGAGAGATGGGAGGAGCCAAGGCTGTGGGCAAATTAGTAGGGTCTTCCTTCACGTCTGGTGGAGTCTCCACTCAGGGCCTGGCCCTATGAGGAGGAATAGAGTCAGAAGGGAGAGCTTAAAGAGAAACAGGAATTGTGGGTATACTTGATGTGAGGGAAGGTGCAGGGACAGATGGGATTGGGGGCCCAGCAGTCTGGCATAACAATGGAGTGGAGGCAGGAGAAGCTGGGCTGGAAACCCCATCCGTAGGCAGGGAGAGAGAGCCTTCAGGGCCTGAAGCAGGTGGAAGGCTTGGTAGGATAGGCTGAGGGCCAGTGTGGACTGACACCACTTGGGTTTCAGGTTGCAAGGCATCCACTTTATCATCTGAGATCTGGATGGCTTGACCCTTCACGTTCTTCATGCTGTCTGATTCTTTGTGTCCAATACATGGAATCTTGGGAGGTGGGAGCTAGTCACCTTCATCCCAAGATAGTTGAAGGAGCTCTGACGGTGGCAGTTGCAACTCCAGTGTGGCTGTTCTTCTCTTGCAGGGTCTTCCTAATGCTGGCACAGGAGTAGCAGGCACACTAGCCTGAGCCTGGGAATCTGTAGGCCTGGAAGACTGTTCACCTCCAGTTCTTTCTTGAGAAAGGCCTCCAGATGTGAGACACAGCTAGCTCAGGTTGGTGTCAGTACATCCTCACAAAACCCCAATGAGTGAGGATCATTCCGGCAGGGCTATGAGAACTTGGGGGTGCTAAGGCCACAGGAGAGCTCTCTGGTAGATACCACGGCAGTCACCTCCACAGAGTTTAAGTCATGAGGATACTGATTTCCTTCTTGAGGTCCATAAGGCAGCTTTATAGAAATCATGATGGACTTGGTCACTAAGGTCATACATGCAGCTGCTTGCACAAGGCTGCTGGATGAAATCTCTTTTCTTGCCATCTTGGCCTTCTGTCTCCTCTGATAGCCACTAATCATCTACCTCATCTCCCTCTCCTCCTCCTCCTCCTCCTCCAGTTCTACTTTCCCCGTATGTTCCTCCTGCTGCTGTTCCTTTTCCTCTTCTTTTCTCCCACCTCTTCGTTTTCTCCTCCATTTCCTTCTCTTTCCCCTCCTCTTTCTCTCTCTTCTCCTCTTCCTTCTCTTTCTCCTCCTCTTCTCCCTCCTCTTCCTTCCCATTTCCCTTCTCCTCCCTTCCCCTGTTTTTAAGTTTTCTTTTGTCTTTTGGCTCAGGAAGAGACAGATGGCCTAATGCCAGAGCCTCTTCAGCCTGAACTACCCACTCCCATAAACGGGCAGTGAGAAAAGAAGGATTTTGCTCTGGAAGAGAAATTTTCATGGTTGCAGAGGGCCAGAACATCTTGAAGTCTTACTGCCTCCTGGGGGCGCTGTAGAGGACACTGGAGACAGTGTTGTAGCAACCTGGTGATGCTGACCAGGCAGGGGCCGCTGCTAGGCCACAGGGTAGGGCGGGTGATGATCTGGGGCCGGCTAGATGCAGGGTGGGCAGCTGAGCTTCGAGGAAAACTCATTTAAGGTGGCTGCTGTGCGACCTAGAGATGCGCACAACACCCAACCAAAGACTAAGGGGGTTCTAGATACTCTGGATCTAAGCAGGGCCGGGAGCCCTTGTGACGTCAGGACAGAACGAGTGACAGATAGAGCGTGTGGGTTCGATGAGTTCGTGGGTTCGGTGGGTTTGGGAAGGGAGGCAGAGGAGCCAACGCGTGTCAAGAGTGGCTCCACACCTCTAAGGATGAAGCCAGATTGACTTCCTAGCTCCTGCCCTTCCTGCTGCTCTTCCACTGCCGCACACAAGATGCACATAGTTTGGGGTTTGTGGGGACTATGATATGTGTCACCAGAGCTCTGGGGCCTTGGTTGGAAAAGGGCTGAAAATTCAGATGGGCAAGTGAGTCAGAGCCTGCCAGACCTCCTGAGGCCCTTATGGTGTCTCTGTGTAACCAACCAACTTCTCCGCGGCCACCTTGTTGAACTAGGTGACACTGGCTGCCTGCAGTTTCTACTGTCCAGGGGAGGTCATGAGACTCCGAGCTGACTGGCATTGACCTTCTCTTCACTTATTTTCATTCATCTGACAAAGCCACGCTGGAAACCAACATGCTTCCTCAGGTCACACAGATGCTAGGGTGACACCTTGGGTCTTCTTGTCATATCTGTACCCCATGTGACCATAGTCCCATCTAGAATGAGCACAGGCACTGCATAGGAGGGGAGTGAACTCCTATGTTGATGGGGGTTCCAGACTGGAGTCTCCTGGGAAGATGAGGAAGAGCAATGGTCTCCTGGGAAGATGAGGAAGAGCAATGGTGAGAAGAGGCCCTCTCCTTCTCTTAGGAGTGAGCCTGGGAGGTTGGATGCCAACTAAAGACAGAAAACCAAGTCATTTTTTATTAGCCCTCCACTACTACTCCAAGCGGCATCTTCCTGTTTCTGATGCCCTGTGACGCTGGCTTCTGTTCTCTTGCCAGGAACATCTCTGTGTGGTTTCCTTTCCTCTGGAAGCTTTTAAGTTGTTCTACTTGTCTTTGGAGTTCTGATATTTCACCAGAAAATGTGTCAGTGAACGTTTTCCAGTTAACATGCTCAGTATGTGGTAGGTCCCTTCCATCCTCCAAATCATAGGTAGGTAATCAGAGCTGCTGAGAGTTCAAGAGTGTTAACAGCCATGTCAGAAGTCGGCATTCCACATTGCTCTTCCTCCTGCCTCTGGATCCTATCACTTCTTTCTGAGATGTTCCCTGCGCCTTGGAAAGAGCAACATACATGTCTCTTTTGTAGCTGGGCATTAAACTATCACTCATTCTCAGAACTTTGATTGGTTATGATGTTTTAAATTTTAATATCACCTTGTAAAGTTCTGTAGAAAGTTCACCTGTTCACTTGAAATGCCGTTTGTAGAGTCAGAACTTAATTCCAAATTGAACTTCCATCTCTATGCTAATAATTTCACACCTGGGAATACAGCATATTTCTCAATTCATTTGGGTTTTCCTTTGATATCCATTAACCAGATTTCATAATCTTGCCATGAAGTTTAGCTTGTCTTTCAGCAGGTATATTCTGATTAAGTTTGTTCTTAGACACCTGGTAGTCTCTGCATTGCATAAAGGTCACGTGTTCTCTGTTATCCTGGCATGCAGGAAAACTTGCTTGGTCTCTGGAAACTTAATCACTCATTTGGACTAACTGTGGCTGCAGATTCTCTTGTAATTTCTCTGAAGAGACTCATGTTACATGGGAGCAATCTTTGGTTATCAGCCCTAATCTGTACATTTTTTTTTGCAACATTTTTCTTGGACTTTAAAATTTTTTTTGGACTTTAATTTAAAGGAAGAAAGAATCAACAGTATTTCTAAGCCAAGGCTTCAGCATGATGTTTGCAGGTTGGGTAGATTTAGGTAGATACCTATTATTAAGATCAGATTTGTCCTTTATGCCTAGTTTGTTAAGAGTTTTCCAAAAATGATTATTGATCACTACCAATCATATTTGTTTGCAGCTCATATCTATCCTGTGAATACAGTATAGCAAATATGCTGGTGGAGTTTAAAGAGCAGGCATATTTTCATTCTATATTGGCATTCGGCTTACTGTGACGCCTTCTCACATATTGCTTAGCTCAGTGTGCCAATATCTTATCAAGAACTTTTATATCTATATTCAAACTTAGGAAAGCCTATGTTTACTATTATTATAGTGTGCCATTTCAGGATGACAGCCCTATTAGACAGTGCAACAAGCTATAAATCCTCCTAAATATATATATATATATAATATAAATATTTAATATATTAATATACAGAGAGAGGTTAGTGCAACTGAATTAAAAGAAACTCTAGAAATGAATTGAACACATGAAACTTAGCATTTGACAAAAATGTCATTCAAATGAGCGTAGGGAAAACGAGAATTACTGAATAAAGAAATAATTAATCAGGTGATGGCATGGATCCATTGAATAACTAATGGTCAGGACACAAAGCTAGACCCTTGGTTCACAAGGCATCCCCCAAGTCACTCACACAAACAAAATGACTTAAATCATAAAAGTATGAGGTGAAAATCAGCTTTTATATCTATATTTTAGTCAGATTTTATAAGATACTGTAATAGTTGGTTTTTAGGTCAACCTAGATTCACAAAGCAGACTCTCCTGAGCAGGGACCCTTACCTGAAGAATTGTTCTGATTGCCTTAATTCATGTGTGAAGACCAGTCCCAAGTGTGGAAATCAGCTTCAGGTAGCAGCCAGGATAAGAGTGTGTGGCAAGCAGACAGTGACTTTTGCTCAGCCTTCTCTTTTGTTGCCTGGTTGATCATATTGTACACTGAAGATCCCTTCGGTGGTGTCAGAATCAGTTTCTTCCTGCTTGCACTACTGACTAAAATGCAGCAGCTCTCAGGAACCTTCCAGGTTTTTCTAATCTTCCAGATTAGAACTGCTGAGGCACCTTGAGGGCCTAGCAACTACCTGTTCTCTAGCCTCTCCAGTGTAAGACAACTGTTGTTGCTATTTTTTATGTAAGCTAACTTAATAAATTATATACATTAAATAATATATATTAAATTTAATAAATTATATATCACATATGTGCCACATAAAAATGATTTTAATATATATACTTATATATTAGTAATATGTAGATAGATAGATAGATAGATAGATAGATAGATAGATAGATAGATAGATAGATAGATAGTCTTACTATTGGTCCTGTCCCTCTAAAGAACACTAATACATTTACTTTTTTTTTCTAGAAAATAAGCTATTTTTTCTCAGCATTCCAATCTACTTATTTCTGAGACAAGGTTCATGTATCCCATGCTGGCCTCAAATTCACTGTGCCTCAGAGAACAGCCTTGAACACCCTGCTTCTTTTGTCTGCACCTCCCGAGTCCCGGGGCTTCAGGCATGCACCTCTGTAGGTTATGCAGTGCTGAAGGCAGAACCCACAGTGCTGTGCTTGCTTCCAGAGCACTTTATAACTCAGCCCATCCGAGCCCAAACCTCCTATACTAATCGATGCAGTGGTTTAAAAGAGAACTGTCCCCATCAGCTCGGGCGTTTGACTTTGGTCTCCAGTTGGAGACACTGTTTGGGGGAAGTTCAGCAGGTGTGACCACACTGGAGGTGGTGCTTCACTGGAGATGAGCGTTGAGAGTTTTCAGCCTTTGTGCCACATCCAGGTCCTTCTCTGCTTTGTGCTTGTACCTGAAGATGTCATCTCTCCACTTCCTGCTCCTGCCACTACGTCTGCCACTCGCTGCCATGCCACCTAACGCCACCTAACCTAAGTCTTATTTGAAACCTTAAGCCAAAAGAAACTCTTTCAGAAGTAGCTTTGGGACATGGTGTTTCATCACAGCAAAAGGAAAAAAACCAATAGAACAACATAAGGCTGTGTGTTTTCCCTTATGAGTTTGAAAATCTACTTTTGATCTTTGCGCTATTTTTTGTTGTTGTATTATGTGTCCCAGAGGTGTGTGTGGGGGGGAGAGTTTCATGTAGTCTAGCCTGGCCTTGAACTTGCTGGGTAGCCTCTTGAATTCCTGCTTCTACTAGCTCCCTCAGCCTTTCAGGTGCTGGGAATACAAGTACATACCCATCAAGCCTGACGATTGTGTGTGTGTGTGAAATAGATTATTTTGTATCTGATTATTTATTAATATTTTCATGTCATATATCTCATTTTTCCCACAACTACTCCCAGAGATCCCCACCTCCCTACCCACCCAACTTTATGTTCTTTTTCTCTTTCAAAACAAAAAAGAAGAAACAAAACACCCCACAAAAACACAAAAATGAAAATCAAAACAAATAAGCCAAGGACTGTTTAAGACAAAAAAAAAAAAAAAAAAAGCAAAACAAAGCAAAGGGGCCACAAACAATGGCATCGAGCTTGTTTTGTGTTGGCTAACTACTCCTGGGCACGGGACCCGCCCTCGAGTGTGGTTTATATACCCAGTGAGACTCCACTGGAGCGAATTGTTTGTTCTTTCGCCTATAGGTATCGATTACAGACAGCTTCTTGGATAGGGGTAGGACCCTGTGACTCCTTCCACCTCCCAGGGGTGGTGCCCTGTCTGGCTTGAATTTGTGCAGCTCTTGGGTGTGCTGCCTGAGTCTCTACGAGTTCATACGTGTGTCAGTCCTGTTGTGTCCGGAAGACAATGTTGCCTTGGAGTTAGCTGTCGCCATTGGCTCTCGCTATCTTTCCATCTCTCCAAAGGATTCCAATTAGCCTGATCCTCTTATTCACTTTTAACCTAATAATTTCTGAATCTTCCTTTAATTTGTTGTTCTCATAGTCACAGTGTCCATTTACTTGACTGGTTGCCCTCTTCACATAGATGAGTCTGTCATTTTTAAGTCTTTCTATCACCCTTCAAATGAAAGCATTTAAAATTATAAATTTGCTCAAGTATCATTTTTTTTAAATATCCCCAAAATATCCCTGTAGTTTTTATTCACTTTAAATTGCTGTAATTTCATCCTGATTCCCTTTTCATTGAAGAATAAACTTTTGAAATATATTTAACTTTTTTATATTGGATGAGGAATTCAGTCGTCCTTTTGTGGCTTAAACATTAAGATTTCTTGCTCAGACGTTGAGGATTACTTAGCTGTATTCAGCTAGAAACTGTGAGTAGCTAAAGTATCCCTCTCTTGGGTGCCCATGTTCAGCATCCAGTACCTAGTGCCAACCTCTGCTAGCCACCCATGGTGGCTGCTCAGTGATAGGGCCTGTTTAGAGCTCTTCCAGAAACTAGAACCAGACCCTCTTTTGCAGTCCTGCCTTTGGTCCTCTTGGTCTTCAATGGTCTCATGGCTCTCAGCAGTCTGTCACTGCATCACAAGTCCGATACCTTGGCTCCCCCGTCTCTGGCTTCAGTGCACAGGGGGTAGGTAGGGTGCCAGGGTATTCTAAGGACAGTAGCAGGAGGTCTGATTGTTAGCCAATCAGAGTGTACACAGCCTCCTGTTTGACATTGGTGATAGAGGTCTGCGAGGTGGGTGTCCCGAGCAGCTGCAGGTTCTTAGAGGATCTGAAATAGTAGTGACTGAAACAGCCTTCCAGGGCAGGGACTATTGAAGTGGTGTCTTTCAGAACAGAACTGGAAGCAGAAGCTTTTGATGATCCAGGACAGCTGTGGCAATTTCTACGTATGAAGAGAATTCTCTGCTGGGCATTAGCATTGAGACTGGAGTCTCCCAGAGAAGGTGCATGAGGCATTTAAAGCAGCCAGTGTTGTGATGCCAACTGCCTGAATCATTGAAGTAGATGGTTGATGGCTATGTGGCTCTAACAAAGCCTGCAAGACTGAGGGGATCAGAGAGAAAACAACAGCTGTTTCCACTCTGGCCTCAGTCTCTACCAGACCCTGGGTAGTTACTAGTTATGGTTTTGACCAAAACATGCCCCTGCTGTTTCAAACATCTGACATCCTAGCAGCAGCAAAACTGACAGCTTCAATCATTTTAGGGGAAAGAAAAAAAATGAAAGTTTTTATAGGTCTCATGTAAAAGGACATGCTGATGAACCCAGTATTTGTGAGGCAGAGACAAGAAGATTGGGAGTTTGAGGCAAGATAGGACTATATAACAAGATCCTGTCTCAAAAGTATCCTCAGCTATCTAAGATGAAATTAGCATTCTTTCATTAACAAAATTTGTCAACACTTGCCCCAACTGAAGAGCCTTAGGGAGGCTTGGGGCCTCATAATCTGTCTCAGTTTGATTCTGGAATGTTCCCCAGTGGGTCTGTGTGAAAGGCCAGGTCTCTACCTTGGTTCTCCTAGGAGGTAGCAGACCCTTTAAGAGATGGTGGCATTAGTGGGAGCACTTCAGGTCATTGGGGACAAATGCATGCTCTTGAGAGACATGTTGGTCCATTCCTTCTCCTGTTTTGCCTCCTGAGGAAGTAGGTTTACTCCACCACATGGTCCCAACACAAGCTTCACCACACGCCAAAGCAACCAGTGATGGGTTCTATAGTATGATTTACTTTGTGTGCCTGGCGCTTTAAAGGACCCTGTGCCCTTCAGAGTCAGTTGCCTCTTGGACTTCTGGGAGCAGGAGAGGATATAAAAAGCCAACAGAGGCTGAAGGAGATTGAGTAGGGTCCAGCTGGGAGAAAAGTGGGATCAGAGAAGAGAGTTGGTGCAGAAGAAAGAAAGAAAGAAAGAAAGAAAGAAAGAAAGAAAGAAAGAAAGAAAGAAAGAAAGAAAGAAAAGAAAGAAGAAAGAAAGAAAGAGAAAAAGAAAGAAAGGGAAAGAAAAGAGTAGGCCTAGAGAAGAAAAGAGATTAAACAGAGCGAAAATAGGAGACAGTTGAAAGTGAATTGGGCTAGCAGAGAGAGAAGAGAAGACAGCTGGTGACAGTTGAGCCAGGAGAAGCTGATCTGAGCCAGAGAAGATATTATCAGGAGACAGTTAGGAGAAGAACCCATGAAGAACCCACCAAGTAGCTGAGAGAGAGAGAGAGAGAGACAGAGAGCACAAATTACATAGTTCCTCCTCCAAAATTGTGCTCAAAAACTCCTCTTGTCTTTGAAAGTTCACTGCCTTATTAATTCTTTCATGGTGATGGCAAGCTTTTGATATGTTTGGTATAATTTCTATTTCACTCACTTGAGTGTTTTGATTTTTAAAATCTGTTCAAGTTTTCTTTGCCTTTTAACCAATAGGCAAATTTTCAAAATGTTCCACATGTTTAAAAATATTGATTAGCCTCTCATATACTGAATATTCTACACTCTTATACAAAATTCCTCTCTATATCTATTCTATATTTTGTAAACTGTATAATTTAAATGTATGTTTATTTTTTAAAACCAATGCACTGATATATTAAAATATGCATGTTAAAGCTTTTCACCATTTATTTATTATTTATTCACATATTCATTTTACTTTTTTGAGGCAGGGTCTCATGTAGCCCAGCCTCAAACTCACTATGTAGCCAAGACTGATCTTAAAGAGTTTCTTACCCTCCTATATTCTCTTTCCCAATGCTGGAATCACAAACCATCACACACCTGCCATACCTGACCCCAATGTGGTTTTAGATTCATCACTCTGGCTCCCAGTTTCTACTTGATGGTTACTTATTTTTGAAGTTACAATGTAAGAGGAACAAAAATTGACCTAACTTTTGATAAGCAGAGTGTAGCGATGAAAAAGATAAGCTCAAGGGAGGAAGAGGCAGGAGAGGGATCCCTGAAGCTTACTGGCCAGGCAGCCAATACTACGTGGCAAACTCCAGGCCAGTAAGAGACCAAGTCTCAAAATACATGATGAATGGCATTCCTGAGAAATGGTCCACAGCTGCATGTACATACAAGTATACATACGTATGTATGTACATATAAAAAAAAAAAAAACAGGGTAACTTATGTATTTGTCCACGAATTCTTTGAAGTAGATGATCACAGAGGAGTATGGTTGGAGAAAGGATGTGATATCCTGGTAATTAACAGTGAAAACTTAGACCTGTTTGTTGAGCTTGTAGTCTATTTATCATACCCTTTACTCTAGGTGTAGAATGGGGAATACCATTCAAGGGTCTTTTTAAAGGAAGAGATGGTCAGAGAATTCTCTCTAGGTTTTATGGCTTGCCATCAACAAGGAAGAGTGGCAGGAGAAAGACAAAGAGACCTTCCGTTTTCTTTGTCGTCTCAAAGTCCAGGGTGCCATGCTGTGTGGTGGTGAGTTTTGAACCTCCATTACTCTGCATGCCAGTGCACAGGGAGATGGGGCAGGAGAGACAGTAAGAGAAGTGCTGAAGTACAAGTACTCATCCTAATGTGGCAAAGCACTCAAGAATTGATCCTGTGAAAAATCGGAGAAATGAGTTTCTGGAAAAGTCAATATAGCAAAGTCCCAGGCTTATGGAGAAACAGAAGTGTGGTGGGGTTTGAGATGAACACTCCTGGATTTATTTGTATGCCAGTGGTGTATCCTGATGATGCTTGAATGTTTTTGATGCCCTGGCTTCAGTATGTCATCAGGGCCAGCAAAGCGAAGCCTCAGGTCTCACCGCTGCCATTTCTGAGTGTTTTCTATCTTTGCATGAGAAGGGTTTAGACCATAAAATCCGGCATTCCTTTTAACACAGAACATCAGTCTCGCCCAAGTGGAGTGTATAAAATCTGGTAATGAGGTACGATAAATCTACTTTCTGTGAAGATCTGGGGTCCATAATCCCACATTTAATTAACATGCCTGAGACAGCACAGAGACACTTGGTTTCAGCCCAGTTCTCTCTGGAGTGCACACCATCGCTCACCTGCTCCCTGATGGCATGCCTAGGGCTGTTCAGGAGCATATGCTGAAACAGAACCGATTCAGAGAGAGCCTGAGACTGGGAATAGCATCCATCTCTCTACTCTAGGCCTTGAGCTGCTGGAACGTTAGGACTGCTCAGCCTCAAGACTGGGCAACAGAAAACCAGAAAAGATTTTCAGAAACTGTGTGAACCCACGGAATGAAAGGTGGTGTTCAAGGAAGGAAAGCCAGAAACTTCCCTGGGTGGCTGAACACCAGCCCTGGGCTTTCTTGACTTCTCACTCTCACTTTCTCTTTTCAGAGACCATTTCCCCTTGAGGATATCCCCTCATGGATGGACCAGGGCATATCCCATCTGTATAGCTGAAGGGGTGAGATGGGAGTCAGCTGTCAGCCAAGGGCCCAGTCCTACAAAAGCTAGCCATGCAGGGAGGTGGAGGAGTGCAGAAAGGCAGGGGAGTGTAGAAGGCACAGCAGAGCCAGAAAGCCTTGTTGTGCAACCTACCCCTTACAAGACAACTTCAAGCCTCTCCAAGAAAAAGTGAAGTTCCACTGTGTTTACTCGTTGTTATGGTTAACCTTTGCTGTTAACTTGACATGGAAATAAATCTCCGCGTGTGGTCTGTGAAGAAATTTCTAGGCAGGGTTGAATGAGTAGCCCATTCCACAGACTGGAATCCCTGCCTAAATAAAAAAAAAAAGGGGGGGGGAGGACAAAGGTAGCTAAGCAACAGCATCCATCATTCTCTGCTCTCTGACTAGGGATGCAGTGAAGGTAGCTGTCACAAGCTCCTGCCCTCAGGACTTTCTCACCAGGATGGACTGTACCCAAGGACTGTGAGCTCAACTAACTACTTCCTCCCTTATGTTCGTTTTGTCAAGCATTCTGTCACAGCAAGGAGATAAGTCATGAATACACCCAGGCACAAAGACATCAAACTATAGGAAGACACCTGAAGCAGCCAGGCATGGACTTCCCGGATACTGTGAGAGGCAGCAAGTGTCTATAGAACAAGAAGGTCCCTGCATAATCAAGAAACTGAACTTGATGGGAGTAGCCCAGCCCAAATGTGTTCTCATTTTAATGCATCCAGGAACTGACTTAGCCAGTAAGAATATCGCCATTCAAGCCGAGAGGTCTGAGCTCCCTATCCTGCTCCACTTTCTTCAAGGAGACCCACTCCTATCTGCGTCTCAACCCTTTGGTCCTAATTTCAAATAACTAGGGATGTTTCCGTGGCCTCCTCACAAACAGCTTGTAGTCTCAAATCAGAACGGATGCTCTGAGGCACACTGGGAGTTCCGCCAGTTTGGAGGAGGGGTAGATAATTAAGGAAATCATGGTGAATTAAGCTTTCTGCAATGAAGCGCAAACATCTTTTCACAAACAGCAGCACCCTGTTAGCTTATGTTTTGCCAGAGAGAGAGACAGGGTCTATCCGCCGGGTTTTCAGCCTGGTAAAACACATCTGGCTAGGAAGCCAAATATTTAAGGGTCATTAAAATCCCAGACTTCTTTTGCCAAGAACTTTTCTTTTTTGTTATTCAAGTGCAGAGCAGTTATGGAAAATGCATTCCATATGGTTTGTGAGGCATTCCTATTTACTCCATCAAACCATGGCTTTGAAAGAGCTTTTTGATGTCAAAGATGCGTTCAGATTTTATAGACTTTCCGAATGTAGCTTTTAAAGCATCTCCCTTTGAACCCAAAACATTTGCCAAGAGTAAACAGAACCAAAACCACAAGAGGTCAAGGGCTTTGTTGCAAACCAAGACCTCAGCTTGATGTACAGCTTCCAGAGATTTGAGGCCCCACCCCAAAAAGCTCCACAAAAGATCATGTTTCCCACATAAGTTACATGAAAATAAATACTTTAATGTATTCATATTTTATTAATAATGTAACACCCTCATCTACCACCTCCTACCTAGAAGCAGGGATGAAAGATAGTCACGCACTTAAACTATTAACAGAACTTTGGAAAGCTGGAGAAAAAAAAAATGTGTCTTTAAGTCAAAAAAGCAAAGCGTTATTTATAAATTCTTCTCAGTGAGGGTTTTCCAGCTGTAACAGACAAAGTAAGAAGGCACAGACCTCAGAAGAACTTTAAGATCCAGGAGCACACAGACCCTCCAGGGCTCACAGAGCAGAGAAGCCATGTGAGAATAGTTCTTTTTGACAGATAGGGAAACTGAGGACCACATCCCAGCACTGGTCAACAACAGTGCCCAGGACTTGGAGCTCCCAACCAGTCTCCTTTGTTCACTCCCTCTGGGGCTCCTCCCCTTTCTCCAGCTCAGCTTTGTCTTTCCCTTGACCCTGGGGCATCTACCACCAAACATCTCTTCTCTACCTTAAGTTCTTTCGCTCTCCACTCAGCGAGACAGCCCCTTCTGCAACACTTAGGGACTGGCCATGTAACTTCTGTGCGTCTCTCCAGGATTCTACCAGTTGCACAGCACAGCACTGCTGCTCTTCCTAACCTAGCCACCCTTCCCGGAAGCCAGTGTCTCCCAGCTAACTCTGCCCCACCCACTCTGCTTTCTCCAGACCCTGAGTTCACCGCAGCATATTGATGAGCCAGCAGCTTTGCGCTGTGCCCCTTTCAGTCCCCTTTGCTTCTCTGCACAGTATATCTTTCAGTTCTCAGCCGAGGCAGCACATCTCTGAGGACTTCTCAGCGACTATTGGATGCAAAGAATGTCGGCACCGGCGTCAGTGACTCCTGATGTGCCCAGTTGTTGGCTGAACACACCTTACACTCAGAAACTGGGAAGGAGAGCTAAAGGAGGACTCGCAAAGGGACCATATATCATTCCCTGCTGCAACCCTAGAGCCCAAAATAGTGCTAAGCTGGAACTTGGAAGCATAGCTCATTGAGATTCCTATCTCCTAGCCTAAAAGGAAAGAAAGATGGAAAGAATGTGGAGGGAGGAAAGGAAAGAGGAGGGAGGGTAGGAGAAAGGTGGAGAGAAGAAAGGCTCAGTATGTTTAGAACTTATTTAGTCTTTGATTTTTCCACCATTCACGGAGCAGCCTTCCCTCACCTACTGAGGCTCTGCCTTCCTCTAACTCCTTCAGCTCACTCATCAAGCCATTCTCTGGTCCCCAGGTATCTAGGATCCACTGGGTACTCTGAGATGCCAAGGCCTTCAGAGAAAGTCTGAAAGTTTAATCAAGACCATAAAAGCTCAACCTACAAGCAACAAAAAGATTTAGTGGTGGGAACTGGGGCAGCTAACTGGCATGAGAGGTGCCCGGGTAAAAATGGAGACTGCAAGTCTTTCTAGAGACGCACCAAAGTGCCCGGTGTGTCTCACGGAACTACACAGGTAGGCTTGGCTTCTGAAAACTCATGGACCATGCTCCTGTTGCTTGACTTGCCTCCTTCAGATCTCAAGTGTCACCTCTGTACTTTCTGTTTGTATTTTTATGAGGACCGAAAGGAAGCTCCCGGAGATCATTGTAGAACCCACAGCGTGGAACCACATTGCAGAACCCACTGTAGAACCACAAGGTCTGCCCGGCCCTTTCTTCTCTGAAGGTCCTGTTGAAGGCAGAGTGATCCCACACAAGATCCCGAAGAAGCCTGGAAAGCTACAGTGACCTTTTCTTCCTTTTGTTCTACAGACATGTTTGAGAAGCTCGTGCATTCCAGGACCTTTTCTCGGATCTCCATCTCTATGAAAAGCAGCCTGACTCCCAAGGGAAAGGAAGGCAGTAGGGAAATTACTGCAGAACTTTTACTTAGAGGTTAGCTGCTGTCTAGAGAAGGTCATGAGCTACACTTCAAGCAAGCATGCTGGAAAAGGCTTCCCTAGGAGGCGCCATTGAAGGTGCAGTCAGCTGGGAGACCAAGCCAGGTGGTGTATGTTTTGTTTTTAAGGCAGGCTGGCCTCCATTTCTCTGTGTAGCTGAAGGTGACCTTGAATTTTTGATCCTCCTGCTTCCACCTCCTTCGTGCTGGAATTACTGGCATGTGTCACCACACCCATCTCAGGTGGTGCAGTTTATAGAAACCAGGACCTCATCCCTGTAAGGCAAGCACCTCTACCGACTGGAGCTACCTCCCAGCCCTTAATTTATCTATTTGAACGAACACCAGATAAGCAGTAAGAAGGACCTGCTCAGGTACCTTTTCATGGAGTGAGTCTATCACCAGCCCTCCCTCCAAACCCCATGTTCCTCACTAACTTTCCCAATCCTTCTAGCACCCCCTCTACCACCACCACCACCACTCCAAGTTAATTCTCTTGCTTTGCCTCAAATTGATATCACAATCCTCCACCCCGGGTTCCCAGCTGGGCCCTGCTGTCTGTGTCAAGTTGGCTCCCTGCAGCATGGCTCCAGGCATCTGGGTAGGAGGAGGCACTGTAACCAAAGGAATGAAGGACAGCCTGGACCATGGGAAGATACAAGAGGTGTGTGGGTGAAGCCACCAAGGTCGAGGAGTGAGCACGCACGTAGAATTACCAGGTTCTTTGACGATGACTCTTGGAAGTGAGCACCTTTCTCCTCAAGTACCTCCAGGACCACAGCTGAGTTTAAGTTCAAGGGAGGAGATTTTTAAAAATGTATTCACGGGGAGCACCAGCTCAAGTATCCCCTTAGGGATAACTTTGGGAACAAATCTGTACTGAAACCATTCGTTGCTGGGGACGAGAATGAAAGGGAAATTGGGGGCGTGTAGTATTCCTGAAAGAGTTCTGACCCTGGGACTTAAAAACAGAGTCAGTCAGCTTTCGAATGTTCCGGTTAGAAGAAGGGGGAGGAGGAGGAGGAGGAGGAGAATTTGTAAATAATTTCATACTGCCAAGTGGTAGATCCTAAATAGCAAACAAGACAGCTGAGAGGAGGGCAGTGGAAGCTCAAAGGAAAAGAGCTCTTCAGAGCAGGGACCTTAGAGGCTGGGACTTCAGCAGAGGCTCATGGGCTATGGGGTAAATCTTATGTATAAGAATAAATGCATATAGCACATAATGTGGAGGGTGAAAAATCATGCCATATATCAGCACCCAACTACCCCCCACACACTCAGTTTCCCCTCTCCTTGCTGCTCCTTGCCAGTCTTCCACAGGTACTGGAAATCACACCTCAGACCATGAGCTTCCACACAGAGAAGTTAGGAAGCATATCTTAATTAGTCACAAGTGACAGGCACAAGAGTCAAAACGAGGCGGTAAGAAAGGTGAGATCATTATTCCAAAAGTAGTGGGCTTTTCCACTCCTTGGTGTTGTGTGTGTGTGTGTGTGTGTGTGTGTGTGTGTGTGTGTGTGTGTACATGTGTGTGTATATATATGGGCGGGATATGCATGTTTGGAGGTGTTGGGTGAGCATCTTCCTTAATTACCTTCTACCTTGTATCCTGCAGATTTATGTTTTAATTTTTCAATTGTGTATATATACACGAGAGAGAGGAGACTGGAATGGGGGAGGGGGAGGAGAATGCAGGTGCCTACAGAAGCCAGAGGTATTTGATCCCCTCACTCTGGACTCACCTAACTTACAAGTAGTTAGGAACCACCCAGCATGGGTGCTGGGATCAGCACGGGTCCTCTAGCAAGATGCTCTTAATCATTAAGGTATCTCTCCAACTCTTCATCTTATTTTCTGAGTCAGGGTCTTTCCCTGAACTTCCTGATTTCAGCTAGACAGGCTGGCCAAGAACTTTCAGAAATTCCTGGCTTTTTGTGTGGAGGCTGGGAATCCAAACTCAGGCCCTCGTGTCTTCAAGGCACACAGTTTACTAACTAAGGCATCTCCCCAGCCCCTCCTGAGGCAGAAAAAGAAGAAACTATCTCTCTCTCTAGTATATAAGATAAAGTACCTAGGGAAGACACCTATTGGCTGATTGTGGTCAAGAAGTACATGGAATAGGTTGATGGGATGTGTCCCCAAAGGCAAAATCTGCCAAATTTTTCATTAGAGGAAGCAGGGAGGAGAAGGGAAGGAAGGCATACAAGATAAATAAAACCAACTCACATATATTCTCCACCCTTATTACTGCAAGAGACACATGGGCTCTAGAATCTTGGTTAATTATGCCTCTGCTGATCTTCCACTAGCCAGGAGGACAAATGCCACAGCAAAGAAAATATAGACTATGGTATCAGACAAATTCAAGTTCAAATATCAGCCATACAGTGTGCTAGCTGTATAATCTTGGGCACATTGGTTAAACTTCATGAGCTCTGTTCCTTCATTTACAATGGGAGCAGCAAGGCTTTGATGCCTCTATGTACCAAGGATTAAGTGAGAAATATATGGGAAAGATTTAGCATACATTGCCTGACACAAAGACATCAATAAACATTTGCTCAGTGAGTGAATTAATTAATTTGAACTTCTCAGGTCAGAAAGGACGTGGCTTCCCTGTCCTAGTTCCATCACTCAGCAACAGAATGAGTTTTGCCCTTCTTGTAAGAGTGGATGCTGGTACAGTGTCAGTTCTAGTCCAGAGAAAGCCAAATGGTAAAGAATGGGCTATGGGCTGAGCAGAGCCAGGCAAGAGGCTGAAGTGCACATAGCCACAACTGAATGTCACACAGCAGTCCTGGACACCGCAAGGAGCCTGATATTGGTCTAAGAACTAATTATTCAGTTTCCACATCAAATCTACAAGGTCTCAAATGCTATAGCTGTCTCTCCAGTATAATACCAAGAAGGCAAAACTACCTGTCACACGGGGCCACACCTCCTCCAGATGCCCTGAGCTGAGCTTCATTCGGCATTCCAGGGAAGAAAGTCTCTAGAAGCTTCTCTAGGAGATGGGGGTGGGGGAAGACTCTAAGCTGAGAGTGTTGAAGTGACCCAGTGACAGCTACACTAACTGACAGGGTCAGGATCCCATCTTTTTAATGTACGTACATTGAAGCACTCAGTGAGTGAGTGTTAAGATGGCTGGAAGAAGAGGAAAATCATGTCACTTCTAGGAGAATAGAATTAGAGATTACAGAGTAAAATAAAACAGACTCAGAGTGACACATCTCTCATAGGAAGACTCCGGAAAACAGAGAAGTGGTGTGGTGGCTTGAAAAGGACGGCCTCATAGACTTCTGTGTTTGAATGCCTGGCCCATAAGGAGGGGCCTTGTTGGAGGAAGTGTGTCACTGCGGGGGCAGGCTTTGTAGGTCTCCCGTGCTAGAATGTTCAGTATAACACAGCCGGCTCGATACCTGTGAATCAAGATGTAGAACTCTCAAATCTTTCTCCAGCACCATGTCTGCCTGTATACTGCCATTTTCCTGCCATGGTGATAATGGACTAAACCTCTGAAACTGTAAGCCACGTTTTCCTTTGTAAGAGTTGCAGTGGTCGTAGTGTTTCTTCACAGCAATAGAAACTAAGACAGACGTGAAAGCAGAAGGGAGCTATTTAAAAGAGGAAGACAGCCACCCACGCGTTACCACAAAGACATCTGTCGTGACAAATGTCCACATTTCCAGGTCATGACGTTTTGGACCTCTCTTCACAAAGGAGATACGTCCGACATCACCTCCTATACCTTACAGATTAGAATTTTCTCTGTATAGATTTAGAGTGGTCATGTGCTTGTTGTATTTGCGTGGGACTGTATTCACGTGAGTGCGCCTGAGTGTGCACACGTCTGCACGTGTTGTTCCTCTGGTGACATCACCTCTTCTTTTTCCTCAGACAGGGTCTCTCCCAAGCCTGGAATCCACCAAGCAGGCAAGGCTTTCTGGCCAGTGAACCCAGGGGACTCACCTCTCTGCCTTCCCACTGCTGGGATTACAAGTTCATCCAAAGACACACTGTTGACCCTGTGCAGCTGCTGCTGTTGTTTAACACGGATTCTGGGGATCAAACTCAGGTCCTTGTGCTTGCACAGCAAACACTTTATGAGTTCAAATATCTCCCCTTCCTGAGTTGTGATCCATGATTTGTAATCCCTGTAGGAATGCTTTTTTTTTTTTTTTCATTTGTGTGGGTAAAGGTATACGGCGCGTGCATGGGTATACTACAGGCCTGTGGGTTTACTTGCCCCTTTGGGCACTTGTGGATGGGTTCTCCAATCATTTCTCAGGATGAAACACTTTGAACAGTAAAAAGGAAAGTTACTAATCATTGTACCAGGAGCACAGGTATAAACCAAGACAGCTGCCCTAGTTAGAGGAACAATTAATTAACCATCATTCATTCACACTGAGCTACATCAAATATTTGATGTCTTGTGAAAACATCTTTGCTCCTCATCAGTCTTTTCTGACCTCAATTTTTCATAGGATTTCTTGACAGAAATTGTTCAGGGAAAGGAGCAGACAAATATATATTCCGAGTGACGCTTTTCCACGGTTGCTGATTTAGTTAAAGTGGCTTTTAAACATTGTCTCTGGGTAATCTAAGTTGGCTATGGAACAACAGAACAGCAGGGGTCTAATCGAGATTTAGCAACCTGAGGCTAATTGTAATTTCTCTTCCTTTCCTTTCCAAGTCATTTTCTTCTCCTGTCTTGTCTTTGAATCTCTGTCTCTGTGTCAGGTTTAACTAAACTGCTTAGACGATTCAGTGGCCTGTCTTCCTCTGAGGCCATGAAGGACCCTAGAGGACAGTAGAGGAAGATTTGGTTTTAGTTGTGGGGGTTTTTAAAGACTCTCTTTTTGTACTTTTAATTGTATGTTATGTGGTGTACATGTTGGGGAAGGCAGGCAGTAATGTGCCCACTAGTACAGGTGCCCACAGAGGCAAAAAGAGGGAGCTGGAGTTAGAGCCAGCTGTGAGCCACCAAAAGTGAGTGCTGTGAAGCAAGAGCACCACGTGCTCTTAACTGTTGAGCCACCTCTCGAATCCATTTTGGGTTTTGTGCCTTTTTTTTTTTTTTTTTGTTTTTGAGACGGGGGTTTCGTGTGTCCCAGGCAGGCCTCAAACTCACACTGCAGCCAGGAATAATCTTTATCATCTCTTGTCTCCACCTCCTGAGTGCTTGGATTACAGGTACAGGCATGCCCTACCATTGCTACATTGTATGTAATGCTAAGCATTAAACTCAAAGCTAGTCAAGCACTCTACCAGCCAAACGCTGTCACCAGCCCCCAAAAGAAGGATTTGGATATAATGCCCATCCCAACAGAAAAGAGTACTTAGTGATGCAGAATTCCAGATGTTGTGAGGATCTAGAAGACCCTTGACTTTCTTACCTTTCCCCACAATGATTTCTTGCTTGAAACCTCTACCTGCAAGCCACTCGCTATCCCCAGATTCCTACTGATAGACCTCTGTGTCTTTCTCCCAAGCTGCTTTACTTTGCAATGCTTTAATTAATGCACTAAAAGGAAAAAGGAAGCCAGGAGGCATTATTTCCCATAGAGAAAGCACAAAATTTCAGCAGGTGCAAGGCATTCACCAGACATTGAATTGGGAAAAAAAAAATGCAAGTCTTCCAGAAAGGGCCCAACCAGAACCCCACTGACTTTGGCTAACAGCAATTTGGAACTTCTAAATTCTTTCTAGCAAGAAAGAATCCTTGAGATTGGATAGCTAAAATCAGGGACAGGATTTTTCTGGTGTCAGTAATTTTTCCCCAGTTTCCTATAAAAAGTATAACCCCAAAAGTAGATGTTTTAGATGGAGACATACGTGGGGAAGTAAGAGGCTAAGAGGGAAGAATGAAAATTGAGGGATGGAAAAACCGTGGGAAAAAAAGATGAATAGTTGATGAGAAGAAATGTATGAAAAGTCCCTGTCATTCAGAAGGAGCATAAACAATTTGGAATATGGCTGGAATGCCACATAAATCATAGTCAAGGCAACAGGAAAGTCAAGGGCCATAGAGTTCAGAGTTTTTTTGTTTGTTTGTTTTTTTATTAATTCAATTTACATTTTGATCATAAGCTCCTCGCTCCTCTCCTCCCAGTCCCACCCTCCCTTTCATATCTCCTCTCCCATATTCCTCAGAATAGGGGAGCCCCCCTACACAGACACTCCAGCTCATCATTCACATGAGTACTGAGTTCTTCCTCCTCTGTGGACTTCTAAGGAAGTCCCATCAGGGAAAAGTGATCAGAAAGCATGCAACATACTCTATGTCAGAGATATCCTCCACTCTCCTAAAGAGTGGGCTCATATAAAGCCTAAGATGCCCATCAGACTTATCTTCTTAGGGTCAGTTAGGGTCAGTGCATTGTAGTACATCAATCATGTACTATATGACGAAAATCCACTTATAAGTGAGTATATACCATATGTGTCTTTCTGGGTCTGTGTTACCTCACTCAGGATGATCTTTTCTAGTCCTATTCATTTGCCTGCAAATTTCATGATTTCCTTGTTTTTAATGGCTTAGTAGTATTCCGTTGTGTAAATGTACCACAGTTTATTTATCCATTCTTCAGTGGAGGGATATCTAGGTTGTTTCCAGTTTCTGGCTATTACAAATAAAGCTGCTATGAACATGGTTGAGCAAATGTCCTGGTTCTATCTGGAGCATCTTTCGAGTATATGCCTAGGAGTAGTATAGCTTGGTCTTGAGGTACAGCTACTCCCAGTTTTCTGAGAAAGCACCAGATTGATTTCCATCGTGGTAATACAAGGTTGCATCTCCACCAGCAATGGAGAAGTGTTCCCCTTTCTCCACATCCATGCCAGCATATGTTGTCAATTGAGGTTTTTTGTTTGTTTTATCTTGGCCATTCTAACAGGTGTAAGATGGAATTTCAGAGTTGTTTTGATTTCCATTTCCCTGATGACCAAGGACGTTGAGCATTTATTCTAGGTGCTTCTCCACCATTCAAGATTCCTCTGTTGGGAATTCTCTTTTTAGCTCTGTATCCCAATTTTTGATTGGATTATTTGGTTTGTTGCTGTTTAATTTCTTGAGTCCTTTATATATTTCTGAATATTCGTCCTTTGTCATATATAGGATTGTTGACCATCTTTTCCCAGTCTGTAGACTGCAATTTCATTGTATTGATAGTGTCCTTTGCTTTACAGAAGCTTTTCAGTTTCAAGAGATACCATTTATTAATTGTAGATCTTAGAACCTGAGTTGTTGGTGTTCTGTTCAGGAAGTCTCCTATAACAAGGAGTTCAAGGCTCTTACCCACTTTCTTCTCTAGCAGATTTAGTGTAACTTGTTTTAGATTGAGGTTTTTGATCCACCTGGGCTTGAGTTTTGTGCAGGGTGATAAATATGGATCTATTTGCATTTTCTGCAAGTAGACATCCAGTTATATCAGCACCATTTGTTGAAGATGCCATTTAATGGTTTTGGTTCCTTTGTCAAAAATCAGGTGTGCATAGGTGTGTGGGTTTATTTCTGGGTCTTCGATTCTATTCCATTGATCAACCAGCCTATTTCTATGTTTTTATTACTATTGCTCTGCAGTATAGCTTGAGATCAGGTTTGGAGATACCTCCAGAAGTTCTATTATATATAGGATTGGAACAGCACTGGTGATGTACAGCAGCCAATGAATTTCATGCAACTGCAAGATACCGATCAAGCATGGTTTTTTTTTTTGTTTTGTTTTGTTTTGTTTTGTTTTTTCCCAGAAATCAGCCCGAAGGGGGAACCTACATCCACATAATTGAAGCAATGTGGTTCATTTTGGTACAGACACAATTTTTCCCATTCTGATACAAGAAAGTCTGTTCTCCCAAGGGTCTGCCTAAGGGTGTGCTATGATGTGAGTGAACATGATCCTCAGCTACATTTTTAGAGGAAATTCTCAAAAAAATTCTCCCCAGGCTCATCCTTATTTATTCAACGTGCTCCGCAATAGTTTATTTATTCAACATTTAACAAATAGCTGTTGAGAGCTTATTGTGAGGCAGGCATTGTTCTAAGCCTGAGGGACACATTGATGAACAAGACAGGCATCGACCCTGCTCCCATGAGCTGGTACAGTTGGATGGCATCCAATCAAAGATCCAGTCGAAGAGGTCAAATTAGGGCCACCAAGAAGTTTAAATATCACTCCCCAGTGCTAGGAAGATGACACTTTGTTTAAGCTTGGCTTGCAGGCTCAATTAAAGCAGTCAGGGTATATGCAAGCATGTGTCTGTGCACAGGTGCACAGTATGTGTACAAACACAAATAAAGTATATGTGAATATTTACAGCTTGCTCTGCGTTTGATTTTCACCAGACCTCTAGACACATCTGTAGACCTGCTGGCCATTTCATGATTTTGAGTGCTGACTTAGGGGATAGATCAATAGATGATCCATGCCCATCAAGCCCCTTCCAGGAGAATGGTATACATGCTTGAACCTTGTTTGCACATCTTTCTTAAACAATAAAATTTCTTCTGACCTGGTCTATGACAAGACACCAGAGTCCAGCAAACATCACCTCAAGATTCTCACCTCAATATGAGATTTCCCCAAGTGGGAAAGGGGGAGCTTTGGGGGGAATTTTGAGGTAATATTTTAAAATATAATAAAAGTGGAGGATTTGTCCTTAGATCTCAGACCTTAACTTTCTCCTGTTCTCGGGGAGATCAAATGAAACCATCCCAGCAGACAGACCCCAGAAATTCCACAACTATATCCATCACCCACAGGTGGCCAGAATAGTACTCTGAAGACTTCAGGTTTCTAGGTTGTTGTATGTGGATTCCTAACTTGAAAAGGGGAAAGGAGGAACTGAAAACTGAGAACCTATAGAAGAGATAAAAGGCTCAAGTGATCCCAGGGGAAGAGACTCTACAGTCAGCCAGGGAAAGAAAGAAAGAAAGAAAAGGAAATGAAACACAAAGAAAACGCTCCTCACACAGGGAGCAAAGTGGGGCCTCCTTCATGTGGCCAAGCAGCCCTGCATCTATTTGAAGTATTGGAATCTTTTACAAAGGCTGTGCTATGATATAAATGGCCATTTCTAAAGCTCCAAATGCTTTGGTGTGGAATGCTGGGCGTTAGAACTCTCTGCTCTAATAGCACTTAAGATGGAAACATACTTCTCACCATACCCAATAAAATATTTATCAGAAAGAAAAGGGAAGTTGAAGAGGTACCCAATGGAAAACCCCCCTATTCATGGCTAAGTGGAAGCCCAGAGTTGTGTACTGTCTCTAGAAAAGAGCAAGAGTCGTGCTGATGTAGTAGTCTTCTAGGGATGGGATGAGGAAACTGTTGTTACCATCAGGGTTGTTCCAGATTCCATTGGTATGAGTAAATATCAAATTGCCCCCAAACCCAGAAGCTCAGTAACATTTATTTCCCACAATCCCCAGAGGCTGGGAAAACAGCCATAACTTGGCTGAAGGTGTCTCACAAGGCTCAAATTCAGTATTGGCAGGATCTGCTGTCATTGCAAGGATGGACAGGGCAGATCTGCTTCCAAGTTTACTTTAATGGCTGCTGGCAGGCCTCCAGTCTTTTCTGATTTCAGGCTGAAGACATCCTTCTTGCCACATGGACCTTATCATGGAATAGCTTATAATGTGACAGCTGTCTTCCTCAGAGTGAGAAAGTCAAGACACCAGGATAGAAGGCACAATCTTTTTGTAGTCCAGTCATAGAAAAGACCTCCCATCATGTTTGCCATGTGAGAGGCAAATCACTAGGCCTATCCCATGTGCTCAAGAAAAGACCATCACAGGCCGAGAGTGATGCTCCTCAGTCAAGGCAACCTTTCTTCTTTACTCCTGGAGCCCTGAGAAGTTGTTTTGGATTTTTATGAATAAAATACGAAGTACAGAGGGCTAGAGATTGGCTAGTCGGTTAGTAACATGCACGGCTCTTGCTAAGGATTAGAGGTCAGGCCCCGATACCCACATCAAGTGTGTCCCAGCCATCTGTGACTCCAGTTCCAGGGGATCCAACACCCTCTTCTAGATGTCATGATCATCTGCACTCGTGTGTGCACGCACACACACACAGATACATACACACACTTAAAATAATAAAAATTAATCTAAAAATAAACTAGTCAGGTATAGTAAAATCTACAAGTGTAGAACTTTAGAAGGGGCAGAAATCGTCACCTGTGGCTTAGAAGTGTTCTCTGAGTAATTTCTCTAGTCCAACCCTCCCTTTTCTCATCTGAATCCTGTGATAATGATCATTTCTGCAATTAGGGTAATGAATTATAAATTCCAGTGAGATGCTGGATTTGTACTGGTTATTACTAATTAACAAGTGCTAGCTAACATTTTTAGCCTGAAGCACTGTTAAATACCAAGATATCATTAGACTTCTCTTCCAGAAAGTGAGGGAAAGCAAAATCTTCAGAAAGCAAGTAAGATATATGAAATGCACAAGTCATGAAGAAAATTTTAACCCAGCACACAGCTTAGAGAAGCAAGAATACCTCTACAACATCATAGTATTCGTAGAAACTCTAAGGACTCTAAAAGCCTGTGGTGCAGGGAACTGATGTCACAAGTTACATAGCCCTAAATATAAACACTACCACTATAAAGCTTCTCAGAACAAAACCAAGAGACTATTTCTGTGTAGTTGGGCTGGATAAGCTTTTTTAGGAAAGCTAGGCCTGTGGCTCTTGCCTATATGCTTGAGTAGCTAGGACAGGAGGACTGTCATGGGCCTGAGGACAGCATGGGCTGCACAATGAAACTTCATCTCAGAAAAAAAGGATAAGCTATAGAAATTTACAACCATAAAAGTAAATAAATAAACTGAAGTTGAAACCAAATATTCCAAGTCATCTTACTCCAGAGACACATGCATACCTGTGTCTGTCATGGTACTACTCACGTTAGCACAGTTACTCAGCCAGCCTTGGAACTCATCAGTGGATGGACCTATAAGTAAAACTAACTATATATCCCAGTCAGGTTTTAGCTGTGAGAACATGTCATTTGTAGGAAAAAGGATCACTCTGTAAGTGATCATCATTATGATCACCGTATATTTTTTTTCCTAATATGTAAACTCTAGGGTAGGGGAAGAAGACATGAAGATAAAACGGAGACCACTAGTGGTGTGGGAGGGGAAAGTGGGAGAGTTGGGAGTAGGGAAAAGAAGTGCAACAGAGCAAGGGTGAATATGATGGACAGCTAATTTTGGTTGTCAAATTAAGAAAAATCTAGACGAGTGAAAAAAACCTCTGAGCATGTCTGTGAGGGCATGTCCAGGTGTGGTTAGATCATGAGAACCCTGCTCTACTGAATTCCTTTATGGATTCATAATATGATGGTATTATTGGGAGATGACAGAGGGGTGAGTTGTTGCCTAGTTGGAAGAAATGGGTGTTGTTAAAACTCTACAAAGAGTTTTGTCAGTTTCAAAACTTAACTTGAGTCTTTAGCCCAACGATCCCACTCCAGCATATTCACCTGTAAAATAAAATGGAAGCACGCACACACAAAAGGTGATACATACCCACAGTAGCTTTACTCATAACAGCCAGAAACTAGTAACAGCCTGGGTACCCCACAAAGAAAAAGAAACACAACTGTGATTTCTCATAAAAATGGACTAATACTCAGTTATAAAAATGAACAAACCACTGATAGACAAAGAGACATGTGGAGAAAGAGCCTTTCACACAAGGCTTCACACTGTTTGATTCCATTTTACAGGGATTTTTGGAACAGATAAAACTAATCTTCAAGGATAGGAAGCATAACATTATTTCTGTGGAGGTAGGGATGACTTAGGAAGAGATACAATGAAGCTCTCAGGAGTTATTGAAATACCTTGATAGGAGTGCGGTTTACATGGTTATAGCTGTTAAAGTTGATTCAAATATGCCTCTAAGATACATGCATGTCAGTGGGTTTCGGTTAAACCTATTTTTTTTTTAAATCCAATCTTAGATTCTATTTAAGAAACAGGTAAGATGGTTTTTCAATGAAATGGAAATTAAAAGAACCTAGAAAACCCAAACAACCTTGAAAAGGAGTTAAGGTAATATGAATTGTTACTGTCGGGTTTCATAACTTAACATTGATCTATGATATCAGAACAATCATATTCTTAAGGAAAGACAGAGAGACCAGTATAAGAGAATCCAAGAAGGGCCGTACTTAGGTAACCAATTGATTTGGGGACCTGCGCTGGTTAGCTTTTCTTTTTTTTTTTTTTCAATTAAAAGTATATTTTTTCTCTCTCTCACACACAATACATCCTGACCATAGTTTCCCTTCCTTCCACTCCTCCCAGTTCCCTCACACACATCTTCCCTCCCCCAGATCCACTCCCCTTTCATTTCCTCTTCAGAAAAGAGCAGGCATCCAAGAGATACTGCCAAATAGAACAAAACGAGGCAATAAAACAAGGCAAAAGCTCTCATATATCTAGGCGGGACAAGACAACCCAATAGGAGAAAAAGGGTCTCAAGAGCAGGCAAGAGTCAATGACATACCTGTTCCTACTGGTAGGAGTAAAACACCAAGCTAACAGCCATAACATTTATGCAGAGCACCTGGTACAGACCCATGCAGGCACGGAGCTTGCCTCTTCAGTCTCTGTGAGCCCATATGAGCCCTAGACCATGTTCTAATGGTGTCCTCCAGCCCCTTGACTCCTACAATCTATCCTCCCCATTCTCATCTGGTTTTCCCAATCTCTGAGGAGAGACCCAATTGAGACCTCCAATTTAGACTCTCTCTACATAATGGCTGTGAGTCTCTGCCTGCTCCCAATCTTCTGAAACCTCTCTGATGACAACTGGGCAAGGCACTGATCCATGAGTATAGCAGAATATCATTAGGACTTATTTCATCGATTTTTTTTTTCTGTCAACTTGACAGGAGCTAGAGTCATCTGGGAAGAAGGAACCTCAATTAAGAAAATGCCTCCACAAGATCTGGCAGGTCTGTGGGGATTTTCTTAATTAGTGATCAATGAGGGAGAGCCCACCACATTGTGGGTGGTGCCATCCTGGGCTGGTGGTTCTGGGTGCTAAAAGAAAGCAAGCTGAGCAAGCTATAAGAAGCAAGCTAGTAAGCAGCACCCTTCCATAGCCTTGGCATCAGCCCCTGCCTCTAGGTTCCTGCCATGAGTTTCTACCGTGACTTCCTGCAACAACAAACTGTGATATGGACATGTAAGCAAAGGAACCTTTTCCTCCTCCCCAACTTGCTTTTGGCCATGATGTCCCATTACAGCAGTAGAAAGAAACCCTAAGATAGCACTTAACAGCCCGGTTGGTGAAAAGAATAGGTTCTTTTATTGTTTTGTTTTGTTTGTTTGGCTGATATATACAGATAAATATCGATTTATCTGTATGGGGAAAAATGTGAACAAGTCATGCCTCACATCATACACAAAAAAATAATCCAGCATGAGTCATATATTAGCATAAACCACCAATGAAACTGCCAGAGTAAATCACAGAATATCTTTGCAACCTCTGAGGTAGACATAGGTTTCTTCAGAATGAGGAAAACATTAATTATAGGGGAAAATTCTGCTAAATTAGACTTTATCAAAATTTAAAATCTATAAATGATATGGTTTTGTTTCAGAAACAAAGGAAATCATTGCCTCATGTTGGGTGCCAACCAATGACCCCACCAGGCTCTGGCATACACTGCCAACCCAATGGACACACAGAAGACCCTGGTTAAACCAAATTGATCAAAAACAAAACCAGAAAAAACACAAATGTGGGGAACCTAATAGGGTCGAGAGAAATTAATAGAAACAGGAAGGAGATATGAGAAAGAATGATCAGAATGTACTATATATACATGTATGACACTATCAACAAAATAAGATACTGTGTGTATGTATGCATGTATCATTTTGAAGAATGGGTAGGACTGATTATATAATCACCTAATATTTAGTTAAATAATTATATAATTATCAATTATTATATGAGTGCTGTTATATAATTATGTAATAATTATATAATTATAAGTAAGCAAAAATTCATAAGCATGCATCTGACAAGCATACATCCAAAATATGTAAATAACTTCCCAACTCCCAACAAAAGAAAGGTCTGTAATTTTTTTTTTTCCTTTTCAGACTAGATCTCAGACTGTGTAGCCAAGGCTGGGCTTGAACTCTCAGTTGTCCTGCCTCCATCTTTGAAGTGTTGGTTTAGGTGTGCTCCACCATACCTGGTTGTCTTTAAGTTTTAACGTAAACAGCAATTGAATATTTATGAATGGCTAATAGCACATGGAAAGGAGGGAGCAGTAGCATTAATCATGAGAGCAATGTCAAAATAAAAATGAGATATGATCACATACACACACACAGAGAGAGAGACACACACTCATGCATGTGAATGCTTGCCATATTACAGACCAATGATATGAACTGCTGGGACTTAGATCAGTGGGGGCTTTCATTAATGTCGGGCGTATAGAATGGCAAGCCACTATAGAAATCTAACAGTTTTCCATAAAGATAGACTTCTTTATGCAGTGTGACTCAGCAATTCAACTGCTCTGTATTTACCCAAGAGAGATGAAAACTTATTCACTGAGTCAGACTTGGGCAAGAACACTTATAGCAGCTTTATTTAATGTAGACAAAAATTGGGAAAAGCACAACTACCCTTCAACAAGTGAACAGATACATAATGAAGTTAGCATCATAAAAGAGTGTTACTCATCAATAAGGAAGACTTAATTATGAATGCATGCAACAGCAACTGTGAACTTCAGTGACACCTTACTGAAAAAAAGCCAGATACAAAGACACCCAGTGCCATTCAATTTACATGAAGTGCTAGAACAAGCTAAATTAATTTCTGTTGAAAGAAACCAGAGCAGTCTTTTTCTGAGGGCCTGGGGTAACAGGGTCAGAAAGAATGAGAAGGACCAATAGGAGCATTTGGGGGTGATTAAAAGGCCCTGTCTTGGTAAGGGTGTGAGCTACATGGTTGTATATATTTGTGAAAACTCATTAAGCTTGGCTCTTGAAAAAAATCTATGCACTTCTCTCTGTATAATAATTACCTGTCAATTTAAAAACAAAGATATAACATTTCTTACAGGAGAGATGGGGATGAAATCATGTGCAAAGGGGTGAGAAAATATCAGTATTCAGGTAAGCCATAATTCACAGGCAGGCATCAACAAAAGATGCCCATGTAGGTTGAAGTATTTGTTTTCTTTAAAAGTTGTAAAGGGTTGGATTTTGTTTTGTTTTTTTGTTGTTGTTGTTGTTTTGTTTTGTTTTGGCAAATGGCTTATTTTTTAATGCTGTCTATGATTGTGTCGAGTAACTCTTGTTTTTAAAGCAGTCTTTTTGGAAAATAACTAATTTTCCAGTAAGTTCACTGCACTGTCCTGGGGTGTGGACATTGCATTGGTCAGATCATAAAACTGTTGCAGCTAGTTTTTATACTTACACCTTATACCATCACCTACCCAAGGCCCAAGTAGCCAAGAATAAATGGGTAACTACTTCAGTGCTGAGCTGGCAAGTGTGATATGAAACAACAAATGGGACCACCCCACACATACTCTCAATTTCTGCTTAGCCCTTTCTGTTTTAGCTCAGTAAATTGAGCCTTTGGGGTGCCCCAGGCTCTAGTTTCCCTGAAAGCATTTTTAGATATTGTACATAGATACAACATATCAAGAAACAATAAGGAAACTTTTATAGTTGGTAGAGAACAAATTTAATCTAATTATAGATCAGCCATTCACACACACAAACACACACACACACACACACACACACACACACAGGCACATTGGCTAGCAGAATGGTACATGGAGAGAATGTAGGGTAAAGCTCTTTACTCATTGTAAAGATGGGTGGCCTCATCCTTCCTCCATTCTCTTCCTTAAGCCTGAAAATGACCAAAGCAGGATTTTAAAAGAAAGCCTCATTGACAGGACTCAAGTTAAAAGTGAGATAGAGCATTTTTGCCTAGGAATTCCCCCAGAAATTTCCTGTGCCTGGCCTCTATCAGTGAAGTGGGTAATTGCCTGGTCTCTAAGATGCTCCATTCATGAGATCTGAGGACCCAGTCCTCACTCCTCTCTTATTCAGAGGAATAAGCACCACACACTGAAGGCCACAGGTGATTTTAAGTGTCTGCACCCCAGAGTAACAAGTGAGAGATTTAATGTACTTAAGAAGAGAGAATGGAAAAAGAGTGAGTATTCAAGCTTGGGTTTTCTTTCAGCCACTTCAGAGTGTCCCTTGTAGGAGTTTGCCTTCAAACACCCACAACTGTCATAGAGTTGGCACATGTAGAGCAGAGCAGGTGAGTTATTCCCATGGCCATCCTGCCAGAAGACGATCATTCCATCCTTTCTAGAGTGATCAAGAAAATAAAGCTGGTGAGTCACACCTGAGGTATTCATGAGACCATCCTGCCAGAGGATATAGACCCCTTCTGTAGGGACTGAGAAAGCCCTAAGTGAGTGATGCCCTGGGTAAATGTGAATTTTGCAAAGGGCACTGCCATGTCAAGGACTACAAGACCTCAGACACTTGGGACAATTTACAAAGCCATTACCCATTTGGCTCAGGCTCAAGAGAAACGTTAAACTGTTTCTGAAGAGACCTGGTATGAAGGTTTATGAACGATTACTCGGTGTGCAAAGAAAAGTAACTGTGCCCTTCTCTTCCCAGATATTTACAACCTGAGACTGCTCACCTACAAGGACCACCTACCAAGACTAGCCTCTCCCAACCGATGAGGTTCCAGGTTGCTGCAGGGCTGTGGTAGCAGGATCCCACCTCCAGCTTCATTGAACATGTGTCTGTTTCTGCTTCACTCCCTTACTGGCCCTAGTCAGGGTCCCTGAAGCCAAGCTGTTCCAGCTGTGGTACCCCTCATTACCCAGCCTGTGACCATGAGTCTGAAGTATGGCATCTGCTGGGATCTTCTTAGCAATTCAAAATCTTAGGCCACACCTCAGAACTATGAGAGAGTCTGCAGTTACAGATCTGTGATCCATGTACACATTGAAATTTACGAACTTCTGAGCTCATTTGTTTTTAATGAACTTCTATCTGGCATTTGCCACATGGAAATCATGTTCCATGTGTTTTAGAAATTATAATAGATTTAATCTTCATAATATGCTTCAGACAGAGGTGTCACTGTGCTGTGTAGACGCTTCCTCCAAACTGAAATGGTTCTGGACCATAAGAATCAGAAAACAAACTTCACAAAGGACACCTCCCTGCTTCGCTTCCCCCTCCCTAACCCCCACAGCACACATTATAGACCAGTGAACAACTGATAGGGAACTAGGCTCTCTGAAAGTTATGCCGAGAACCATAGAGATTCAGCCTTTGCAAGTCATCACCTGTGCTGGAGTCACCCATGTTGGGGTGGGCCTTCAGTGACGCAGCTGCTTTTGAGTTCAACCTTACTCCAGTAAGTAACCCCTCCCTCACCCATACCCTATCACTCACCCAATAGTTCACCAAGTTGGACTTCTATGCAATGGTTTCTTGTATCTATTTGGGGTTTTCTTTCTGGAGTGTGTGTGTGTGTGTGTGTGTGTGTGTGTGTGTGTGTGTGTGTGTGTATTTTGTCTTCCCAGAAAAAGTCTGTCACACAATAAGTAGTCACCTCCACTTAAGTGAAGACTATGGACCCAGAGAAGAGAAGTGGTCACACAGCTGGTAAGTAGCAGAGTATGCAAGCCCCGACACACTCCACACTGCTAGACAGGATCTTCTTGTGATTCCAAGGAGAAAAACATAGTGTCTTTTATACTTTTCTAGAATCGGTTTGAATATCCAGCCAGTAATGCCAACTGCAGTTTAATAATAAACTTTTAACACACCCATTTTCTGCCATAAAGGGTGCAAGGGTGGGGTTACGATGATTTTAAAGACCACACAAAGGATTTAAAGGCAATCCCAAACTAGACTGCTTGCTTAGTTTTCCCATCAAAGGTTAAATAACCTGAGCACACAGTGAGCAATGTCTACTATGCCTATATTTTATAATCCTGCTCATAACACTATAACAGGAAGTGACTGATTCCACAATGCTGAAATCATTACAGCAGTTTAGTATTGACTTACACAAAACAAATAAAAGCCATTCGAGGAGTAATAGCCACCATCACTACTGCAAATAGGATCACAGAAACTCTCATCTCTCCCCACTGAGGAATTAGTGGAATCCTCAGGCACACATGTTTAGGAAAGCGACTCTGAGAGATGGTATATATCAAGATGTCCATGTCTCTGATCCTCTGTGTCTCCTAAGGGCACATGATAGTCCAGCTGCTTCTTGTAAGAACCTCTGCTTATCCTGATGAATGAATTTGTTAGGCTCCATTGTGTAGGATTTACAAAATGTCCAATAACTTCCTACACTGAATTCTCTGTGTTCTCTCCAGTGGTGGATTTCAATAGCGGAGTTAGGAGACCAGTATAACTTTTGGTATCATAAAAATAATGCTTAGGTTGTGTGCTATGTGAAAATGTATCCTTTATTATAAAGTTGTTCATGCTACACTTTCTTCCTGTGTTACTTTAGTAAATGTCCCCTGAGTATTACAACTACTAGTATTTCATGTCCCCTATGTTTGGGCAAAAGGCTGAGAGAGAAAGCTAGAAACAGAGAGACAGACACAGAGAGACAGAGACAGGGAGAATATGAATATCTTGATATATAAGCCAAGATGGCATTGACCTTGTGACCTTCCTGCCTGGCTCAGCTGAACTCTAACTTCTTAAGCAAATGCAACTAATGTAAAGTTTCAGTGTGATACAGAATATGAGATAACAAGGGCATGATTGGCACCATTATTTACCTACCAAATGATACATCCCCCACCATCAGGGGCCCCGCTTTCACTTCCTGCTGAGACAAAAGGAACACCTCAACCATGGTTCCACTTTCATGGCAATGATGTCAGGAAAGCTCACTGGAGCCATTCATTAAAGGAGAAAATGATTGCAGAGGGAACAGTCACCAGTCAGGGAGGGACAGAGGACAGTGGCACACAAAGATTTCATTTTAATGCAGGACAAAAGGTCAGAAGAATGAAAGGAAAAAAAGTCAGATTTAGTAAAAATCTGATCTCCTGACAATTTTAAAAAGGATTACTGCCAGCTCTTCTGCTGCTAAATGAACTTTCTACTCAGAAAAAATCCGAGGTTAGAGGAGGTGGAAAGAGACTTCACTTAGCTTATTATCTGTATTTAAATAGAAAGATCAAGCCTGAAGTCAAAGGACAAGAAAGTTTAGCTAATGGACATGAGCGAATTTTCTTAGGAGAAAAGTTTTCAAGTCTGTGTCCTCTCTGCATATCTCTAAAGGGAAATTAAAAAAATAAATAAATAACAACAGGACACTCACACATGACAGCAAATTCATTGCTCTGTATAACTTTAACGAGAAATGTTGTGAGGTAGCTATCCATATTTCTGATCAACGTGTCTTCTTGAAACAACCGCTGTGTACCCAACCGTGTGCTGAGAATAGTCGAATTCCAGAACTAAGATGATGACTCGAGCCGGTGGCTGATGTGCTTGCCAAGAGAGTGTGAGGGCTGATTTTTAGATGCCAGGAAGGAGTAGCAGCCCCTTACAACCCTAGTGACCCAGAGGCAGAAACAGCAGAGACCTGGGGAGCATGCTGGCTAGCTAGACGAGCAAAGCAGTGTACCGTGGGTCCACGGTGAGATAGCCTACCTCCGTGAATAAGATGAGTGGTGATAGAGGAAGGCACCCATGTCTGGCCTTCATGAGTGCACGTGTGTACACACATTTGAACACCTATGCATGTACACGCACATACATACACGGGGGAAATAAAAGAATACCCTGATTCCATAACTGGCGCATAGAGACTAAATAATTCCTGCTAGAAGAGTAGATCAATTACAGAGCTAGGACTAGGTCTGATGTCTAACTCCAAGTAAGATTTGTAAGATTTCCCAGCATCTGAAAGTTGAGAATGTGTAATTCCCTCCATTGAAGCTCTTACTACCTCATGCTCTCTTCCTTTTCTCCTGTACTGGTGAGCTCTTGCCTGCCTTCACCTTGACCTTCAAGTTCCCTTCTACAATCCTTTCCTGATTCCATATAAACTAGTTCACTGTGCATGACCCTCCAGAAGCTTGTGTAAGCACCTGATCTGTCAAAAATCACAGTGTTATAAATACCAACTTGTTTATCTGTAGTCTACACTGCACTGTGCAGTTCCCAAAATCAAGTGTTAACTAGGATTCATATGTCTATCCATAGGACCTAAGGTATATGCCTAATGGAGAATAGGATGGGAAAAGACAAATGAAGGAACTAGCAAGAATGAAGGGAAGGAGTGGGGAGAGGAAGGAGAAACAGAAGGATGTAGAAAAAGAAAGAGGGGGAAGACATTACGGTTAAATACCTGCTTTCTCTGCTTGGAAATCTGCTTAAGGACAATAACAAGGAAAGGAATGGAGGCCATGATGTACAGAGCCCATCGGAGCCTGTAGCAGGAATCACCTAAGCACCTACTGTGAGCCAGGTTTCGTTCAGCAGAGTGAATGAGCTCAGCATGAGCAGTTGAAGCACTGACAGTCCCGTGGACTAAACGGGCTCTGAGAAACAGAAAGAAATTAGTTAAGGTCCTCACCAAGGAGGTGATACAATTTAAGGGGCATTTGAGGGTCATTTATCTTTCTCAGAGCTGAAGGATGATCTGGAATGGGGGAGAGAAGTTTAAAAGAGGGAAGAGAAGTGTAGAAAGTATTGAGAATAGTCAGGAGTGGTGGTGTGTTCCTGTAATTCCAGGACTTTGGAGTCTGATGCAGGAGGATCATGAGTTTAAGGTCAGCCTTAGCTACATAATTAAGGCTGTCTCAAAGGATAAAAGAAAGAAGGGAGGGAGGAAGAGAAGAAGGGAGAAAGGAGGGGAGGAGGAAAGGAGGCAAAGAAAGATTCTTTTTAAAAAGCATAGATACTGCATCATTCAATCTTTTGCAGCTATAGCTAAGAGGTATTTGCCTTGCATGCATGATGCCCCAGGTTCAATCCTTCCTCGGTACTGTAAATAAGTAAATAAATAATGTGTGCACGCTGCTCACAAGGATACTCTCTCAACACCCAAATACAGCACCTGTCTATATACGCAAAAGGGTGGGAAGACATGAGGTAGGGTGGGATGGATATGAAGTGAATTGAGAGAAGGCAGCAGCAGAGAAGCCCAGGACTGGGTATCATGGTCTCTGTGTCCATTTCCTGTGCGATTCTCATTTTACCAGCCAACTCCGATACTTCGAGTATCCTCCCCTGTTCGCTGTTTCTTGTCTATTGAATTGGTGAGATTCCAATTTGCACACTAGTTTTCCAGACCAATGTTATGGTTTATATGGTCAACTTAAAGGCAGGACAGATTAAAGTTTGGACAATGTTGGGTTAAGTAAATGTGAGCAGCTTTCGGAGATCTTTCAACGCAGCAGAGTCCATTCAGAAGCTCCAGAAGAAAGTAAATGGTGCATTTCTTCAAACCCATAGTGCTACAGAACTCCCACCTTCGCCTTCGTTCTTGTTGTTCCCATATTCTTACAAAACTCCTTCTGGACAGGATTGAAACTGAGAAACAACTATCCAGATGGCTGCACCAGTTCTAACAATGCATGATGTCATCCCAGTTCACCAAGACAAGAATGGCAGTGTAGATTTAGGATTCATGAATGCCCCAAAGTGGGGATTGTGGGAAGAACAGGAGGCTCCTGAGTATGAGATGACAAAGTAGTAAAGGAGACTGAGAGGCAGGGAGAGGCAGCCTGACACTGCCATGCAGGAAGAAACCTGAAAGTTCTCTCAAAAGAAGTAAGGAGTCCCCAGTGTGAGGCATTGGTATTCTGGCGTGGTTTTTAATTTCCCATCCCTGGGATTAGGTATGTCAGCAAGGACTCCTTTGGCCGCCTTCTTTCAATACATCCCAGAGCTTTTACTGTGTTACCCATTTCCCTACATTGTGCTCTTTCTTTGAGAATCGTAACCGTGTGAATATTTGACAATTGAACAGTACAAGCATCTTGAAACATACAGTTCTCCCCAGAGCTGCATTTCACACTATAATCCGAGGTGATCTCAGTTGCCAGAAACACTCAGGCCGTTAATGGATTTTGGAGGGAAGACGGTGGTAATGAGATTTTTTTTTTTCAAATGTGAATTGTTTTGCTTTCAAAATGCAGGGTGAAATCCAACGGAATATTACCTTAGACACGCTGGTGTAGTATGTCCAGCTGATCTACTGCTGCGCCGGCATCTTCTGTTTCAAACAAAAGCAAAAGGGGGATCCATCCTATTCTTTCTCACAGGATGGGCCTTGAGCCTTGGAATTGGATTATCAATCCGTTTTCAGGAGAATAAACTCATTCTGAACAATTTTATTCTATTCATTTATTCAGCAAATATTTGTAGAGGGCCTACTATGTACCAAGAACTGTTTTGTGAACTCATGGTATATCAATGGGGAAAATAATAAAAACTCTATTGTCATGGGACAGATATGACATATAAACCTAATAAGCAAATATAGATGTTTGATGGCTATAATGATGATGGCTTTGGAGAGTGATGAGGGAAGGTAAGGGTCACAGACTGATACATTGGGTTCCAACTTCAATTAGGATGTCAGGAGGGCCTCTCTGTGGAGGTTGATTTCAGGCAGTGATATGGAAAGAAGGAGAAACTTCAGGCCAGAGACTGATTTGGATGATGAGCCAAAGCATATCTGATCACTGGTAGAATGCCCCTCCACAGCACCCATCACCTGCCCTGGCTGAGAGTCAGAGACAATCAAGACAAAGTGGGAAGCTGAAGATGGTGCAGGTCCAGAGAAGAGCATTGCCAGGAACTGGAAGATGTAACATCAAGATACGAGAAAGAAAGCACAGCCCATGGGGGCACACATTTTTAATCCCAACACTCAGAAGGCTGAGTCAGGAGGATTTTTGAGTTGGAGGCCAAACTGGACTACACTGTGAGACTTTACCTCAATGGACAAAGGGATAGGGACACAGCTCAGCAGTAGAGTTCTTACTTAGGATCTTCAAGGCTCTGAGCCTGATCACCAGTACTGCAAGATAAAACTGGAAAGAAAGGAGAAAGGGGGAGAGAGGGGTGGAAGGAAAGGAGGATGGGAAGAAGGAAGGAAGGAGGAAAGGAGGAAAAGCAGGGAGCACTCCAGGGGACAGATAAGTAGTTGTACCCTCACTAACCTGAACACCTCTCCCTCAGACCAAATCCAGGGCCCCCTTACTCTAGATTTGGCTCCTCTCCTGTCTTTCCCAGCTCTGTAGACTTCTCAAGAGGCCTGTCCAGCCAAGTAAGGGTCCATTTTGGGGCCTGTAGGATGAACATGAGTATAGTGTGACCTTCAGAAGTCCTTCTTCTTAGGTACCCTCTGTCTTTGGTAAGCCACAGGCAATTGCCATTGAGCAAATAATAGCACAGGGTGGATAGATAGCCCCTCCCCCTCTTGTCCCTTTGTACACTACTCTTCTCACACAAGAAGAGACAAGAAAACCCTTCTAGGAGGGCCATCTTCAGAAGGTCCATGTGAGTGTGGGGATGACAAAAGGCCCCTAGGGTCTGATCTCAGCTGGCTTGGTTCCTGCCCTTCAGAGAGGTTGCTGTGATTCTTAGGGATTTTGTGATTACATTCGTTATTGCCTCTGGCCTCTGACTGTAAGCTTCACAGAAGACAAGAATGGGAAACCCTACTGTAACTCTAACTCTCAGTGTAGTCCCATGTACACAGTAGGTACTCAGGTGGGTGGGGAAGGGGAGAGAGTGTAATTCCTCAAATTCAAGATCCACAATAGAGGCCTTCAAGGAACTGTGCCCTTGTCTCCTCTGTCCTCTGATCTTAGCTGAGTGGAAAATTCTCATGAAGGACACCTTGTCCACCTACAAGTGGGCTTCATGGGAAGTTACAGGGTTGCCTTAGAAGCAAAGAGTCAATGCCCCAAAGGACAGGGTGGATGAATAAATGTTTAGCCTCCCTATTTTCTGGGGGTTAGGGATAGCAACTTGTATTCTATACATTGTGGGAGGATGAGGGGGTATTCTCTCCTGTGTTGGACACATGTGGGGGCCAGAGATTGGTTTCACAATGTCTTTCCTCAATTGCTTCTCCACCTTATCGGTTTTGTTGTTTTGCTGTTCTGTTTTGTTTTGAGACATGATATCTCCCTAAACATGAAGCTCCCTTGACTGCCTCACGGTGAGGCCTGGGATTCGCCTGACACCGCCCACCAGCTCCAGCCACTGGGATTGCAGTTGCACACAGCCACGCCCAGCTCCCTCATGAGTTCTGAGGATCAGGAGTTGCTCAGCAAGCCATTTACCCACAGAGCAGTCTCTCTAGCTCTCTGTTCTCTGTAGGATCCTCCACAGGCCTGAGAGCCACGCCCAAGGCACAGCCAGCTCACCACTTGTGCAGGCTGTCTTCTCTTCCCCTGCTCCCTCACTGTGATCCCACCTCAAGTAAACCAGCTGTGCCGAGATTCCTGTCTCCAGCTCGTACTTGGAGGAAACCCAAATCAAGGCTAATAAGAACTCTTATCAATTCTGTTCAATCCGCTTGTGCCCAGATTCGTCTGATTTGTTCACTTTCTGATTTTCGAACGCAACCTCTGAAAACGCTCAACCAACATCCTGTCTTCCTCACTCTCCAGTGTTCAGCAAACAACGCCTGTCTGGTCTTCTCCTCCAAAGCGGTTTGGCTTTTGTTTCTGACCTCTCGTCTTTGCAGATGAGGAAAGTAAATGAACTGGACATAAAGGGTTTTTTTTTTTGGGGGGGGGGGGGGCGCTGAGGGCGGAGGGGTAGTGGTAACTTCTCCCAGCCCCCAAACCTGACCATTTAGGGAGCCACATCAAAAGCCACTGAGCCTTCCAGAAAGCACAGTCTTTGCAAGATTACATCACAATCTCTCCTAAAAGGGCCTTCAGACAAAGCCGAGACTGGGCAGAACAACCCAGAAGGATGACACTTTTCAAAACCGGCTATTTGAGAAACAAAAGCCGATGTTCCAGAAATACCACTCCACCTGCGGCTGGGCTACCCGAGGAACCTGAGGTCCTCTGTAGCAACAGACGCAGAGATCTGCGCGATAAAGCCTTTTCAGCAAAAAGAAAGCTTGGCTGAGGAATCCTTCCACTCTGAAGTGTTCCATCTAAAGCAGATGCTGGGTGTAAATGAAGCAAAGATCTCTTGGAAAGGAGCTGTAAAATGAGCCTGAGACAGGGGAGGAAAGAGCTTTGTATTAGGATGGACGGAGTGTAGAACATTCTGGAATCACACAGTAGGGGTCGGGGAGGAAAAGGCTTGGTGCAGATGGTACTACCGGTACCGGCCCCTGCAGAGGGTTGGGGTGGGGGTCACTGAGCAACACCCCCCTGCACGCCAAGAACAATTCCTATCTCTCTGCCTGAGAAATTTGCCAGTGGCTGAACTTGACCCACATAACAGATAAGTCAGAGCCGAGAAGAGGTGATACATTAAAGGAGACCCCCAGGCAGTGAGGGGTGGGAGGGATGGGTTAGTGTGCCCATTCTCATTGGCCTTTTGCCAATGAGACATATTGTGGATACTCTTCAGAGGAGCCCAACAAGAATGGTCCCAGTAGCCCACAGCATTAACCCTGGCTCATTACTTCTGTCCTCTCTTAAACAAACCCTGCGTGCTTGGGATTTGTGTACTTTCAGGGAGAACCAAAGAGACGATTAAGAAACAAGTCCGTGAGTAAAGAAGCCCTTTGAGGCCCCAGCTTATCAAATGGGCTTGTTTCTGCTAAGGGTCAGAATAAAGGAGGAGCCAGTTCTGCCATGCTGGCGAAGGGGGTGAGAGGGCCTCTGATAGAAAGAATTAAGTGACCTCTGTAGAGGTGGCCTTGCAGGCTGACCCTAAGAACAGGTTTGGATACAGAGATGATTCCCAAGAGACATTTAGATACCCTGAATTAGTTTGTGAGGGCTGCCACAACCACTACCATAGATTGGATGCCTTTTAACAATGGAAAGTCTTTTTTCGCCACAGTCCTAGAGGCCAGAAGGATGAGGTCAACATGTCTGAATGGCTTCATTCGTGATCGGAGATGGCTGTCTCTTCAAATATTCTCTCTCCTGTTTGTTTTAATCACTTGTAAGAAAACAATTCTAGTTATACTGCATTAGAGCCTGTTTAAACTTGGTTTATCTTAATTTCCTTTTAAAGGTCCTATCTCCAAATACAGTCAGATTTTGAGGTAGTGGTGATCAGGATTTGAAAGTATGGATTTTAAGGATTTTTGGTTTGATTTTGGCTTTAATAGACCCAGGAGATGGCCACCTCCAAGCTGAACAATAAAGGACTGTGACTCCACCATTTGCAAGTGTGGCAGCCCTTCCAGGAAACAATGGAGAGTGGGGCAAAGAAGATGAAGGATGAGGCCTGAAATGAGCACACCAGAAATGAGGCGGTGGCAGGAGGCAAGGGCGTGAAGTCTAAGCCACAACAACTCTTTTACCTGCCAGTGGGTCTGCTCTTATGTCTATGGAAATGAGAACAGTATAGTTAAACCTTTCTCCAGCTCCTGGTTTGATTCATGAAGTGGTTTTGAATGTTGATAATCACTTCATGAATCACTGACAAACACGGGAGCCAAGTATCTGGCACTTATGATCACTGCCTCCCCTGACGAGGATTCCCGCCATGATCTAGGGTCTCCCTCTCTCAGGAACCAGGTGCGCAGATTAGCAGAGTCTCATTTTTATGCCAAAGCCTCCTGCTTCGGTGATATGACACTCACCATTTTGTGAAGGCTCTGAATATGCCCCCAAACTGCTTAACAAACATTCATGAGGGAATCCTGAAAGATGGCTTTGAAACCCTCCCAACTTTAGCTGTGACATGATTGCCCATCAAGTTCTAAGGGGGTGACTTCTAGAGGGAATTAAATTATGTTCCTTAGAGAATGTCAGGGAAGCCATGTGCCTGCTCAAAGGGAAATTTCTCTCTCTACAGAAGCTGGCCATTCTTCTGCAACAATTAAAGAATACCTAACTCTCAGATGGTGCTATAGCACTTAATGAAAACAGAAACTAGCCAGGAGAGGTGGCATGTGCATGGAATCCTGGCACTTGGGTGGTTGAGGTGAGAGGACCAGGAGTTGAAAACTAGTCTAGGCTAGACAATTTGATGTTGTCTCAACAGAAAAAAGAAAAGTAACTAAAAGATCATTGTGAAGAGATATGGAGAGCAGCCACATCTCTGGTGGATTCCAGAGAAGAAGCAATAGTCAGACACAAAAGTCAGGGTCCTTACAACCGAGTTTCCGGGACACTTGAGAAGCAGTAACCCCATTAATGGGGCTGCTCGTTTTCCTTGAAGCCTAATACATTTACTACAAAAGATGCCTCAAAGGACATCTCACTCAAGCTCCCTATTCGAACATAGGCTAACTGAGGTTCAGAAAGGGAGAATAACCTATTCCAAATTGTGCGCAGCATACATTAGAAAAATTAAGACTTGCTTCTCACCCCAGCCCTCGCTGAAGCCAGTTTTACCACATCCTTCCAACTTGGTCATCAGCTATACTGACGCTAATGAGCATTAAAGAGCCATTTTCCAAATGAGGCAACCAAAGCTGAAATGTCCAGGAGTGTCAGAGCTGGAACAAGAGGCTGGGTCCAGACTTCTCTCCCATACAGCTCCTTTTTGGTATCTGACTCCTTCCTTGCTTTCCCTTCCTATAAGACCTCTCCATCAAGACACAGGCCCTTGGGAAGCCTCAGGGTGGATTTTTCGCAAGTTCTCTCAACTGCCCCTAGCAACAGGGGTGGAGCACACAACCTCTCTGAGATTCATTTATTCGGCCAGAAGGCACTGAGCGTTTACTGTGTGTCCTTTCTCAAGTGCACAAAGATTACTGGCTGTCACATGCCAGGCCTGATGATGGCTGAAGACGCACCAGTGAAATGAAGATCAGCAGCTAAAAGAGCTTCTCTGCCTGTGATCCCCACAGGCAGCAACTCAGCAGACAGCTCTTCAGTCTTGCTTTAAAACATGGCTCCTGCTAAAGCCAGCACCATGGTGACAAGCAGAACAGGTGAGAAGGTGCAGACTCAGCCAAGTCTGACCCAAGGAAACAATGTCTAGCCTGATACCTGAAGAAGAGGTAAGAGCTGCCCAGCCAAAGGGGTATAGGGGGGTATAAAGTATGAAGACCCCCAGTGAAGGAAGATGCCTGAGCAGCAAGTGAGACAACTAATCCCCCAGAAGAGAATCTGATTTGCTAAAACATGTCTGTCTCCAGTGGCCTCTTGAAACCCTGACGGAGGATTAAGGACTCCTTAGGTCCTCACATGGCTTATTTCCACTGTACAGACAAAAGGCACCATCTTGCATAAGAGGTTTCCATGCCATAATTTCAGGACTGCTGCAGACACTGTCTAACAGCTATGGACTCTGGAGCCCACAAGAGGCAAGTTCTTGCTGTGGATCTCTTTTTGCCACTACGCCCTGCTTCTTAGAATCCTTGAACTGTCTATAGACAATCAGCCCTGAGTTCTACAGCACACAATAGGTAGCCTATGTCAGTTCTGACTTCTAGAGCACACTGTGAATGGCCTATGTCGGTTTCATTTCTGTTCCAGGCTCTCAACAAAGCTGTCTGTGCTGTGCGGCCCAGGGTCTGTTTACATCTTCATTTCTTCAACACAACCACTTCAGCTCTTATTAAAACGAGAACAAGGAAAGCATCTATAGAGGCACCGGAAGTGGAATGGTGAGGCACAACCGGGGTTTTCCAAACAGGTAAGTGGTAAAGGAAGCTGGCATGGAGGCTTGCTCATGTCTGAGAAGAAAAGCCGAAAGGAGTGAGATCCAGGACACGGTGATGTAGCTGGAAACGCAAACACAGAAAGTCCTTGAGGAACAGTTTATGAAAGGCCTTGAATGCTATAAGGAAAATCTGCTGGAAAAGGTGAGGCACCATGAAAGAACTTCTGACAGGAGCAATGAGGTTCTATGGGACTCTGAAAGATCACTTATTCACAGTGGGTGGCTGCTGGAAAGGTGGGATGCAGGAAAGAGACAACCCTGAGGGATAAGGGACTCTCTACTTAAGAGATTCTGAAAAACACCCCATTGAAATTGGAGCTGAGGGCTTGGAGCTGCTGTGGAGACAATGGTGAATGAGGGTTGGACTTGTAGGGAAAAGGGAGGATCTGGAAACTGGGGGCAGAAAAGGGTAATTGACAGATGGAGGCAATGTCCCAAACTCACCACAAACTGCCTCTACGCCTACCACCTTCCTCGTTGCAACCACAGAGGTGATGCAGCCCATTCCTGACCCAAAAAGAAAGATGCCCTCCACCTTCTTTCCCACCTTCTCTCCTCCCAGTTCCTGACACCTGGCAGCTGGGCTTCTCTTCCTCCATACCCCTTCCTCTGAATTATATCAAGCATCTCTTCTTCGTGATTTCAAAGTCTCCTTCAGCTGTGCCCTGAGCCACCTCACTTCTCCTACTCACCTCAGCCTTTTGCAGAGCAGGAGCCTCCTAATAACCTGCTCCAATACTGCAAGCAATGACTTTCCATGCAGCCTCCTCCTGGCCATTCTGCACTTATCTCTGTCTGCTTTCCAGCTCAAAAGAAACATAACAGCTCTCCTTTGAAAGCTGCGTCTCCTCTGGCTGCAGCAATAAGCAGGCTCAGTTTTCAACCATTGTTTATACAGCCCAGGGATTACATTCACCTCAACCCCGGTGGTTTGTATGCTGTCCACACCTGGCAGCCTGCATCCGCATGCTTTGATGGGGGAATATCTTATCTGTAATCGCTTTTCTGGGTTATGGACCAAATTTCCTCTGGAAAAAAAAAATCAGGCTAAGAGGCTCTTCGAAGGAACCTCCTCACCAGCAACCTGCCGTGCTTCCACAAACCCCAGAGACCATTTCCTGGAAAGCAACCGACTAACAGAGCCTTGGTTCCAAGCCAAAGCCCACCATTCCAGAGCAAACTTGAATTTAAGTTTTTTTTTTTCCAAAACACTATAAGGTGTTTATTAGTGCCAAGCAAAATAATAAGAGATTATTTCCAACAGACAATTATCATCAGGATGTTCTGCTCCAGCTGTGAAAGACTGCTACAAATTCCATCTTTGTGCAGCTCACCTCTTGATGGGAGACTGGCAGAAATCATCTATGTTTATGTATAAATGATTGGCTATATGGTATGGTACAATAAGTGCCTCAGTATAAGCACTGCACATTTGAGGCACTCACTGGCTTGGGTGTTGTCTGAGATCTTTCTATTCAAAACTCAAGGGTAAGCATTTTTTTAAAAAAAATCTTAAACTATATAGTTAAAACCCAATGCTAGTTAAGTTGTGGTAAAAGTTTGCACAGTGTTATAAGAAAATAATATGAAAATACATTTAAAGAAACAGATTAGTGCAAATAATATCCCCCTGCCAATAATAAATTTGCCCTCAGTTGTGAGTCAAAAGGAATAAGGACGCTTAAGGGTATTCAGTGTATCATTTTCTAGTGTAAATGGTCCAGGTAATTGAGGTACCTCAACCCAAGAATACAGTACGTAGTTATTTAAAGTAATTACAGAGCCTGACTGTACTTAGTATCTAATTTCTAATAGAAGAAAGAAAAAAGAAATGTTATATTCAATAATGACATGTGGTCCAGGCACTCAAAGCCACTGCTTTTAGTGGCTTATGCTTTGAATGTCAAGAGTCTCTGAAAGGCCTTTCTGTCCACATTCCCATTTACCTCTCAGAACAGCACTTGGAGGCTAATGTTTCAGTTCTCAATTTTGGGTGAAGCAACTGAGTCGCAGAGAAAACAAACGCTCTTAGATCAGCATTTCTCATCCTGTAGGTCAGGACCCCCTTCGGGGGAGGTCAACTGACCCTTTCATAGGGATCGTCTAAGCCCGTGGTAAAACACAGATGTTTATATTATGATCTGTAACCGTAGCAAAATTGGTTATGAAGTAGCAACAAAAAAATAATAATAATTTTATGGTTGGCAGGTGGGTCAGCACAACCTGAGGGACTGTACTAAAGGGCCGCAGCCTTAGGAAAGTCGAGAACCACCCCAATGTATTCCTCACATACAAGCCGAGGAACCCACGTCTCTGAACTCCAGTTTCAGCACTCTGCCTTGCTTCCATGATCCACCCAGCAAAGGTAGCCAGGAAGAGCAGCCCAGACTGTGAATGGATGTTAAGGTGTCTGTGCCATCTTGCTTCTGCCCACGTAGGCCATCGCTCTTGCTGACAAAACCCAGAAGTGGCTTTGCTGTGAACCACCTGAGCCATCTGGTGAGGGTAGACAGGGTGCTCTTGCCCCAGCCAGAATGAGAGCGTATAGTGGGAGCTTACCGACACGAGAAGGGATGTGTACCCAGCAGGCAATGACATATGCAGCCCTACAATGGAGATGAGGAAGCAAAGCAATCGCCTGTGCTGCTGCATCGACCTGAAACCACAAACATGCAAATCTAAGTACCTGCACCTCATCCAAAATGGATGTTGAGGTACTTTGCTCCTTTGGGCTATTATGAGTCCAACGGTCACGAGTGTACAAATACTTCAAGACCCTGATCTCAGCCGGGCATGGTGCATATGTGTGCGCACATACATGGAATGCCAACAGTTTCGAGTTGGAAGAGGATTGGGAGTTTAAGGCTGGCCAGCACTGTATAGTGAGTTCTAGCCCCGAAGTCATGACAGCTTGTCTCAAATAATAATAATAATTAATAATAATAAAAACTTAGTTATTTTCTGATTTCAAATACTTTGGGTAAATATCCAAAAGTCAGAACGCTAACTCAATAGTGGTTCTCATGTTAATATCTTAAGCATATTTCATAGTTTTCCCTACTAGCCGTGCCATTTTACAATCCCATCAACAGTACACTGGGGCTTCACCGTGCAGACGATGGGATGTTTACAGCATTTAGAAAAAGGGAAGCCTATCACTTGTGACAGCACGGACCACCTGAAGGATGCTGCACTAAGTGAAGTAAGCCCAGCAGAGAAGGAAGCCACACGCTGCCATTAATACAACCAGGGTAAATAAGTGAACTCCTAGAAAGGATGCAGAATGGAGTCGAAGGCAGGGGAGGTAAGAGACTGTTACTCAGTGGGGATAAAGATTTGGTTAAGCAGGCTGGGAAAGTTCAAGAGAACTTCTGTGCAGCCTGGCGCCTGGGGTTAATAGCACTCTCTTGTGCACTTAAAATTCCTGAAAGAAAGCCATCAAAATGTCTCAGCAGGTAACCGCACTTGCTGCCAAACTTGATGACCCAGGTTCAGCTCCCAGAAACTACACTGTGAAAAGAAGAAAACAGACTCTGGCAGTTTGTCTTCTGACCTTCATACTTGTGCTCCATGGCAGACACACACCTAAATAAATGTAAATGTTTTTGTCTTGTTTTGGTATTATATGTGTATATATACTTATGTATACATACATATACATAAGTGTATATATATATATATATAATCACCCCTAGGCTTCTGCTATGGTTACCTTGGTCTAGTCATTCAACTCCTCTGTCTTCATCTCTTCATTTGTAAAATAAGGAGACCAATATTGCTTGCCTCATAGAACTATCACAAAGCCTAATGTTTTCTCAATATTAAAAAGCATAAAACAAACGGTTCCTGGAATATGCTTTTTCCCAAATTTACATTCACTTGTGATTTTTAACCTCAGGACCATCCTGAGAATAAGGAACCATTATCTCCATTTTACAAGTAAGGAAAGTAAGGCACTAGGTGTTTAAGTTTCTTCACAGCACATATGCATGCAGAAATGGCACTGACATGGTTCTGCCAACACAAGATGATAAAGAAGATGCTGTCATGTCCCTGGAAGAGTTCCTAGCAGAGATGGCTCTTCACTGAGGCATTGTGGATAGGAAGGGTCCTTTTCAGAGTATGTATGGTGGGTTCCAAGACACAGTGTTGAGAAGACAGACATATGCCAAGAATAAAAAGATCAGGGTGTCAGAGGCCCAGTCTTTCTAAGGCCTTGAACCAGTGGCCAAGGTTTCTATAGATACTTCATTAGCACTGGTGAGTCACTGAAGGCTGTGGACAAGAGAGACAGTCATCTGCTCACTTGGTCAAAACTGGGGCAAGGGGCAAGAACCAGCCACCGCATGCACACTCCAGACATTGCCACTGTCCCTTCCTCCTAAATGCTCTCAGCAAAACCCAGGAAGAAGTCAATTGTCCATCAGTCAAGTGTGCTCCCATCCACCCAGAGCCACCCATATTGGAGGTACATTGAAATTCTTTGGGGACTCTTTACAGAATTGGCCTCAGCAGGTTGGGGTGGGACCCATGCATCTGCATTTCCAAAGGCTTCCAGGAGATGCTGATAATGCTAGTCCACAGACCTCACTTTAAGGAGCAAAGAATTGTGGTCTTTGCTTTCTTTCTAGTCTGATGACTAATCCCAGAAAGCATAGCGATTGACCCATCATGAGTGCTTAAGTACTTGTTGGAGCATAAAATTTTAATCAAACCCTTCCCTACTATCACTGAATTTGATTAAATAGACCCTTCCCTACCACACACCAAAGGCTATTTCCTCTTCTTCCTTGGTACAATCTAAGTAGGAGAATACAACATCCATTTCCACTCTATCACACAGTCTTTCTAAATAGCTTTAAACTTGCAGGTTCTTTTTTTTTTCTTTTGTATTACACAAACATTTTGTTTGCTGAAAAGTAGAATACATAAAGGGATAAGCAAAAGAGAATAAAAACAAAATACATCTTTTTAGATTGTTTGTTTTACTTAATGAGAGTCTACATTGCATGCTGTTGATAGAATTATGAAGAGTATGTCAGAAATATCACTAAAATGGTTGCATGGCATTTTATTCTTTAAAAGTTTTAGGGTTGGGGTGTGGTAGTGTACACTCCAAACACTCAGGAGCAGGCGGTGGATAGATCTCTGTGAGTTTAAGGCCAGCCTGCTCTACATAATAAGTTCCAGGCCAGCCAGGGCTGCATACTGACAACCTACCTTTTTAAAAAGGAAAAGGATTTTATGTATGGTATACATAGTGACCTCTATAAAACAAGACAAGAAAGTAAAGGAATTACAGGGAAGGGGAGGTGACTAGGTTAGAAGGAGACGTAAGTGGGTGGAGGGTAAGAGCAATCAGAATGTAAAATATGCATGGATGAAATTTAACAAAAAAATATATAATGCATTTTTAAATATTATAAAAATATAGTAACATGAAAGAAAAAAGTAAATTCAGATTGAAGAAATTATACATAAATTTGCAATATGGCTAAGTGATGCAGAGATAATATGTGGAGGTGTGTGACATGATTCTCCTACTCGTGCACGTGTTGGTAAATTTCCACTTTAAGCACTAAAAAATGAAAGCAAGGTCCCAAAAAAGATACAAGAGGAGGGTTCAGAGACAGGGATGAAATAAGAAATGTTTAAAGTTAGCTTTTATTCACTCAAAGAGAGAACAATGCTTCGTTTAGAGCCATTCAGCCTCTGCTTCAAACAAATCCAAGTCCCTTGAGCTACTAAATTGAAATGGAATCATCTGCCTTTATCATTTCCGGTCCTGTCAGAATTGATTTGCATTTTAAGGGTAGGCTCAATGTCATATCTAAATTAGAACTAATTGAAACATTCAAGAATGTGGATTTGCACTCTGGCCTTGAGGAAGGTGGCATGGGTTGGTCCATTCAGAGCCCTGTAAAGGGCTGGGAGAGGGGTGGGGGTGTTCTGAGTTGCACCGCCACACCCTGTCTGGACTCTGTATGACCCTTGGGCGGGCCATTTCATCCCTCTGCCTCTCAGCTTCCTAATCTCCAAGAGGAATATATTTCAACCAAATGAACTCTACAACTTCTCCCTGCTCAAAAATAACTAGACTCGACTTCGGGAACCCTTTTCATCACTCTGCTCTGCAATATGCAAATCAGCCGAATTTAGTAATTGGACAGAGCTGATGGGAACAATTTAGTAAACTTTGATAACGTTGCACAAAGTAATTGTTCAATTATTTCCAACAGTTCAGTTTGGGAAGTATAGCAGGAGGTGGGGGTGCATAGAAATTACCTTTCCAGATTAATCTTCCCACCCAGCAGAAACAAAAGGTGAATGAAGGGTTCATAGGGAGGGGCTTTTGTTTTAATTCTGATTAACTGTACTTTCATCTGAACATTTTTACACCGGTCTTTGGTCTTCCTCCCATGGATGTTGACTGAGTTCTCTTATCAGGATTTTAATTAACAGCAGGTAAAGAAGAGGAAACCAGAATGACATGCTATTACTTCTGTTTGATTTAAAGACAGCGCTGGGGACTTTTCTTCAATGAGCTGTAGAAATTGTCTTATCTCTTGCATTCCAAGGATGGCTGTTTCATGTAAATGTCATTTCTGCTGTCCAAAATGTTACAACATGAGCCAGCACAATACAGCTACTGTCTTGTTCTAGGAGACACGAGGGAGCTAGCAAGCTTTTGATCAAAGGCACAATTGGAACATCAAAGTACTACCTCTTCTGTTAAACTCGAATCAGGAGTAAAGGAATGGAGGCCCTGACTTTAGCAACAGGCCGGCCTTCTGTCCTGAAAAGTGGCTGCAATCATTGCAAGGGACTGCAGAAAATGACAGTGGTAATGCAGGCACAGTGCTGCATCCTGAAGTCAACTTGTCCATAGTCAGTCTGCACTTATTACCTGTTCCTGGACAAACTTCTTCTCTAGGATCAAAAGACTGGCATTTACACATGTACACACACATGCATGCACACACACTTATCTTCATACAGTAGAATATTTCACAACAATATAAAAAAAAATGAACTCTCTGGCTGGGAAGGCAGCTCAGCAGTAACGCACTGTGTGGCATGCCCAAGGTTTGTGCCCAAGCACTAGTGTGGTGTCTCAGCATGACAGAAGGAAAAAAAAAAAAAATTACAGTGAAGCAGGTGAGTGCAAAACACATTCTGTTGAAGCAAAGGATCCAGATACTGAAATAATTTTGTGTCATCATTTCACATCTATAAGGTCCTAGATCCTAAGATAAGAGCAACCTGGGCAGCCGATGATGTCAATAAGGATGGGGCACGGATGAACGTGTCTTTAACTTTATGAGAGTAGAGGCCACACAAGCGTGCACATGTGGGAAAAAAATCATCCAAGTTGTTATTATAAAATTATGCCTCACTTGAAAGGATGGCATCAAAAACATCTTAATTATCAAATACGTAAACCCATCACAAACAAATGAAGACAGGTCGTGGAACACACTGCCTTGGCGGGAACGCAGAGGAAGTGACCAGGGTTTGGTGTGTCTGCCTCACAGCATTACCATAGATCAGATATGGAGTTATATCTGATCCAGAGTCTGAGGTCCAAAGTTCACCACATAAAGACAAAACAAGAAACAAAACATTCTGAAAGAATTACCCCCTTCCGATTATCCACAAACAACTGCCCCATTTAATACATACGGTCCTATTCAATGAAAGACCAAATTTGGTTGAGTTAGTCATGAGCAGTTTGTGATAAAGAGGGTCATAAGAAGTGTACTTTAGGGGCCAGAGAAGTGGCTCAGCCGTTAACACGGTTTATTGCTATTGCAGAGGGCCTTGGCTTCCGTTCCCAGAAACCACGTGCCAGCTTACAACCACATGCAACTCCCGTTCAAGTGCACCCAAGGTCCTCTTATGGCCTCCTTGGGCTCTTGTACACACATGTCACACAACCACACACTCAGGCAGAAATACATAAGTAGGCAAACAATTTTTTTTAAAGAAGTACACCTCATGGGGGTACACAATGGCTCAGCCAATAAAGGTGCTTGCTATTAACCCTGACTTCAATTAACCCTGAGTTCAATTCCAGGGACCCCCGTGATGGAAAAGGAGAATCAACTCCTGTGAGCTGTCTGCTGACCTACCTACATACAATAAATAATAAATGTAATAAAAATAAGAACAAAAGAAGGATACCTTGTAGATGCTGGATCTCAGCCAGGCACCCAGCTTATAAGAGATTCAGGGCTACCAAGCCCCAGAATTGCCGCATCTCTCTCACACCTGGAAGTGTGTTCACTGAAAACACCAAATGTTACTCGGGTGAATCTATCTATCTATCTATCTATCTATCTATCTATCTATCTATCTATCTATCTCTCTACCTCTCTCTCTTTCTCCCTCCCACCTTCCCTCTCTCCCACTCATCTTTTTTGTTGTTGTTGTTACTGAATTTGTGCCTTTTAACTGAACACAAGCTGCACCTTCACTGTCCTGCATTACCATCGCTCCACTCCTAGCACTAAAATATTGGTAAAGTACATTCTGGCTTCATGCTTTTACCAGTCCCCAAACATCCTGTCCAAGCTATAGGCTTTTTTATTTATTACAATTTATCCACTTTGTATCCCAGCTGTAGCCCCCTCCCTCAACCCCTCCAAATCCTGCCCTCCTTCCCTCTTCTCCTCCCATGCCCCTTTCCCTAGTCCACTGATAGGGGAGGTCCATCTGACCCTAGCCTATCAGATCTCATCAGGACTGGCTGCATTGCTCTCTGTGGCCTGGTAAGGCTGCCACCCCCCTCAGGGAGAGTAGGGAACAGGGACTGACATGAACTCAGTGGCTATGGGCTTTTTTACTTGAAAGGCTAGACATCACCAAACAGTCAGTAAATCCACTACATTTCATTTCATACTTTGGGCTGTTTTTCTCAGCAAACAGTTTTGGAAGACTTAGAGAATCCTATTTCACAACAGATGCCCAGACAAGAAAGACTACAGTGACAATTGTATCTTAGAGTCTCGTACTCACAATTGACAGCTGCCCACCCCATGCACCCACCCCCCAGGACTCCTCTACATAACAGAGCCCATCACAAATCATGGGAGAGGTGTATCATTACCAAGGAAGACAGACCAACAGGGGCTACCCCTATGAATAGGAGTCAAGTAGGGACAGAGACTGTTATGGCGGTGCTCCCACCCTGTGACGCTGGTAGGCTCCAACTCTTTTCAACCTACATTCTACATCCTATTAAGCCAGTTGCAGAACCACTGGGCAGGCCTGGACAGGTGTTAAATTACCTTTCATCACCGAGCAGGTGTGGAAGATACGCTGCAAAAGAACATGTCACGTCTCCCAAAAGCAGGAAGCTCTGCCAGGGATTGATTCTGAGCGCAGGGATCAAGAGACTATATCACTTTTGACTTAGAAATGACTGGGATCAAGGACCTGGCTTTCTAAGCATGACAGAATGATAAAAATATTCTCTGACAATGTATCCATGTAAGATACAAGAGGCTGAGTCAAACTCTGAGGAGAATGAATGTCATCCACTCCCCCATCTAAATGCTACTTCTCACACAATAGTGTGCCCCGGCTGGCTTTAAAGGTTGTGGGGGAGTCAGAAAAGCAATAATGATTTAAAAGTTATCTGGAATCAATCGCATCTGTTCCCTGGGTGTTTAAGTCCTAAGTGAAAGGAGAAACAGACAAACAAAAAGAATGTAACGTTTGAGGTCATTGGATTATTTTCCAGGAGCCTACACTAGCTGCCTATCATAGACTGGCTACTGTGTTTACCCTGAAGAAGCAGAATGGGGCAGATGGAGTAACTGGTTCCATGGAGCCACATTCTAACAGAGCTGGACAATTATGCAAAATGGTAAAGCTAAGTAACAAGGGCCATCACTGTGCAAGGAGAGCCAGAGAAGGCAAAGATAAATGAACCATAAATTATGCCTGGTAACACCAACATAGGAGAAAATACAGGCATGACCTGGTAGCCGGCCTGCCTGGCACCTGAATAAGAAGCATCCACACCGTGTCCCCCAGAACTCAGAACACTGAGTTCTGAAGTACTGTGTGTAGCTTGTGGATAAGTCTGCACTCTCCACATCTTTTTTTTTTTTTCTCCCTCATGACTTCTTAAATGCGCTTCTTCTGCATAGAGATCCTGGTGGTGTGAGCGCTCACCATCCAATCGGAGGTAATGTGCTAGCCAATCACAGTCAGTGGGCTTCTAATTACTTAAGTGGTTGTTCACTCACGTGCAATAAAGCAGACAGTGCTCCCTGAAACCCTCTCCAGAGTGGCTTATCTCCCTGCCCCTTCCAGAGCCACAGCATTGCTGTCTTGTTGGGAGATGCCCCTCCCAACCCTATCAACAACAAAAGCTCATGGGGACCAACTCCTCACCTCATGGGGACTTTTACTACATATTCTCACCTGTGTGAATCCAGATTCCATACTATTCCATGCTCTAGTGTTTTCTAACATCTGCCTTGTGCATTCGTTTATCCAGCAAATACATATTGAACCTCTCCTTCATGTAAGTATTTTCTTTAAGGTGCATCAGTCTTAAATTTGCCACACACACACACACACACATACACACAAACCTATATTTTCAGTGTTCTCAAAGTACTGTGATAATCAGTGCTCCACAGAGAAACAGAACCAATACAATAACCTAGCAACAAATATACATACACACATGTGAATGAATATAAGACATTCAATATGTTATCTATTTAAAGATGTTCTTATGTGATATATTATCCTACATCTACTAGAAAGAGATTTGCCATAAGGAATTGGCCCAAATGATTACAGAAGCCAAGAAGACTAAGATCTGCAGCAGGCAATCTGGAAAGCCAAGTGGGTAATTTCAAATCCAAGTTCAAAAGCATGAGAAAAATGATATCCCAGCTCTGAGACCTGCAGGAGTGAATTTCCTCTTTCTCTGGGTTTTTGCTTCATTCAGGCTTTCAGTGGATTGGATAAGGTCCACTCACTAGGCAGGCAAACTGCTTCACTGACTACTAGTTGAAATGTTAATACACAGAAATACCCTCACAAACACACTCAGAATAATGTTCAACCAAATATATTGGTAACAAATCAACTTAACACATAAAATCAACCATCATAAATCAGACTTGAAGGTAGATCAAGATGGCCATGAAGCCATTAAGTGTGAATCCTGCCTATGTCCTCATATTGAGTCAATGATAGAATTGACTCAGGCCTACAGACTTCTAGCCTAGTGCCCTTGCTGGGCCCTCACATTGGTCCCACCAGTGAACTTGTGGTGTCTACAAATATTGCTCCAAATCTATCTATCCTTCAGAACCATCTTTCCTTTATGCTGGCCTCAGATGCTCTGTCATCTCCAGACTTCCTCACCACAGGCCCTCCCTAATCTGGCTCTAATTTGACTCTAGGATAGGTCTCATCCCATGTGTTAAAGATATAATGGCTATTTCCATCAAGGACCCACAGAGCTAAAACCATGTGGACAGCCTGGCCTGCAATCTCATTGTAGGAGAACAAATAAGTCCCAGGCCTATAAGAAAATGATGAGAGGCTGAGCATCCAAAAGGAATTGCTCCTAAGACCTTTCATTATCTAGAACTTTACCATAGGAACTCTGAGATAAACTTTGCTTCACCACTGACCATTTAAATGTAATCTAGGCTATCAGAAGCACCCCCTTCTCAACACTACAATGAAAAACCCTGCCCCCAAGATGAGTTGAAAGCCTCATAAAAACTAATCTTCAGCACCAAATTGAGGGTGAGAGTTAATAGATAAAAAAGGACAAGGAGTCAGGTCAATGTGAAGAAAGCAACATAATGGAAAACAAACACAGCGCTTAGTCCTTCTAGAGGTGGCAACAGCAAGTGCCTTCTCAGAAGAGGCGATGGGCCTCCATCAGTCACCAAATCAGCTTTCTTAGTTTCCCATATCCTAGCTGCAGAAGGCTGAGAAATACATTGCCTGGCCTAACTTCTTTCTGAATAACAATAAAAGTAAATCAAGACACAAATTGGTATTAATAGGCAGAGTGTTGTTATAACAAATGCCTGGAACCGCAGAAGCAGCTTGAGAACTAGGCAGACACTGTATGAGTCTGTAAGGACAGGCTAGAAAAGGCTGGCGTTGCATGTATAGTGTTTGGATTGTTTCTGATGAGGACGGAGAAAAAGAACAGAGTGGGAAACAGAGCCCAAATCTCCTTGCAGCTATTTAAGTGGCTGTGATCAAAACTTTGGCAGAAATTTGGAGAGTGAGAGCAACTCTGATTAGGTCTTAAATGGAAATGAGGAATACCTCAGTGGAACTGGAGGTGAGGCCAGCCTTGCTGAAATCTGGCAAAGAACGTGGCTAACTATATACGTGTCCTAGGGCTTTGGGGGGCTTAAGAACAATGATCTAGGCCATTGCTGGAAGAAAATCTAAAAAAGGTTCTGAAGGTCTTATGCAGCTTTTCTTGATAGTTTGTAAAAAAAAAAAAAAAAAAAAAAAAAAAAAAGCCGAAAGAGAAAAATGAATTAAAGATAGAATTTATAATTTAAAAGGTATCAGAATTTAAAGACTTGGAAAAGCCTCAGCCTGGCCAGAGTATAGAATGACTTTTACTAAGAGGCAAACAAACAAACCATAAACAGACATGTATTCTCACTCCAAAGAGGGTACCAATTACCAACCAAGGAATCAACAAGCAACTGCAGCCAAGCACAGCTTGGTGACTCTGTGAGAATTTTAATTGCCAACTACGTTAGATTGAGAAATACCTTCTGAGTGTGTCTATAGAGATGTTTCCAGGAGTGACTGGCATTAGAAATAGCCGCTGAGGGGAAGACCCAGCATGAATGTAGACAGCATCACCCAAAAGGCTCGGAACCCAGGTTAACTAGGTGGGAGTTAGAGGAAGAACACACCCACACTCAGGGTCCTTCCTTCTTCTTGACTATTGATTTGGGCATCTTCATCCACCACACCCTTCTACCTCGATGTCCTGTCGCATCACAGCCCAGGATGATGGGACTGGCCAAGTAAGGGCCCAAATCTCTAAAACTGTGGACCACAATGACTTCTTTCTCCAGTTAAATTGTTTCTCTCAAGTGTTTGTGTTGTAGAAAATAAAAATGAGTATTGAGAAATATATTATTTATTATTTGCCCTATGATTATTGTGGCGGTATTATCTAGCCTGCTATCACAATCAAATAAGACACAGACACCTGTTAGATTTTATAACTGTCTTATTACCTTGGGCCAGGCAGCTATTTCTATCTATGCTACCTCAATAACCTCACCATCCATCTCCCAGCCCCCATCCAATGCCATCGGCCTTAATCATTCTTATCTGGGCTACCTTCTATCCATAACGCCAAGATCCTTGTTTGATTCTTCATCTGGGACTTTTCACACCATTATTGAAGTCTTTCCTCCTGGCCCATGTGGTTTCTTCTCCACATTAACCCATCATGGAATCCTCCTTCTTCCTCTCTTCCCATCTATCTCTTTCCCAAGATTCTCCTGACCTCTAAAGCCTGGGAACCTTAGCCACACCTACCCCATTCTGTCCTGTCCAAGAAGTCAACTTTGGGCCTTTGTAGCCCAATTTCTGACACAATATACCCTGGGGGAAAGACATGGTGTCAGAGAAGACTGTTCTCAGGCCTTCTTAGATATGATAAGGAATGGGAGACATACTTTTGAACAGGGCAATATTTCCTGCCTAACTCCTAGAAGAAATATGTAGCTCTACACTACTGACTGCCACAGATTGTTAACAAAGGTTTAATCCCCAGAAAAGTATAAGAGACACTATAACAGATTCGTCTTTTCCCCTAGATAAAGAAGCATTGAATATGTAAGCCCTGAAGCTGCAAGGAGACCTGAAGATAGAGAAAGAACTCACAAGAAGAAAAAGAGAATGGATAAGAAGATAAGAGATAAGAAGTAGACAGAGGTAAGCAAAGCCTGTGGCACCCAGGCACCTATTGTCCATTCCTGGGTTTGAGGGACTTGCCCTGGTTTCTGGATTTTCCTGGACTGTTTTCTCATCTTGTCCTTTAAATTCAAGCTGTTGTCCTAATAGCTTTCCAACGAATCCTAATTTTGCTTAAACTGTTCGGGTCTACTGTCTGATATGTTGCAAAGTCCCCTGACTAATACAGTGGCTGACCTGAACTTCAGCATATCCCACCAGATTGTGCAATTGCCCATATTCCCCGAAATGGGAACACTTTGCTACCTTATGCTTTGAGCAAGATTAATCTCTAAAGATGAGAATATGAATATGAAACCAAGGTTCACTGTACATGTAATGAGTCACCATTATTTACATGACTAAAGTTACACAAAGTTGACTCTACCCCCCAGGAAATCCAGCATATATTACCAGACTCTTCATCCTCCTTTTGATCAGCCCATTTGGCTGCAGTAAATCTGTGATGGTTGACAAACATCGAATATTCCTCACTTATATTTATTGTCTATTTAAGAACTGACATTTCCCATTGGACATTTAATCATGGGTTGCTTTGTTTAGCATTTTTTTTCCTGTTCAGGAGAGCACATGAAAAATTGATTTCCTGATAGCATGAGGTAGAAGATGAAGCACAAATTCACCTACAAGCATTTGAACTTCTCATCTCCTTTTGCCTGTATGGTTTGGACACTTCATTCCCTAAAGTGAAAGGTAAGGACTTTAAGACAGAAAACCAATTAGATTGCTAGAATCCAATCAACAGCCATGTCCAAGGGCAAAGGGCCAGTCTTTTAAAGTAGCCCAGCACCCATCGCTCAGCACTTTCCAAACACTCCAGCCCACCTGACTCAGAGAGAAGAAGGCTGGCTCTTTGTTGCCAACAAGCAAGAGGCTGACAGGTGAAAAAGTTTCTCTGGGACTGAGGAAATTAAATTGAACTCAAGTTGGAGGTTATTTGTCTTCCCCGTGACCTGCAGTCCTCTCCAGTGTTAGCACCACAAGCCACAATACTCACAGCTCTCTTCTGTGGGTCAATTACCGGGCATGAGCATTTGGTAACAGTTCTGACGTGTTAGGTTTAAACTCACTCAAAGGTATTGAACAGAAAAGAAAAAGAGGAGGGAACCAGGCACCTTTGGGGACATTGTTTGAAGCTACAGAAAGGCAGGGTTGAAGCCTGCAGAGTATTTGTAAAGAAGCTGTAAGATCTTTTGTTCCTTTGAAAGGAACTGGCAGAGGGATGCAGGAAGGGAGGCTGGCTGGAGACACCCAGCTGCAGCACTGAGTGGAAGGGAAGGAGAGGGACTCTGTGATGTCTGCAGACATGAGCTCTTCCTACAACTGTGTATGGATGCTAACTATTGCCAACACTGGTGTCTTGAGCAAATGTTTCGGTTAATAGTCCCAACTCTTAACCCCCTACTAGTAATAGGATATGTCCCTTTCACTCTACAAACCTCTGTCTCCATACCTGTAAAATGTTAATCAATTCCACATGCTTGATTCTGCAAGTAATATCAGACACAGGTGCTAGTTATGTCTATAACCCATTCCCTTTAAGCCATGGCGTCTATGGAACAGAAATCTTGCCAGAGCCAAGTGGCAAAATTCATAGGGGAAGGCCAAGACTAGAAAAGATAAAGCTAAGCCAAAAAAAAAAAAAAGAGAGAAAGAAAAAGAAAAAAATTCCATCAGAGTTAGTTATAAGAAGTCAAAGAAAGATGGCATTATATCTCATTCTAAGCTCCACGGATTCACAGGCTTGCCTTTGACAAGTGGGGCCAGTAGCTTACATTACCTGTGAGTAATTTCCCTCATTATACTAGGAGATCTTGGTAATCACTGCCAGTTTGAGTCACCCAGCTAGTCCTCCCTAAGGATTGCTTTCTGTGTCCTGAAAGCCATGCTGCCTCCTAGTGACATTTTGCTGAATTGTAGTTGTAATAAGAATCAGGATCATAGATAGCTTCCTCGTCCACACAATACTGCATTTTTTTTTCTGCATATTCCAGCCTTTTGGGTATCACAAAAAGTATGGAGATTGACCTCCAAAGATGACCATTTATTGGCCTGAATTCATCCCTGACACTGAAACTAAAAACAGGCTAAGCATGGTGGTGCACATCTTGAATCCCAGCACTCAGAGCAGAGGCAGAAGCAGAGGCAGCCTCCTCTACATGAGTTTCAACAGCCAGAGATACTCCATGAGACCCTGTCTTAGAAAGCAAACAAACACAGTGATTCCAACATACAGCCAAGTTCAAGAACTAGTACCCTAATAAGGTATGACAGTACAGCAGTACATACCTATAACCCTGGCATTTGGTAGGTGGAGAAAGGAGGATATGGAATTCAAAAACAGCCTCAGCTACTTGAGTAGCTCAAGGCCAACCTGAGCTATGTGAAATACTGATAAAAGAGAAAGGGGCGGGGGGAAGCACTCCAGAACAAGTGTCAACAAATCTCTGTAAAAGGGCAAATAGTGTATATTTGTGGCTCTACTAGAAATATAGTACTTGTCACAGCTACTTAACACTGAAAGCGGCCGTGGATGATATATAAACAAATGGATTCTGTTTCTATAAAACCTTATTGACAGAACAAGTGGTAGGTCGGGAGCCATGGTGTGTCAACCCCTAAGAGAGCACTTCATTACTTAAAGTGTCCCTGAGCCTGTTAGAAATGCAAACACTCAGGATCTAGTAAGATCCCCAAGTGATATGTACACACTTTGAAGTTTGCAAGTCACAGATCTAGAGGATTCACTTTGTGAATGCAGCCAGCATCCTAGCACCCAAGTGCAGAGTTCCATCACTGTCAGCATCTCCCATGCTTGTCACTTCCATCAGCCCTGCTGTCTCCACATTTCTATAGCATCTTCACCTTGGCAAGTCAGACAACCTAAGCAGCTGTCTGCATTTGACAACGCTGCTTCCAAAGGGTCAGTGGAGCCACACACTGCAATCTCTGTTTTTCATGATAATATAGAAGGAAGACATGGCTAAGAAGAGGTGTCAGGGGCTATACTACTCTGCTTTCAGAAACTACCCACCTAACTTGTCAGATGTCAGATACTTCCCCCAAACTACCTATGCAGCTTCAAGCCTTTGTGCCTGACATACTTCCGAGGAAAGTCTGAGGGGTCACCTGCCAGCAGAAAACAATGCTGACCTTGAAATCTATGACACCCGTCAGAACTTCAGCCCCTAGACTTGCTTGCTTGCTTCCACTCTGGGCCCATGCTAAGCTGGATGCTTCTTTATGCTTAACTTTAGCACATTTCAGGTGTCTCCCTAACTACAGAAGGAGTTTATTTGTGTCTGTCCCCTTGAGTGTTCCCTTCTGTATCTGCATGCCTAGCACGGGGCTTTGGTGCAATAAGTATGTATGTCACAGGACAGGCACGATACTAGAGGTGAAGATGGAGATCAGACAAGGGCCACATAGCTCTACGGAGGAAAGAAAGTGAGAGGCCCTCTGCAGGGAGACACACAGCCTGCACTAGAAGGAGGCAGATCCTGCCTAGTGTCTGCACCTCTTTTCCGAACAGTCATTTCAAGGGTACTGCTAACGTGCTCTATAGAACCAGTGATTTACAGAGTTGCTCAAGACCCCAATTCTTTAAGTGTTGTCCATGAACTTGTGTTTGAAACTTTTAGGAATGAGTTACGAGACACCACCCTGAAAATTCAATTACCTCAGCAAGACATGTGGCATAAATCAAAGCTATCTGGAGTTGGAAGAGGATTTAGAGATCATCCAGAGTGGAAGCGACTTGCCCAAGGTCATACTGCAGACGACAGGGTCACAATTAGTAATCCAGAACTTTTTGCAGTTATTGACAGGTGTGGAAGAGAGAGGGTGGTCAGCTTTGCTACTGATGACCTTCATCTCCGTCTTCAGATGGGAGTGGATGAAAGGCCCAGCAGAGAACCCGAAGGGCAGACGTAGTTCCTGAGCCCACCATGTTGGATCAGTACCAAGGGGATAATTGCCACTGCCTGACTGAGGATTAAATGAAGTAATATCTAAAGACATTAGGCTAGTAAATGCAACAACGTCCTGTGAATGCAATGGATTAGCCATAATCTTTATTGCTCATTATTAGGAGTTATGATTATTCATTATGCCTTGGATAATGATCACTAACTTGCTTCTCATTTTTAACATATTTTGTTTACTTAATAAAATATATTTAAAAATCCAAACACCATGGAGGACATAAAAGTAAAGTCTCCAAGGATCCTATATCTCCACGCTCCTTCCCCCAAAGGCAACCTCTGCTAACACAACAATTATTTACAGAAGCTGTTTTCTGCACAAAACAGCCTGTGTCTTTTTCATTGTTCTGCATGCTGCCTTCTCTCCCTTATGTAGCAGTGTGGACAGGGTTACACAGCAGTTAATATTGATCCACCTTATTCTTCTTTTTATTTTATTTTTACTAATTACAGTTTATTCACTTTGTGTCCCGTCTGTAGCTCCTCCCCCATCCCCCCCAATCCCATTCTCCCTCCCTTTTCTTCTCCTATGCCCCTTCCCCAGTCCAATGATTGTCCTCCTCTACTTCCATCCATCTAATCCTAGTCTATCAGGTTTCATCAGGACTGGCTTCTCTGTTATCCTCTGTGGACTGGTAAGGCTGCTCCCCCTTCAGGTAGAGGTGATCAAAGAGCCAGTCCATGAGTTCATGTCAGAGACAGTCCCTGTTCCTATTATTGGGGAACCCTCTTGGACACTGAGCTGCCATAGACTACTTCTGTTCAGGAGTTCTAAGTTATCTCCTTGTTTGGAAAATCAGTCTCTCAAAAGACCCCTGTGGCCAGATTTTTTTGTTCTGTTGCTCTTCTTGCGGAGCTCCTGTTCCCTCCAGGTCTATCTCCCCCCTCCTTTCATAAGATTCCCTGCACTCTGCCCAAAGTTTGGCTATAAATTTCAGGATATGTTTCGATACCCTGCTGAGTAGAGTCTTTCAGAGGCCCTCTGTGATAGGCTCCTCTCCTGTTCCCTGTTTTCTCTCTCTTCCAATGTCAGTCCCATTTGCCTTTCTGAATGAAGATTGAGCATCTTACCCACAGTCCTCCTTCTTGATTAGCTTCCTTAGGTGTACAGATTTTAGTATGATTATCCTATAGTACATTTACACAATGGATTACTACTCAGCAATTAAAAACAAAGAAATCATGAAATTTTTAGGCAAATGGTGGGATCTAGAAAAGATGATCCTGAGTGAGGTATCCCAGAAACAGAAAGACACACATGGTATATACTCACCTTATTCTTCTTAATGAAGATAGGATATCTCATCAATGAGCGAACAAGAAGAACTTTAGCCAGAATCCTATTCGATGGTCTCCATGTTCTGTTGTTGTTTTGTTTTGTTTTGTTTTTGTCTTTGTTTTCTTTTTCCATTCCAACAGAGTTACCATAAGGATATGCTACATGCATTTAAGAGTATATGTTCTTAGACCCAGAATCACTGGCTCAGACATAGTGTGCATTTAAAGTATTGAAATATGTGGTTAACTTGCCATCAGAGAGGGGGTTATGCTAGCACCTTTTCCCCTCTCATGCTCTTCTGTTTCCCAACCCCTCTTCAAGCCAGGAAAACAGAAGATGTCTTTTAATATTCACAGCTCCGAAAGGTGGAAAAAAAATGAAATCTTACAGTTTTGCTTCATCTGTCTTTTACTATATCTATTAGCGAGATTCTTTCGTGTGCTAATTGGCGGTTTACTATGGTGGGTTGGAGTTCAGAAGGGTGTATGTGTGTGTGTGTGTGTGTGTGTGTGTGTGTGTGTGTGTGTGTGTGTGTGTTTGGCTGTATGTGTCTGTCTGTCTGAGGGAGTGAGAGTTGACATAGGAGTGTTTATTAACTATTTGATTTTAGTTATAGTAGATAGGCTTCTATTGCTGTGATAACATGACCAAGAGCATTTTATAAAGAGAGAGTTGCTTTGGGCATACGGTTCCAGAAGGTTAGAGTCCATGATGGTGGCAGAAGCAGGAAGCTGAGGACTAATAATCGTGGATCACAAACAACAAGTGGAGAGAACAAGCTTGGAATGGTTCATGGCTTTGAAACCACAACCCACCCCTACTGACATACTTCCTCCAGCAAGGTTGACACCTCCTAAGCCTCCCCAAACAGAGCCACCAACTGGTGACTAAGTATTTAAATGCTAAAGCCGATTAAGGCCATCCTCATTCCAATGGTCTTTGTCCATTTTTTCTATTCCTGTTACCATATCACTTTTCTTTTTTTATTATTTATTTACTTTACATCTTAATCACAGATCCTTTCCTGCTCTCCTCCAGGTCCCATCTCTTCCCCCTATCCTCCCCCCCTATTCCTCAGAAAAGGGGAGCCTCCCTCCACCAACCCACCCTAGCACATCAAGTCAGGACTGAGCACATCCTCTTCCACTGAAGACAAGCAAGGCAGCCCCACCAGAAGCAAATGATTGAAAAGCAGGTAACAGAGTCCATCAGAGAGAGCCCTTGCTCCCCTTACTAGGTACGCCACATGAAGCCTGAGATGTCCATCGGCTACATTTGTGTAGGGGTTCTAGGTCCAGTCCACATATGGTCTTTGGTTGGTGCTTCAGCCTCCGCAAGCCCCCCTATGCCCTGGTTAGTTGACTCTGTTGGTCTTCTTGTGGAGTTCTTGTCCCCTCTGGCTCCTCTTATCCTTTCCCCACTTTTCCACAATACTCCCAGTGCTTGACCTAATATTTGGCTGTGAATCTCAGCATCAGTTTCTATCTGCTGCTGGGTAGAGCCTCTCAGAGTACAGCTATGCTAAAAACTCTCTTATAAATTTAGGAAAGCCACCTTTGGCAAATTGGTAGAATTTTTTGTTCTCTGGCCTATTGTTAATTTTATTTCTTTATCATATTTTTAGCCATGGGATTTTAATACCTAAAATAATGTTCCCAACACTTCTGCTCTTGCTACAACTGTGAGTGCTTTTAAAAACTGAAGCCGAATCATGTTACTCTCTTGCACAAAATACTTCCTTTGTTTTCCATTATTCATAGACTAAGTTTCATAATTTCACCATGCCTGGAAGGCCCTTCTTAGTCTAGAGGTTACCTACCACTCTACTTTGATGGCACTCACAGCCCTTCTCTCTGCTAATAGTTGGCAAACTATAATGCCCCATTTTAAATGCCACCTGTTCAGAGAGGCTTTCATGCTTCTCTGTTTAGGGCAGGCATGCTGTCTTAGCTCCTTCTTTGTCTCTTTATCCTGCTTCCCACATGTATACGTTCTTGCTTGATGGCTTTTCTCTGCCATCCTTCTCCTGTGAAACATAGGCAACCTAAAAGAGGGTATCCCCATCTCTCATCTTCACCATTGCCACCTTGTACACTGGCCAGTGCCTGTCATCTGATACATCAATAATGACACACAATACTTGCCATTACCTTGCTGGATTTTCATTTTTCTGGGAAGATTAGAAGGGTCTACATTTCTTATTTCCATTTCAGCTTTGAAGTCCTTTGGTGAGACTGGCATTTATGGACACCTTTCCCTTCTCGGCAGTGTTTGTGAACACTAAGGGGTCACTGTGGTGAACAAAGTGGCTGCCCCCTGAGACCCTGAACTCCACCATGGAAGCAGTGGACTCATTACAAAATGTAAACAGGAATCAGTGGTTTGAGATAACAAAGAAAACAATGTAGAACATGAGCAGAATGGTGGGATAAGGATGGGGTGGCCGAAGTCTCTTAGCAGGGAGCATGTGAGCAAAAGAGACAATGTCTATGAGGAAATATTTGCAGGTTCAAGAAAGGGGTCTGGTGGCTCTCAGGCATTGAAAAGAAACCAGGACAGTTTCTATGGAGGAAGCAAGACTTGCAAGGTTGAAGGGGGCAGTCAAAGGAATGGCAGGACTTTTGCTGTGTCACTCATGAACAGTGCAAGACTACAAGCCAGGGAATGGCCCCATTGCTTCCAGTAATTAAACACTCACATTCGGGTACATCCACAAGTTATTTAGATGAAAAAAGAAATAGGAACCTAGAGCTGTACTTTTTCCACAAATTATAGGTCAGTGGTCCTAAAGATAGGACAATCCATCTTCCCTTCCTCCAGGGCTTTATTTGATGTGTTCCTTTCAACAACACCTGGGTATTTGGCCAAATGCTGTTCACTTGACTCCTGAAACTAGACATTCTTTTTTAAAATTATTTATGTATATCGTGTGTGTATGGATGTTTTGGCTGCGTGTATGCTTGTACACCATGTGAGTACAGTGCCTGCAGAGACCAGAAGGGGACAACAGGTCCTCTGGAACTGGAGTTCCATATGGCTGTGAGCCACCATGTGGTTACTAGAAATCAAGTTCAGGCCCCTCTACAAAAGTAACAAGGGCTCTGGACCTGTGAGCTATCTCTCCAGCACCATAAAACCAAACATTTTGACTGTTGTAGCTTCAAGATACGCTTTAGAACCTGCTAGTGCTGTTCTCCTCTGACTAACTTTTAACAGTGCTATCCAAGCTGGGAACCAATTTGATCTTTTTCTGGGTCATGTTCAAGTCCTTTTGTCAAATTTCAAAAGTGAAATCCTCATAGTGTTTTCATTGGTTTCACGGATTAATTTGTGAACAAATTAAAGGAAGATTGAATCTTTATAATATTGTAGCTTGCTAATAATAAAAACTTCATATATTTGCTTAGTCCCATAGTGGTTTTTTGCCTTTTACACGCCAACTATTGGTTTATTAATTTGCTTATAAAAAGATCATTGTAGAATTTTGGAAATCATAAAATGGAAAAGAAGGCATAAGAGTAACTAAATATCCCATACAATTGCAATATGCAGACAGAAAAACTGTTAATGACTTGGGTGTAGAAAGCACACACAGGCACAGGTATGAGGCATTATCCAGAGAGCACAGTCAGCTGTCATTATTAAACATCAAACTTCCTACTTATCTCGTGGTGGTAGGTATTTATTCTCAGGAAGTAAATGTGATCACTACAGAGCTCATATCCCCTAAGCGCACCATACTTTAGTCAAAGGCTCCAGTTCTTTAGCATTTGGGGTTACCTGGTGACATTTTGTACTTCTCACAAGTGATACTGTGGTGAGTACCCTTTAAATAAATTTTTCTTCTCCCCAATATGCTGTACACATATTTTCTTTGACTTGAACTCTAAGTCTAATCGCTTTGCTAGCTTCCAACTTGTGTGCAAAATAGGCATCTGCCAGGTGTGTTCTGCAGTAGCCTCATTTGTTCTTTGTCTTTTCATTATACAGAGTCTATTATATTGGAGAGAAATCTAAGAAAAGATCAGGATGAATCCAGCTTAGTTTTCTATACAAATACTCAATTTTCACAATATGTTTGCTGAACTGTGGGCTCTTGTTGCTTTCATTCTGAAGATTTTGTAATTCTGTGCCAATTTTCTGTTTTCTAAAGGACTATCTCATCGCAGTGATATGTCTCTGGAGCCCACACCAGTGACCAACTATTTTTTAATGATTTATTTTATGTATATGAGCATTTTGCCTCAATGAATAGATGTGCAGCTGTGCCTACCTAGGGCCCTCAGGGCTAGAAGAGGGTATCAGGTCCCCAGAAACTGGAGATATAGATGGTTTTGAGCCACCATGTAGGTGCTGGGAAATGATACCTGATCTTCTGCAAGAGAGGAAAAAAAAGCACTCTTAACTGCTGAACCATCCCTTCAGCCTCCAAAATGCCAAAATATTCTTGTTATGGCCTCATGTTGAATGTCCTTATCTTGAAAGCAAAGATTCTTCTGTTGTTCTTTGTTTTTCTAAATCTTCTAATTCTGAAGTCAGACTAGCAAAAAGTCACACTTAACACATACACACACACACACACACACACACACACACAAGCAGCATGTTGGCTGATGTGCCTGTATTAGGATTAATTTTATGTTAAATACAGTCTGTGTGGACATAGAAAAGCTAGAAGGAGACCTTATGTCCTGTTGACTGCCTTCTTGCATTAAAGGAACTTGGTGAATACTGAAGTTCCCAAAACATAAGACAGCAGGGCTCTGCCCAGCACCTCTGAGACATCACAGTGTGTGCATGGACCACCCTTGCCAAGACAGCTAGACCTTCGGTCAAACCCCAGATAGCACCCAGAGGATACAGCAAAGTAATGAAGCTCCATACAGCATGCAGAGGATACAACAGGATGATGAAACCCCAGCTAGCACCCAGGGAATACATCAAGGTGATGAAGTTCTATATAGCATCTAGAGGATACAGCAAGGTGATGGAGCCCCGGCTAGTACCCAGAGGATACAGCAAGGTGCTGGCTGGGAGGAAGGAGCACACTGAATGTGCTCTTGGGCTCTCAAAGACTCAACACCTGCTTAGTGGGAAGGATATCCCAGGAGTTGGCGTTAGGGAGAGCTCAGACCTGTCTGCCTTCCTTTTTGGCTGACCCATTCACTCATACGTGTTGTTCTCCAGCAACAATCTCTATTTCTGCCTCTTTCAGAGGCTTGTGATCAGTGTTCTCATCATGGAGGAGGTTTTCTGCTTTGCTTCTAAATGCTCCTTGAGAAAAAAATGGCCCTGGGGGCCTCGGATGCTGCTGAGCGAGAAGATCCCGCCAGATGCCACTGGGAATTGGAAGGCACTAATTATTTGTGTTAATAAATATACGCCGTAAATATAAAACAGTAATCTCTCTGCGTGTTAAGTTTTATGAGAAGTGGCCATACAGTTATCTCTGCAGGTACTGCTGATAGCTCCTACTTGGTCTTAGGAAGCTGGAGAAGAAAGATGATCACAAAAGGAGCTTCAGAAGAAGAGAGAGATTCCTCAGCCAGAGAGCAATGACTTCCTACCTCACTCTGCTTCCCAGAGGCTTTCCAGGGCTTCCCAGAGACCCTCTGAGTACAAAAAGCTGGTAGCCTTTTCCCCACTCAACACTGCTCCCTGGTACCCACCAGAGTCCACAGGGATGAGGGCAGGAGTCCCCTGTGTCCTCCTAAAAACATATCCATCTCAAGCTGCTGCCACAGACAGAATCCACCCAGCATTCCTGTTGCCAAATCAGACACTAATCTAGATACCCCCTGGGAAGGACTTTTGTAGTTCTAAAATCCCAAGTCAACCGACCTTAAAAACCAGACATGGAGACTGGAAAGACAGCTCAGTAGGTAAAGCATTTGCTTTGCAAGCAGGAAGACCTTCAGGACCTAAGTGTCGTTAGTATGGGCCTGCAATCTCAGTGCTGGGAAGAGGAGACAGGAGGGATTCCTGTCTTCTTAGCTATTCTACTTGAATCGTTGGCCTCCAAGCTTAGTAACAGATCCTGTCTCAAAAAAGAATAGGATAAGGATTGAGTAAAAGTCCCAACATCAACCTTTGCCTCCATACGCATGGACATGCTCACACAAGTGCACACAGATACCACCACCACCCTAGAGGCTTGAAGAAGCAGGCGACCCTAGAGAAGAAATACAGAGGACCTGAAGTTGCTCAGGGTGGCCCCAGTGTCTGCCAGCCAGGAGACAGACTCCAGTCCTACAGATAAGGAAAGGAACTCCAACAGAATCACTAAATGACCTCAACAACAGGTCATCCCCCACCCCCCTACCCTGACCTCCCAGAAAGACACAGCCCACCCAACCCCTTGGTTTCCACCTTTCTGTATCCTCAGCAGAGTCTAGGCCCACTGTGTGACTCCTGCCCAGAAAATCATCAGCTAACAAATGGGCCTTGCTTTAAGCTGCTGGATGTGTGGTCATTTGTTATGCAAATATGCCTCCCTGCCAACTCTGTTCTCATTGTGCTGAGCAGGGCACCCCAATGAGCGCCCCATGCTGTCTACATCTTTCCAAGATGTCATGTCTGAGATCAAGAGTTACCTACCCCCAGTGTTTCCGATAGAAAAACCAACACTTCCCACCTGGCAGCATGCCAGGTAAGCCATGGGAAAGGGCATGATCTGCCTGTGTCATAGTGTCCCTGTTGTCAGGGACAGCAAAGCAGCAAGTGTGACCCATTAACACATCAAGGAAAGCCATGGGACAGGATCTCTAAAACCCCACTTTGATTTTTTTCTTTTTTTTTTTCAGGCATCTGGGGGTGGAAAGAAGGCAACAGAAGCTGTGCTCTGAATCCAAAGCCATCTATTTCCATGCTTTCAAAAGGCAAAATCATCTGAGCCCTCACAGTGGGAAGAAAGGGGAAGACGGGAGGGAACTCTGGGGCTCACTGGCAAGGCAACCACAAAGAGGAGGGTGGGGACCAGGGGGCTGGGGCAGCCAGCAGCACTGATCCACCGCCAGAATGTTAAAACGTTCTCCCCACAGACCTGGCAATCATGAGCGCTCCACACCCGACAATTTGAGATTTAGACATATTCAAGTTTCCTAAGCCTCAAATTAGCCCTTGTAAGAGCTTATCTTCTTTCCCCCCAATTGACTTTAATCAAGTGCCTCAGAAGCTGGGAAATATTTTAAGTTAATCAGGCCCTTAATGCCGGTGCCTGGGGAATGCCAGGCAGCGGCATGCTCTTCTTGCTTGCTGCACTGTGCCTGTCTGTCCCCCAGTTCTCTACCCTCCCCCCCCCACACACACACACTGTTTTTGAAATGCTGGGCAAACTTGTCTCACAAACAAATGGATGATGGAGAGGAAGAATGAAGTCATTAACATGACACTTTACAGCAAAATCATAAAATGGTTTCCCGACAGGGGTAGGCAAGTGCTCTAACTTGCAAAAACCTTTATAATTAATAATAAAAAATGGTATTAAAAAATAAGTGCTTAAGACTGCAGTGAACAGTTAGATCTGCCTGATAGGAGTTCACAGCAAGGTGACCTCGGTTCTTAAGGAGACAACATCAGACAAGATGGCAGATTCTAAAATATCAATACCTACTATGTAAGCAGTTCTGTTTTGCGTATGTAAATCATTTCGTTCTCAGGCAGTCTTTTACTATCAAAGCAATCACTATTCCCATTTTAAGGATGAAAGGGTGGACTAGAAAGGCTGAGAAACTCACTTCAAGCCTTTCTGACTCACGCTCTTCCACTGAGTAATTCTGAGCAGGGTGTTTCCCACACACATTCTAGAGAGCTACCATGATGACAAGACACTAGGGCTAACGCCCACAGGAACTCTAGAGGGCCAATGTCATACCTGTAACTTAAGTCTCCTGCCTCAGAAGCTGACCTTGAGAATGTGTGTGCAAGAACTTTATTGAGCAACAGGGGGAGGAAAGAAGCCAAGGGAGAGGCCAGGAGAAACTGTACCCAGAGGGTGCGTACCCTGCCCCTATGGGTACAGGGTTCCCATGGGAACATGGGTTCCCCCACATCAGGGACTCAGGGACTGACCAGAGTCAGTGAGAATAGCAGCCCTCCTGGCTCTCTGCTCCTAGGAGAATTGTTGCAATGTTGTGGTGACTGGGGAGCAGACGCTGTCTGGCATTGCAGCTCTGAAAGCTGACGTCTTACGGGACAGTGTTAAATTGTTAGTGATAACCTTTCCCCAGGTCTGAAGTGGCTAAGTTGCTGTATTTTAGCCGATGAAGCTGTGACCTATACATACAGACTCCACAATCCAGATCTGGGGAGGTTCTGGCAGTGACTGCTACAATCCATTTGAATCCTGATGCCTCTGTCTAGCTGTGTAACCTCAGGTGAATTGCTTATCTTTTCTAAGTCACAGGATTTGTTTCTATGACATAAAAATCTCTCCTTGGGGCTGACAAGATGGCTCAGTGGGCAAAGGCGCTTGCAGCTCAGCCCAACAATCTGAATTTTATTTCCTGCACCCCACAGAAGACAAATAACCCCACAGATTATCTTCTGACTTGCATATGTGTGCTGCAGCATGCACCTGCTCACACATATATGCACATACAAGCAAAGAAATGAATGTAATTTAAAAACTTTAATAATGACTCCTTCCCTCATAGAATTATCATGAGGATTCAGCTGAATAATTTGTGAGTGTTTGGCTTAAAGTTGATATAGTATCCCGGCATGTGGGTCACCTATACTAGCACCCCCCCCCGAAAAGACCCTAAGAAGACACAGCAAGGCACACACAAACACACACACACACACACACACACACACACCCAGGGCAACCAGGGCTAATTCACAAAGACACGTGAATGCTCTTCACAGGGCTCAAGTCCCTTCCTGTTCAACCACAGGAAGGCTGTTTTAAACCACCTCTGAGCCGTGACTGTACAGGCAGAGGAACACAGTCTTCATCTCTGCATCACCCAGAAACTTACCCACTTCAGACCTGGGGAAAGGTTAACACTAACAATTTGACACTGCCCCATAAGACATCAGCTTTCAGAGCTGCAACGCCAGGGTCTGAACCCCAGCCACTATATCATTGCAGCACAGAGGATGAGACTTGGAAAGTTTGCAGGGAGGGCCCCACCTGAAAAGAAAAGCAAGAAGAGAGCAAGGAGGCTCAGGGTTGGCACCCGCCAAGCTCACTAATCTAGCACCATTGTTTTACTTCTTTAATTAAGTGTCTCTGCTCCACTCCTAGCTCACCTTCCCAAGAAACTAGGCTATATTGAGCAGATACGTAAAAGCCGGCAATTAAATTGTCTTATCAAATTTTCGCAGCTTATTAAGTTGTTCAATTGCATGGGAAATGATTAGTGTCTGTAAATAGAGAGCGAAGGCATCGGCCCAGGAGGCTGCGGATTGGCGCAGGGGGATCTAAAGGCAGGTCCCCTGGAAGGGGTGGGGGACTCAGGCAGGCTGGCTAAACCTGGAGCAGTGCCCGTCCAGCCCTCCGAGAGCTCAGCCGGTCTTCCTGCTTGAGCATGCAGGTGGTCAGAGAGGCAGAATGACAACCACCCTCCCAAGAGGGCCTGGGACTTGAAGCCTACAGACAGCGAGTCCACATTTAAAGCTCCACCACTTACCAGCAGCCAGAGGAAATGGGGCTATGAGTCACTTGACCAAGGCTAGGGCAGGGACCTGTCCTACCTGAAATTTGTACCATGTCTCATCTAGGGAATGAAGTTGTCAGAGAGTGTTCCTTGTGGCAGCTGAATCTTCCTCTTGAGAGTAATAAACAACCTGCTCTGCCGATGGACCCTGTGCAAGAACCCCGTCCTCCCTCTCTGGGATGATAATGAAAAACAGGGCGACGATAGAGAATAAACTGTAGACACAGAGCTTCTGAATCAGGGGCCTGACAGTGAGGGGCCTTGGCCTGCCAGGCGAGAGCGTTCCTATGGTGCTATGGAATTATCTTTCTCACTACAAATATGGAAGGAGAAAGTTTAGTGTGTCTTGCTTCCTGGAATGTCTCATTTAGATCATCTGTGTGTTGTCCCGCTAGCTCCTCTCAAACAAAAGAAAAATGTCCCCAAATTACCATGGTGTGAATAAAATCCTTGGCCATGTGTTGACCTCGATATAAACTTGGACTACCACCATTGCTTTGTTTGAGAATAGGCCTTCCTCTCTCTGTTGATTTAAAATGCAAACTGTGTTGCAGGCTTTGTCTGGGTTTTCTGCACAGAGAATGGCAACAGAACCTCCTCTGCAGCGGTAGGAGTGGGATCAGGCTTAGGAAGCTGGGGGGAAAGGCCTTTGAAAGGATCCCTGCTCTGCCATGGATACAGACATGCATGTCTGAGAAAACCCAAGGAAGCATAGTAACAGCCTCATCCAGACCCAGCCAAAGAGTAGTAACAGGTAAAATTTGACTGCTAGGTACAGGATGCTGCATTCCTAAGGGAGAAGCAATGAAGAAACTTCCAGAATAGATTTATTCTGGACGGAAGGTATGACAGTCAAATCTGACTTCCATCTGATTGAAGGCCATCTTGAGGCATCACCAATCTTATCAAACACGACTATCAATGAATCAATCCATGTATCAACTCTGGGAAAAACTGAACTACCATGCAGATTTGAACACATTTCTCTATCAATTTGGGAACTGAGATATTTACCACAGGAACAGGTAGCTATCCCCATACCCCTGACAGGTAAGTCAGGTGTCTCTCATTACTCCTGTGTAGTCTTAGAAGAAACTTCCCAGTTCATCAAGTATACCCTCACGTGATCCAGGCTTCAAATACTGAGCAAGACTCGGTGGGCATCACTGATTTCTTTGAGGTTACAGGATTACCTCTAACAGCTTGGTTGTAGAACTCATGGCTTCTAATGCTGAATTCATTCTTTTGAATCATTTCAAAATGGTTTGGGAAAAGACCCATGTAAACTCACAGACCTTGACCTCCATTAACTCTGAGGAAATTTAGAAACAGACTGGTTCACGTGTGCTAGAGAACACAAAATTGAGTGTTCCTGCTCTGCTTGTGAAAGTTTTGTCATCATTTGCTACCTTCCAGGGCCTCCTTCTCAGCCCTTAAAAGCAAGGCTCTGTTGCTTATATTTGGGTACAGTTTTATAGGCTTTACTGACACCTCCACCCCTTGTCACGGTTCTCGCCTTTTACAGCCCAGACACACATCGGTGACTGACTCTGGAAACAAAGGGAAAAGAAAAACTGAGCCTTTTTCTAAACACAGAAGCATTAACAAGGTGAACATGTTTGATGGATCAGCCATACACATTGTACAATCAGCTCTGTTAGAAATATGAATGGATTTGATTGAACATATGACATCCTTGATTACTGAAATGCCAGAGCTCCATGCTGGTGTTGACTGGTCTCCAAGATAAGGGGTACAGAAATGAGTACCAGACCCTGGAGATAATTTCTCAGCTGTGGAACAGTCAATCAGGAGTGGGAGAGACCCTGTCACACAAAGACAACACGTGAGGGTCAAGTTCACAACTAACACGAGCCCTGGCATTTATCAAGAAGCCACCTTCCTCCTCAGCTGCCCCAACATAACAAGCAGGGGAGAACTCTGGCAGGTTACGGGTGAAGCAGAAGAACTGAACATTAAGTCCTGAAACATGAAGTGGAGGTCTGAGTGAGGAAGACTGGAGTGGAGGCAGGTGGATGACCCAAAGCAGGAAAAGTTTTTACCTAAATCCACGTGGCATTGTTCCTCTTGTCAGCTAAAAGAAAAGCCATGCCAGGTGCCTATCAGGACTTGCTCGGGGTTTGTCTTTTGTTTTCTGATGCTCTATCAAAATATCCAAGGCTGGGAAAATTACAAAGAATAGACGTTTGCTAGTTGCGGAGAATGGAAACACCAAGAGTGCGGTGACGGCATGTGTTTGGAGTCTAGTGAGGGCCTTCCCTCTGCACCTTAACATGATGGACTATGCCACCAGGTAAAACAAAGCAGGTATGAGTCTTCCTTCATGAGAACATCTAATCCTAATGACTTCCTAAAGATCCAAACTCCAATTATCACTAGCATAGGGGTTTTAAGCACCTGAAAATTAGGGGATGTGGTGTCCTAGCAAGTAAGAATACCCAGGCTTGCATTCCAGGTCCCTACCTCCGCTGTTCATGAGATTCCAGGCGAGCTGCTTCACTGTCTTTCTGAATCCCAGCTTCTTCCTCCAGATCCTGGAAGGTATTCTTCCCACCTACCAGGTTTCTATATGCTTCACTCAAAATAAAAGCAGCTGCCTGAGATGCTCTGACGCCTTAGGTATTTTTGGTTGTCCCCACAGGCCGACAAGATGAAGACACGGCCCTGTCTAATCCTGAGCTCACATGCTTTCCACCTCACCATCAGTTGTTAACGAGGTCCAAGCTGGTACACTCCCCATCTGACAACCCATCCCCTGACTGTGCAGTTGCTCTAAGGGCTTCCAGAGCTATCCACACTCATTTAAAAGCTGTGAGTTTAAGAAAACTTTTCTCATTGGATGCCTCAATCCCAATTGACATGTTGACTGGAGTGAAATTTAACATTTGTGCAGCTACTCTACAGCTATGTCCTCAACAGGAAGGTTTGAGATAAAGAATTCATATGACAAGGCTGAGGCTCACTGGCCTAAGAACCACATTGCACCTGCCACACTAGGAATCCATAGCAGTGTACCTCATTGCTATCTATCTATCTATCTATCTATCTATCTATCTATCTATCTATCTA
>NW_026596034.1:20571456-20651713 GCF_907164565.1 Psammomys obesus
ATCTATCTATCTATCTATCTATCTATCTATCTATCTATCTATCTATCATCTACCTACCTACCTAGCTAGCTCTAGCTCATGGCAAAATTTTTTCCTAGCCCATCTCAGTTCCTGGAGATGAAGCGAAGTGATTGGCTTGTTCTCCCAGCTTCTGAAACCCTTCATTCCAACTGGCATCACCATCTAGTCCCTTTCAGCATCAGAACCTGGAGCCTGGTTGGAGGGTTGGCATCCTATTCGTACAGAACAACCCTGTGAGCCCTCAGCCTGTACTCAGGCTGGAGCACACGGGCTAGAGCTGCTTGTCTCCACCTCATTCATCACCAGGTCTCTAAGCACATTCCCCTCCTCCATCTCTGGCCAGCAGAACCACAACGGAAAACAGTACTCTCTCCAAGCCATCTAATATAGTCAGCAGTTATCCTCTGAGGAACAATCTCCCCAACCAGGTTTCTATCAAAAGCATGTCTTTGTTCATCCAGGCTTGATTCAAGACTCAAGGATTTCAGGAGATGCCCCAGAATTCATTCTTAAGGTGGTCTAACCAGTCCTCAGTATTGAGAAAGAAGGGGATCCATCCATATGACCTTCATGTGGGAAGCCATACTCCCTTTCTCCTGGGTGCCATGTCCTGTGTTAGGTTCATAGAATATAGATATGGCAAGACACATCTCACTTAGAATGAAACTGAGTCTTTAGACATGACTTAGTTCTAAGTATTCACCTAAGTGTGACATGAACTTAAGGCCTAAGATGTTTACCTAACTCAAGTGAATGGGGTCCTTTTTGATGACTTTCCAAGTCATAGCTAAAGATGTAAAATCTGGGCTTTTATCAGGGGTGGAACTAATGCAGCATGAGTAGGGTCAAGCACACCAAGGGCAGGGAGGTATCACATCGTTTGAAGGCCTTTCTAAACACTGTCCCTGGGGATTGAAGAGTGGGCTCAGGTACGGTGAGGGATTTACAGAATGCAATGTTTTTCTAGGGTGTGTCCACTCTAGAGTTTCCCATCAGACTCCCTCTCCTTAAACTGGATGGAGTTGGCATTCTGTCACTCACCTTCAGAGAATTTTAACAGTGACACTTTGCTCCATGTGTTCCCCTGACATCTGCTTCTGCTCTGTGTCTCAGCTCAACTGTTCCATGCCTTCCTTCTGGTGGCTGACACCAGGTCCTCTTTCACACTGTGAGGCCAATGCCACCTAATCCACAATCCTTGGCAGTATCTCAAGAGCTGCTGGGTGAAACTCCTCCACCCTGGACACACAGCCAAGCTGTGAGGCAATGACTTGTGGGACTGTGCTGGGGAAAGAAAGCATGCAGAACGCATGTGCATTTATCAATACAAGGGCAAAGAAATAGGCAGTGTGATGAACCAGGAGGCAGCTTCCAGCGTCCTCTGTCCAGGATAATGGAATCTGAACTCCCACATCCACAACCTATACAACTTTCCAGTCTCTTCTTCAACACTAAGTCTGAAAAGCTGCCCAGTCCTTCCTTGGGTGACTTTCCTTCCTAAGCTAAAGGTGCCAAAAGTAAGCTTGATGTTTCAGCCTGGTACTGCTGCAGAGATCCAGTTTGAGGAACACTGAGCCTGTACTCAAGCCCAGCCCTGCCCTCCCATGTCCGTCAGGATCGCAGGTAACAGAAGGACTGTATGAGAAGGCATCCGCTTCCCTCTAATAGACAGGATGGAGATGAGAGGCCTGTGACAGCAACTGTGGGGAGTAGTGGGGGAATTGGCCTTGGCAGACAAACAGATGATCTTGGAAGCCTTGTGGTTTGCCTAAACTATTTGCCAACACGACTTCCATCTCAAAACAGTGTTGGCAGAAGCCCCGTGTCTTGGCTGGCAAGGAGCTGGGAACATCTGGCAGCTCAATTTTCCTTAAAAGGAAATTTTTTCTTCAAGCATGACCCAGCTGCTCCCACGAGCACAATACGCAGTCTTGAGCTCAAAGGGAGTTGGTGTTTGAATCACATATCACAAGTCATTTTCTCTGCACATTCTTTGCAAGTTTGTGTGCATCAACTTTCTGCCCTATCTTTTTAACAGATGCCATGAGCAGACACTGACATTGTTTCCATGTAAGCTGGTGTGGTGGTGGTGGCATATGAGAGTGACTGGAACTTTTAGGGAGATGAGAGAATAGATCAGGCTTTCTCCAGCAAGGGAGAAGAAAAGAAAGGAAGATGAATGTGATGAATAGCAAGGGATGGGAAGAAAGGTAATCTGTATTCTTATGGCTGCATCAAGGTAGGCTTGAAAAATTACCAGGTACTTATTATGCCTGTGAGCGTGGTCTCTGATGTCTCCCCAGCAGGGTACAAATCCAAGGTCTTCCCTTTTCTCACTGTGTGACCATGTGCGAATGACGCAACTTCTCTGAACTAGAGTTTCTTTATCAGTAAAAAGCAGCCACAAAAAGCCCTCACTTCCTCCGACTGCTGTGTGCCACATATGAGATGCATTCACAGGTGTGCCTGCCAAGCAGAAAACGCTCGGTCCAACCTGGACGTGTCTGTCACATTACTAGAAACTTCCACAGACGAAGGTAAAAACCAAAACAAGAAGGTGGTGATGCCTGTAGCATGGTCTCTCTCATAATCCCTGCAGACAAGCTTTGAATACATGTGCCAACATGAGTCACAGCTGAGTCTACTTTGACCTACAATGCAGAGATGAAACAAGGCAGAAAAGTATAGCACCAACATTTCACCTTTGTTTGTGATAGAAACAAGTCGTCAGAATGCCTTAAATGTATGCAAATATCGAATGGGCTCATCTTAACCTTTGGGAATCACTAAATCTGCCCTGGATTTGCCTTGGACTTTTTCTATAGATAGGGTCCACCTTTGTGTAATATAGCATTTGAAATTAAGATTATTTTTCTGCTATTAAAAGGAAAAGCAAACCATTTAAAAACATTCATCCTGGACAAGAACACCTCTAGGTATAGATCTGTGCCTTTCAGAGCCACCAGAAGTCTCTGTTATCCAGAGGCAGAAGAGCAGGGTCTTGAAGACTTGACGGGACCATTGACTCTTCAACACACAAGCAGCTGTAGCTCCTACGCAAGATCTGTGCAGGACAAGTTAGTCATCATTCCAGCTTAGGGCAGGGAAGTTATCGAGTTCCCAACCTTAGCTGAGGAGCCATTGATGGTGGGTGGCTTCCGGGAGCGGGACAGTTTTCTTTAAGGATTTGGCCACTGGTACATCACTCTAGCAGGTGGTCCCATATGTGAGTATATGGGCAGCACAAGTTGGACTAGGCGGGCAATTTAAGAGCGAGAGAGAAGGAGGGGGGAACACAACATTGTAAAAGTATGGGGGGAAGGATCTAGAAGGCATTAGAGAGAAGACTGAGAAGAATATGACCAAAATACAGTGGACATATATGTGATTCTCAAAGAACTAATACAAATACTGGGTTTAGTTTCTTTCTTTCTTCCTTTTTTGTAAGAAATCTGGATCGCAGCAGGTATAATCCGCATGCCTGCAATCTAGCACTCTGAAGCCTGAGGAAGGACTGAAAGAGTTCAAAACCACCTTATGTCACAGCCCCAACACTGCCTGGGAAGGGGCAGGGAGGAGAAAGAAGCAGAGAATGAGGAAGAAGAAGAGAGGAGAGGAAAGGAGAGGGGAAGAACTAAAAGAAAGGAAAATGAAAGGTTCACATTTGTCTTGACAATAAACACAAAATTGTACTGTAGCGCTGCTTCATTTTGTTGTCCATTTCTTTCCCATACAGAGAGCACGGCTTTCAGTTTCCCAAAGCCAAACTTGGGGTCATGGACAACAACCTTTGGGAAATATTGTAAAGGTTTGAGATAGGGATAGCCTAACGTAAGGGGAGCAGCAAGGAGACCCTTCCAGGAAACTGTCTACTGATCAGGCCCAACGAGACAGCAGTCGCCTGACTCACCCAAGGTAGAGAGAGAGTCAGCCTCTACCCTTCCCCATGTCCCACTCTCCTGAGCCTGGGCGGTGAGAGCTCATAGATGACCTAGGTAGCATCCCAGGGCCAGGGAGAGGGAAACAACAAGGAAGACTCGTAAATAATAAATAAATTAGATAGATAGATAGATAGATAGATAGATAGATAGATAGATAGATAGATAGATAGATAGATAAACCTTCTGAAATGAAATGAAAATGCCCACAGAGGCCCGATGCCTGTTCACCAGCCACACAGTCTTGCTTTCAATTTAGAAATCAGAAAAGCAGACATAAGAGCCTTTGATAGGACTGGTGGGAAAGCCACTTGCTCCTAGGTGCCAGGTGACCCAGAGGAAATTCCCTGGCACCACTCTCACCATGTAATTTTCTGGAAAATGCTTTAGTAGGGATGCAAAAATGAAGGGTTTTTTTTTAACTATTTAATTTTTTATTTGTTTAAAAGATTTTCAGTACCTTGAAATTAGTTTTCCTCAATATCTTCTACCAGAAGTGTGTGTGTGTGTGTGTGTGTGTGTGTGTGTGAAAGAGAGAGAGAGAGAGAGAGAGAGAGAGAGATTATATAATTTGACTTAAAAGAAAAAAAATCACTGGAAAAGTACAAGGTAATTCAAAGAGTCAAAAATGAAGTCAGGGGCTGGAGAGATGGCTTAGTAGTTAAGAGTATTTAACTGCTAGGACCTGGGATTGCTTCCTGACACACAAGTCCTTAGGCTCACACTACCAGTAACTACAGCTCTAGGAGATCCATCACCTTCTTCTGGCCTCTAAAGGCACTTGTACTCACATTTATCTAACCACACAGAGCTGTACATACCTAACACATAATTAAAAAGTAATTTTTTTTAAAGTGAAGCCAAACTCTTAGGAAGAACAGCTCCTGGGAATTTCAACCCCTAGGACTATCAGCACATGATTTACCGTTCTCGAATGAACAGTGAGGAGTTCACAGCTTTACATCCTTGCCCCATCCTTCAACTTGGAGCAAGTGATTGGCAGATCCTCCCAGACACATCAAGTGAAGAGGAGGCGATTCCATTTCCCTAAAGTGGAAAAGCACACTAATGTTTTGACAATTTGTCATTTATGTGTCCTTTTCGTGTAGGAGAAGTATTCAAAAATAGCTCTTAGTCAAAATCCCAAATGGCAGAGAAGTTTGGCATTCTGTGGAGGTAATAGCAGAGGGAGGTGTGTGTTTGGGGGTAGAGGGTCCTTCCTTCTTCTTCTTCTTCTTCTTCTTCTTCTTCTTCTTCTTCTTCTTCTTCTTCTTCTTCTTCTTCTTCTTCTTCTTCTTCTTCTTTTCCTTTAACGTGCACCCTGCATTGGACGCTGCTTCCTTTGGCATTGAGAGCTGTTGTTAGCTATAGGTCAGCAGTCATGTCTAGTGACTCCTAAGTTATAAAGCATGGTGGGATTAACTGCACTTTTGCAAATTACCTCCTCATATAAATAAACATGGCACATACTCCAGAGTGTCAATAACCTCCCACCCTATCCTCTCCACCTACCCACCCCCAACTCCTGTAGACAATCACAGTAACTCTGGGGAGTAGAGCTTGGCAAATCTTGGCTTGAGGCAATGAGTTGAAATGGATCGTGTTTAATCAGGCATTTTGAGTTTGGAGGTCCCAGTGGAGGAGCTGGGTTTCTAGGGCCGCTTTGTAGAGTGATACGGGAGTACCTCCTCTGGTGGCATCACCCCAGTAGGATCCTTGACCAAACCTAGGAAAGGTATTTGTCCTGCCACAAAGAAAAGCAGTCAGCGCGCCTATCTGCCAAGGAGCCTCAGAACTCCCTACAGTTCAAGAGAACCTCAAGATCTGGCAGAATACCAAATTCCTCTCCCCCACCCCCTTTCTCCTCCTTCACATCTACTCCACACCACAACACACACACACACACACACACACACACACACACACACACAAAGAAAGCATGCAGGCAGGTATGGAAACTCACCTCTGCATTCTAGTCACATATATCATGTGTCCTAGCAGCTTTCTTTGGCCCTCCTGGGCCTGATAATAAAGACAGGATAAAAGAAAGAGAGTAGTAAACCTCCACTTAAAAAAATAAAGAAAAAATTAGAAAACAAACTCCCCCCAGTCTTATAACCCAGAAATAATCCTTCTGTTAGCATTGAGATTTTCAAGCCCATGCTCTAGGCTTACCTTGTGGAAACTGCTGCACAGGTGTGTTCATCCAGTTTGCCTTCAATACTCATTATGGAAAGAAATAAGGAATAAATAGCTAAATTTATGTGCATAATTAGAATCATAATATATGCATACTTTTGCACGCTGCCTTTTTTACTTCACCTAGTACTGTGATTCCTTGTCAATCTAATCTTCAAAAATAATCACTTAATCCCAGCACTGGGATGGCCAAGGCAAGAAGATCATGAGTTCAAATCTACCCTGGGCTTGTAAGATTGTGTCTCTCTCAAACACTAGTCACCATTGTTGAGTTCCAGTTATAAATGAAATAAGATGATGCTATGGTTGCTGTGTTCAAAACAGTATTCTGTCCAGACTATACCACAGATGGCAGTCCTGACTACATTTGTTATATCTTTCGTTTCCTGCTCACAGATTCAACCCAAATGGGTATGTATGTTAGAATTATACACGCGCACACACACACACACACACACACACACACACACACACACTCACACACACACTCACACACTACATATACTATATACATACTCTACACACACACTGCAAACACACTATGCACATTCTATACACACATACACACTACACATGCATGTACACACACACTGCACACACTACACAGATACTACACACACACCACATATACACAAACACACACAATTTTATACTCTCTTGCTTCACTTAAATGACAAGGTAGGAAGTTTTGCCATTGTTTTCTAACAAACTGTTTATCTTTTTAGCAGTTTTAGGTTAATGTAAAAGTAAATGGAAAGATGTAGGTATTCCTATATATTTCGTGAGGTTACAATAGTGGAGAAGAAACTCGGGTTCTCACTTTACTGACAGAGCCCTTGCTCTGTCAGATAGAGTCTCAGTTCTCTATCCTGTACTGTCTCCTGTTGGCTATGTGACTTTGGCCATATGTCTGATCCTGTCTGAACTACCACCATTGTAGGAAGCATGAACGTCTCTGTGTGTGCACACACAGAGCACACACATGGACCAGAGTGGCTCTGCACTCAGAGCTATGTGTGTACTCTTACCTTTTCCGGTCTTGAATTCTTCACATGGAAAATTCTCAAGCAGTCTGTGAGGCCAAAGTGGTGAGTGAACCGTCTTACTCCCCTAATTTCTAAAGTACCCACAGACTGCTAAGGACATGATGAAGAGGTGACAAAAAGGACTGGTGGACTTGGACCTGAAGCTCTGCATTATCCCTATTATAGACTTGGAAACATATCCACACAAGGATTCAGGATTCAGGCATGGATGGTTCTATGTATCATTTAGCTCTCTGCCTTTCTTTCTTTTTCTCTCTTTCTCTCTCTTTTCTTTCTTTCTTTCTTTCTTTCTTTCTTTCTTTCTTTCTCTCTCTCTCTTTCTCTCTCTCTCTTTCTTTCTCTCTTTCTCTCTCTCTCAACACACACACATACACTTTTCCCCAGGCCTAATATGATAGTTAATATTGTCAGGTTGACTGGACCTAGATATCCCTATGGAAAGAAGCCTTGGACATGTCTATGAAGAGTTATCTAGATGACGTTGATTGAGATGGGAAGGCCTACCCTAAATGAGGGTGACATCATTCCCTGAGCTGGAGTTCCAGACTGAGTATACAGTAGAAGGGGAGCTCATCACTCTCTGCTTCTGGACTGTGGGTGTAATGTGCCTGGCTACCCCAAACTCCTGCTGTCCTGATGGCTGTACTCTCAAACTATGAGCCAAACAAAGTAGGCTATGATCTGGGATATAGATCGACCATTAACTTGTTTCCAGCATTGGGAAATTTTCTCTGTTCTGGGTCTGTTTCCCAACTTGGCTAAGACCAGAAGGCTATAAAGCAGCTAAGACAGTGTTTAATACAAGGACTATCATACCCTAAACCCCAAGGCCCTACCTCCTAGAAAAACTGAGGGATAGATGTATTACAGCAGTATTCTCTAAAGTAGGCCATTATGCAATGTTCCAGGGATCCTGTACTAGTTCCAATCCTTTATAGCTGGCATTTTTTTTTTTTTGTCTTATAAAAAAGATGTTGGTGGTATCACGTTGTGGATTTTATATTTGGAAGTGGGATGGTTTATGATGAATATTGATCAAATAGACTACAGCATGGGCTAGTGAAGGGCCCAGGAGGAAATGCTTGAATAATCTGTGTGATTTGGCCGGAGAGGCAAAACTTTGGAGAGAAGGAAGCAGAACTCCTTGCCTCCCTCAAAGGTATACCATGTGGAAGAGCCTGCACATACTTCTTTTGCCCATAAACCCTAGATCTGAGCCTACGTTGGGATGTTTCCAGGAGGCAGCTGCCAACTGCACTTAAAAAAAATAGCCTCTAGGCCTGAACTCTAGAGGGAAAAAGGACCCCTCCCAGCTTCAGAATGTAATATCCAGACTGCAAAGGAGTTTTCCATTACTAAGTCCATCCTTGCTTTACCATCCTGAGCCTCAGTTTCCTCTTGCCCTTGTAAAACTGGAGGGAGAGTAAACCTACCTTTAAGGATGGCGGTGATAACTGAAATAAGTGATGCCTTCAATGAAATTATCACAACACTGTCTCAACTAACTGGAGGTGGTTGTTACACTGCCACCATTTTTGTTATTGCTTTAAATTTGTATGCAGAAGGAGGTGTAGGCATGCACACGCCAAAGCACACACGCAGAGGACAGGAAAAGATCCTGAGCATTTGGTGCATGCCTTCCTCCTTGTTTGAGGCAACTTCCTCCTTGTTGTTCTCCAATTCATATTCCAGAATAGCTGTTCATGAAGCTTCCAGGGATCTTCCTGTCTCTGCCTCCCATCTCCTGCTCCATGTCTCACAGAAGTATGGAGGTTACAAACTTACAGCATCTAGCTTTTTAGAGGTCCTAGGGAATTTGAGCTCAGGTCCTCGTGCATGTGCAACAAGGCTTCACCCACCGAGCCATCTGCTTAGCCCCATCATTATTATAGAATTAACATAATTACTTTCAGAAAAACAGGAAGGTCTGTACTAAAACATGCACACTGAGGGCAGGAAAGACTGGAGACTGGAGGTCAACTCTTCCTTCCCTGGCAAAGCCTCTTTGCTATCTACCACAGTTTAAAAAAAAGAACACTGTTGAACAGAGCACAGAAAACAGCCAAGGGCAGGTGCACTGGGTCCTTAGAATCTCAGTTCCTGCCAATCACTAAAACTGTTTGTTTGTTTATTGAAATTTCCATCTTGAAGGAAGCTGACCATCCCCTGCTTGTCCCTGGCAAGGGCCTATAACCTCAGTCCCTGGAGGACATCACTCAGTATAGAAACCACGTGACCCACTCTGTAAAACATTCACATGTGGGCCAGAACACCTGGGGTTCATGAGGACAGAGACAGGGGAAATAAAAAGGATGCTTTTTAATTCACACATCATGCTGGGCCTGCAGGACTGGGACAACAGATAAAAATGGGGTGTCTCAGAAGAACAATCACTCCCTAAATGGAAAAAATCATCAAGGTTGGCTACATACTACAAACCGTCCTTAATTCTGACATACTGAAAGTCAGCTCTCCACTTCCGATTTATCCAAGAGTCCTCCCATGACCTCTCCTTTCTCAAGAGCACAAATGAAGATGAAAACTTGCATTGCTCTGTCCTACAAAAGCCCACATTTTCTATGGCTTGGAAATATCACAGTTCATAGTCTTTTAAATATCTTAGGAAATAAAGTTTGCTCTTGGCAAGTGATGACAGAACCCTGTTGGGTGAGTGAAAGCTAGTTTGCCCTGAGCATTCCTATTAATGTAGCAGCATATCTAAATCATGAAAATGTTTCTCTCCTCTGCCCTTTGTTTTCCTAACAACAGTAGTAGCAGTAGGATGCAAACTTTACTTTCTTTGAAGCCAGTTTGTTTATTGAACAAAGATCTAGGCTAGAGAATCCACAGGTACCATAAACAGAGAAGAACATGGAATTTTTACTTTTAATATCTTATTGAAGAACATAAGCCTGAAACTTCTGAGGTGCACACAAACAATCCCAGCATTCCGGAGGTGAAGGCAGGAGACCTGGAAGTTTGAGGACAACTAAACGGTTTAAGGCTGAGGGTTGCAGTAGTTCTCAATTCCAGCTACACATCAGGACATCTTTTACAATACCAATACCCAGGCTAAGAAAGATGGTTCTGCCATACTTTAACACACAAGCATGAGGATCTGAATTTTATCCCAGAATTCATATGAAAAAGCCAGGTATGGCGATGCATGCTTGCAATCCCAGCCTAGCTGAATTAGCAAGGCCCAGGCCAGAGATTCCACTGTAAAACCAGGTTGGTCCTGAGGAGCAACAAGCTACGTACCTGCGTCCTCATACATACGAACACAGATGTACACACACACACACACACACACACACACACACACACACGAATGAAACCAGCTGACCAACTGATGCCTGTCCTTCCTCATACCATCGGTCTGTCTCCTGAGAATATATACTCCCCTTACTAGGCTTCATCCTTCTCATCCACAGTGCAGAAAGTCGTGGGGTGTCCATAAAGATTACACATATGCTAACTGATAGGAAACGTTTACTGCCACATGCCTGGGTTTTCTTAAGCTCTCATAGACCAGGAAAGACCAAGAGAAGGACAGAGAGAGAGAGAGAGAGAGAGAGAGAGAGCTCATAGATGACCCTCAGAATAGGAGATTGCCTTTCGCACCTGCTGAAGAACATGAGCCTGAACTTATGGTGATGCACAGGAGAACTGGCAGCTTGAGGGCAACCTAGGATAGGTTGGGAGATGGATCGACCCTAGGCTAGTGTCGCTGGATTCCTAAAACAAGAATCTTTCCTGCTTGGTCAATAGCAAGAATCATAGGAGCTGGGCTGTTTTCTGTACCCTGAGGTTCATGGACTGTAGTTAGAGCACTTGCTACCTTTAGGGTAGGCCTCCAACTGCTCTTATCCAGTCTCCCCTCTGTTTGATTCCCTGGGTCTTTTGTTATTGTTGTTGTTATTTCATTTGGTCTCTTTTCCTTTTGAGACATGGTCCCAGTGTATACCATGCTGTTATTGAACCTGAATAGCTGATGATAACCAGGTTCTTCTGTTCCACCACCCAGGTGTTAGAGTTACAGGAATCCACCACACACAGTCTCTTACCTGGTGCTGGATGGAACCTCAGGACTGCATCCTGGCAACTGAGCTACGTCACTAGCTCCTGAGTTTGGGGTTTTGATACTGAGTCTCACTGAGGAGCACCGGCTGCTCTCATACTAGCATTGATCCACCTGCCTCAGCCTCTCACATGCTGGACTCACAGACGTGCTATCTCTCACTACTGCTTGACAGCAGCTTGAATTCTTGTCTTTGGGCCTTGAGGCTCACTATTCCCTGTGTCCCAAACATGATGCATCTTCAATGGTCTGGACCAGATGCCTGGGGGCTCCAAATCCTGCCAGAGTACTCCAGTTTCCTCTAATGCCCAGTAGCATCTGATCCCTACCCTAGCCTCTGATCTATTTTAGTCCATCTGCTGTTATTGACTCTTGCTTACAAGACATTTTAGTCCTTCTTGTCTGTGAGCTTCTATGAGCTAGCACTTATCCTAATTATTTCTGTCCTGGCCACTGCCCTTGATAATTCAATGTAATACCTTTCATTTTTGTCATTGTTTATTTATGTATTCATTTAAATGTTTTATTGCATATATTAATTATACATAATAATGGGTTTCAGTGTGACACTTTTATATGTGTACATAATATATTTTGATCATACTCACACCATTAACCTCTTTTGCTTTCTGATTTTCAATAGAGATGAGGGTCTCAACCTATCTGAAGGATGGCATAGACACTTTTGGCATTATTAATTATCAACTCATTTGTCTGGGAAGTATACGGTAAACTGTACTAAGGTTTTTGATAGTCAGTCATGCTGTGAATTCACAGTGGCAGATGGGTGTGGTTAGCAGCATATGGCTAGAAGTGCAAGTCAGTGTTTATGTATTTTTACAAATGACGCCTCTATATTTATGCATAAAGACGGGAAAGAATTCAAAATTAAGTTGCACATTTAGGGAGTTGTGGTAATGGTTTTCAAAAAACAGTTGATTTGAGGCTGTAGACAAGGGCTGGAGAAGCATTCAGGAGCCTGGAGTATTAGCTTCACCCTACTACTCTCTGGGAGTGACTTGAAAAAATGGATTCCTTAGAACAGATCCCTCTCTTGAGTCTGTTTCCTCAGCTGTGGAATGGGAAGGTTAGAGTAAATGAACCAGCTACGTGTTCTAAGTTCAATATGCAAGAAGTCATTGAACACAAAATCAGTGGCATATGTAGTTGCTTGGATGTGTAGATAGAGACCATCAGAAGTGAAACAGTTTTCAGTGTTCTTGCCCCAGAAGGGCCACTTTGGCATGGGGTTGGGGATAGACCCGAAGGACTGAATGTTCTGCCTTCTGCTTCCATCTGTCAGATGCACAGGCTCTGGGCTATCATTGCAATGAGGAATACAGCACCCCAAAGGTCGGGCCTTGAGGAAATAGATCAAGTTCTGCTGCTTGCTTTGCAGAGACACATACAGGCTTTAGCTCTCTTCATAAGGCCTGGGGTGGTTCACAAAGCTTGTTCTTAGAGATTGGTCCATCCAATTGCTTTGTTTCACAGATGTGGAGAAAATAACCCAGAAAGAGTAAATGATTTCTCCAAAGCCATAAAGGACACTGGGTCAGAATTAGGGAAAGGGGTGGGTTCTCTGGGTTTGGGATTACCTCACTGCATATATCATATTCTGCACTAAGGGATTTACTGGGAACAACTGGGCAAGCCTGCCTGGGACTAGGAAGAGTTTATCAGTGCTCCCAGGAAAGAAATGGAGCCATTTGCAGTATCTCAGGACTCTCATTCTTCCTGGGGTCCAAGGGCTGAACTGTAGGAACAATGACAAATGTCTCATCCACCATGGGCAATGAGCCACGGACAGAAAGGCTGCCAGTAACGCAGCTAGTGTCTCTAAAGGTTAGTGGATTCAATAGAGGTGGCATGCACTCTACTTTTCTGTATTTAGATAAACAGCTATCAGGAAGAAACTGGGAAGGGGAGGGGCTCTCTGTGGATAATGACTAGAGTCATCTACTTCCCTGGGTATGATGGGAGCCCAAAGCTGTTCTCCTAGTCCTCAAAAGGCCCTATTGTTATGGTTTGAACATTTGGGTCTCCCCCAAATTCCTATGTTGAAATTATAACTCCCAGTGAAATACGAATAGAGGTGGAACATTGGCAATATGAAAGCTAAATGAAGTCCTGAGGGTGGGGCCTAATGCTGAGATCAGTGCCCTTATTAGAAAAAGGAGGGGAGGGCAGAGGAGGGAAGCAGAGAGGAGAGAGATTCCATTTTCTACTCTTTGCCTTGGGACAAGGCAAGAAGACATCTGTCTACACAGCAGAAAATGAGCCCTTGTCAGACTCCGGACCAGCCAGTGCCTTGCTCCAGTACTTTCCAGCCTCTAGAAATGTGAGGGATGAGTGTGTTTAATCCTCTCCAACTGTGCTATTGTTATAGCATCTCAAATTTACTAAAACACTATCCTTGCATATCTTTCTCATGGTAGGTGTGAATAGACAGAAGCCCAGACAGGCCATATGACTTTTATATAGCCACAGGAAAGCCAAGTTATTCTTCTAAAGCATGGTCTGTTTCTTGGGGTCAGAAAGTTCTCCACCCTCTGGGTGCATCATGAGAAACCTACTCCATGCATCTCCCAGGACCCCAGGATGGAGGACTTGAGAGATTTCCTGTTTTTAAAAAGCTAAAATCAAAAAGTGCTGTCATTTTCTTTAAATATACTCTTTTGAATAAAACATCTACTCTTGATGCCAGCAGCGAGCTTCGAAACATGTTCAAGATGACATGATTGATAATAAGAAGGCTTTTTCAAGATGTTTCTAATCCTATCTTCCTGGTTAAAGAATGCAAGTCTCTAACATGATGTATGGCCTAATAAGAAGGCGTACTTGAACTGGAGCTATTTATTTATGCTTTTGTTTTTGGCAGATGAATATTAACTACTGAGAGCAGGGTAAAGCCAATTAGTAGAAACCGAATAATGTCCAGATGAGAGTGTGATCATAGATACATAGGTTGCTCCTCTCACAAACGGCAGCCTGGCAGCAGGCTCTGCCTTCCTCTGGGATGCTGTGGCTGGCCTAAGGAGTGGTGGTCTCTCCCTTCCTGGTACCTCTGGACTGTAATGGATGAACTTGGATTCCACAACAGAGTCTGGGATGCCTAAGAAGGAATGACACACACGATCAAAGTCCCTTGTGTTTGACCTCTATGAAAACTGCATGTCTGCCTACCTGGTTGGTGCTTTCAGCTCTCCACCTGGTTGACCCCCAGCATAAGGGAGACAAAGAATAGAAGGAAGTCACGCTCTAAGGAAGAGCCTCATTCTCTCCTTCTAGGAGAGGGGAGCTTGGCGTGCAGAAACGGGGGTATGAAATCCTCTGCTCTCACCTCCCTTCATCTTCTTCATCTCTGCTTGCTCTGCCTACACTGTTTGCTCTCAGGAGCTAAATAAAGCCCTAAACAAAAATCCAATTTATAAGCAAGTCACACATTCAAAAATCTTCACTGAGTACCTGCTATGTGCCAAGCACCAGAAATAGGAAGTGGACACAGTCCCACTTTCAAGGAACTTCGAGACAGGATCTCTCTGGAGACCTGGAATGTGCCCACACCCTGAGACTATGTGAGAACCTCCCCCTTCCAGGAGGATGCCTCCTTTCTGAAGCAGGAAAAGAGACCTTGAGGGGCTGATGGCAGCTTCCAAAATTAACAGGGGTTGAGTTTACCCAGCGTGTGCTTGCAAATGTTGTGTTAAGCTTCTGAAAGCAGAGAGTACGGAACTTCAGATTCCATTTGGAGGCTGTAAATTATGCTTTTTCCCAGCACCCTGAACAACAATCTGTCACCTTGCTTTTTTTTTATTTAAAGAAAATCACTAATTTTTAATAATTTCTTGACAACTTTTGGTTCTGTATAAAAGTAGTGCTACCATGGTATAATTCAAGACAGCAATGAATGTCATTTAAAGTACAAAAGAAAAATTCCATCACTCTACTTTCCTCATGCTGCATATTTAGACAGTGGTCAGATCCACCTGTAACCTGACCCATATGTCATATTCCATTGCAAATCATTTGTTTTTTGAGGAAAAAGCCCCTCCATAGCCATACCCATCAGTTTTCATTTAAATCTTAGCATTTTAGCATTTTCTTCTGTCCTCTGGTTCTCTTTGCCTTGGTTGAGTGCTTCATCAAGCAGGCTAGTGGGTTTTCTAGGAAACTCACCTCTCCACTTTTTGAATACTCTAAGAAGAAATGAGTCCTATCTAAGGTCCTCCCGGTCTGAGACAAGAGGAACATCGTAAGCATTTACATTTAACCCCTCCTTTGTGGGAGTTCCAGAAGAAGGGGCTGCGTGTGTGTGTGTGTGTGTGTGTGTGTGTGTGTGTGTGTGTGTGTGTACACAGGAGCAAGGCGGGGCTCGCACAGGGACTCTGTTCTCTTCACCACTAGTTGGCTTTCACTGAAGCATCATCACCACACATTTGTTTGCCCACCATGTGGCCCCATTATCATCCTGAGATTGAATAGCCTGAGTAAACTATGCAACACCTCCAGGAACTCTTGGAATCTAGTCCCACATAACTAGTCCCTTAATGACATGAGCCATCCTGGGGAAGATATCAGCACGTGGTTCTGTGTGGTGTATTCTCTAGCCTAAGAACCCTGGGATAGTCAGCCTTGACTGTCAGCCTGTGGCCTTACCAGGCCACAGAGGAAGACAATGCAGACAGTCCTGATAGGCTAGGATCAGAGGAAAGGGGAGGAGGACCTCCCCTATCAGTGGACATGGGAGGAGAAGAGGGAGGGAGGGCAGTATTGGGAGGGGATGAGGGATGGGTACACTGGCATACAAAGTGAATGAATTGTAGTAAATAAAATAAATAAATAAATAAATAGATAAATAAATAAATAAATAAATGAAAAAATATCTCAATACTTTCGCAAAAAAATCATAATTTCATTTAAAATGTTTTAATTGAATGAATGAATAAAACTGAATGTTAGTATTTTATGAGTAATTTTAAAAGTTAAAAAAAATGCTTAAGATGGGGCTGAACAGATGGCTGAGCAGTTAAGAGCACAGGCTGTTTTTCTAGATGGACCTGGGTTCAAACCCCAGTTCCACATATCAGCTCACCAACCACCTCTAGTTCCAAGGGATCCACAGCTCTCTTTTGGCTTTTGCAAGCACCAGACAGGCACAGACATACACACAGGAAAAACACTCATACATGTATAATTTTTTTAAATACCTGAGAGATTTATTAGTGGAGCATGCCTCTGAGGGGACTGTGATGGCCTTTCCAAGGAGTCAGTTCAGTCATTGGGGCTCTGCAGTATAATCCCTGAATGGGTTCATAAAATTATGGCATCACTGGGAGGGGAAAGGTTCATGGGGTCTGGGTGGAGGAAGTAGCTCATTGGGTGGGTGTCTCTGGGGGTTAGATGTTGTGCTGACCTCTACCTAAACTGACCTTCTTGCTGTTCTGTAGGCACTACTTTTTAACTCTGTTTTATTTGGGTTTCCTTATATCTCTGCCTCTCTTCTCCACCTCTGTCCCACCTAATACCTTCCAACCCCCCAATTCTCGGTAGGAGAGAAAGAAGGTTAGTAAGGAGAGGGGCAGAATTCTCTTTGGCTACTTCCTCCTTGTTAGAGTCATTGAGTTCCTTGGGGCAAGTCCAATCTCTATTTCAGGATATTTCCAACTTCTCCTCAAACTGCAGCAACAGCAACCAGGAGCAGCAGGGGATGGAGCAGCAGCCTCCTTCTCCTTTCTTGGAGCCCTTCTTCTTTCTCTCTCTCTGGGCTCTGGCATTCATACCCTTCTCAGAGTCCTCAGAATTAAACTATCGACAGCTGGCAAAGAGGCCCTCTCACAGCTCGCACGAGGCGAATAGTTTGCTGCTGTGGACAATTTGGAGTGGCCTCAAATCCCACACCTGGGATTAAAACAAAAACATGTTTACACAACATAACTGAGTTTTTAAAAACATCAAAACTTCCACTCCACTGTTCCCTGTCTACCACAAAGTGAAGAACTGATACAGGCCTCTGATATAGGCATAGGATCAGGCAAATCTGGACTAAAGAACTCTAGGAAACCATGAGGCCATGGTAAATCCTGCTTCTCATGAATGTTGTGTCAGGGATTTTGCCAAAGAGGCACGAAAAGTAACTAACACTGTCATGGATGTGATTCGTAATCTGTTCTTTAAAAAAGGGGTTGGGGGGGGTGGACTCGGAACTCCAACTTCTTCCCACAAATAGGGTGGCGCGCTGTTGTTCCATGACTGAAGCATTAGCCTCTAACAAAATGCAAAGTCTGAGGGCTCAGTCACAACTCACAGAATCTACCACGAAGCCCCATGCCAACATCATTCCTCATTACTCAGCTGGACGTTCTTTGAGAGAGATCTCATTGTAGTATGATTTGGACCAGACCTGCAGAATAATATTAAAGCCATAAACTATGTATAGAAAAACACATGCTGCAGGCACAGAAGACAAGTTGGGCACCCTGAAAGCTTATTGTCATGCTCCAAATTTAGTGTCCCCATGTCTAAGTGAGACTCATGATGTTAACCATCAAAGTGTTTAGGCATCTTTTATTCCTTGTCAGGAAAATAAAGTTGTCTCCTGTCATGTTGGACAGTCTGAGTATATATCTTGTAGCAAAGACAACAAAAATATGTAATTTTATGTGTGCCTGTACCCATCATTTCAGTACGGAAGAACTTCAAATTCAAATTAATACACTTGTTCATCATGTCGTTTTTGAAAACCACAGCTGAGCAGAAAATGCAGAATATTCCAGAATATTTGCAGCTTGTGTTGCCATTTTTTTTTTTTTTTAGTGAGACTGGAGGAAAGAAAAAGAGTAGATATTTATCATCTTAAGTCACTTCCTGAAGACTGAAGGGCTCTCCCTGCCATCACTGTAATTGTTAATCAGCTCCATAAACATAAATTATATTTCAGTGAGGAATGGGACTGTCTTCAGTGTCCTGGAATTTGAAGAGACATGGTAGTCCAAGCCACGTGAATCTCTTAGGTTTTCATGGTACCTTTGTGACCCTGTGGTCCATAAGGAGCACAGGGAGGGCTATTAACCTGTCCTGCCACCAACTTGCTCTGTGACTTTAAAACAGCCCCTCTCATCTCTGAGCCCCCATATACCCTATCCTCTGGGGGGGGGGTATGACTATGTGATTCCCAATAATCTCTACTTCCCTCACTGTAGGTGTGAGATCTCACTGTGATCACTGTAGGTGGCCAGCCAGGCAGACCCCACAGACATTCAGAGCTTACAGTACCACGGAGTCAAAGGCCCAGAGAGAGAAAGCCCAATGACTTCTAAACACAGGCTAGGGAAGAAAGACAGTGCTATCAAACCATGCGGATTACTTGAAAGTGAGACAAAACAGCCAATAAACCATGCATCCCATGTGGACTCCAAGTCTACAGGATATATGGCTCAAAACCCTAAACCAAACATGCAGTCCTAAAGAAACAGCATCAAGAGTATGGACTGGGGTGCGAGGGGGTGGGGGAAGCAATAAAGATCTTTCCCTAGTGTCCTGTTTGAACCAGCAAGCACACCAGAGACTCCCCAGTGGAGGAGGGGCAAAGTGATTCCAGGAGTGGGAAGCTCTGCAATCTTCTCAGTGACAACACTGCCTAATGTGCTTCCAGAACATTCTCTCTACTCCCTCTTAGGAACACAGCCCTCTTACCCAGAAAAGGGGGTCTGTGTATATGCCTACAGTTGCTTCCTGTGTCAGGCTGAGGGAGGCTGAGGAACTGAACTGTGGAAAGGAGTCCACTTGTCAGGGTCAGGAAGCTGCTGGGCAGCTGGGCGGCTGAGATACGATTCACAATCAGGACCTAAGCTCCGAGCTCGTGGGTTCTAGACAAACTGAAGATTAATTAAGATGTTGTTCCAGAGCAGGCCAACCTGTGTCACTACAAAATGCTCCAGAGATCCTATATACATGTCTAACCTCTGAAATGACCACTAGAATAGGAAGTCATGCTGATCAAAGAAGTAAATATCTATTATGCCATCAAGAACCTTAAAAGCAGGGGTTGAAGGGCCAAGTATGGCCCAGGCTCATCGTTGTTTTGTTTTGGGTTGTGGGGAGGGGCAGTGGGCAATGTCAGGAGTCTTTCATCTAATTTTTTGAGAAAGGCTCCTTCACTGAACCCGGAGCTCAACAACTCAGCTAGACCAGCTAGCCAGAAAACCCCAGAAACTGTCCTGTCTTCACCTTCCCAACACTGAGATTACTGGTGAACACTAACACAGTTTGGCTTTAACCTGGGTGCTGGGAATCACTCGGGCCCCAAGTTTACACAGCAAGCATTTTACCAAGTGAACCATCTCTTCAACCTACCTTTGAGGCACAGCTAGAGATGGAATGAGCCCCTCTCCCCAGTCCCAAAGTAAAATACTTATTATCACAAGGTATGCTCAAAAATACCTGCCCCAAACAAGGGTGGGATGTCTCCCTCTCCCTGGGGCTTCTGGCCTCCCAGTCTGCTCCACTCTATTCCCCAGCTTCATGCATGATCTTTTCCCACTTGTACCTACTCTGCCCACCAGAACTACTCAGTCCTCAATTACTGACCCCCCTGCCAACACATCCATGTGCCCTTTCTACACTGAGGGTCTTCAAGAGGCCTTCAATAGACCATCTCACACATCTCACCTTCCTCAGCCAGGCCCCCAACAGGCCCAGAGACTTTTTTTTTTTAACCTTCCCATGTCACCAACAAAGTATCTTCCTCTTTACACATCTCTCTTTGGTAATTATCTGGTAGCATTGACTTTGTTCCTCCATAATCAGCATCAGGTTAACTGCAAGTATAGCTTGTTTGATGAATTAAATATAGCAGAAACTGACTTATGTTCAGCCACTCTTCATCTAAAATGATCATCTTTCCTATATCCAGAAAAAAAGGATAGTAAGGGTGATTCATGTCCTATACTGCTCACACCCTGCCACAACTGTGCTGGAAGCTCTAGACTAGACCAGGATGCAAACCCTCTTTACTATGTCAGAAAGCTCTTGGTTGATAAGGACAAAATACATGAAAGCAACAAGGGAGGAATGGTTTACTTTGGCCTAGCTTGAGAAGGATTTTGGTCCATCATGAGAACAAGCATGGCAGAGTGTGTGGCAGAGGGAATCCTCAGCAACATTTGTTCACATCATGACAGATCAGAAAACAAAACAAACAGGCCAGGCTATCACCATGGACCACTACCATGAGCCAGGCTGCATCTCCCAAAGGTCCAACAACCTTGGAAACAGCACCACACATTGGAAGATTCGTGTTCAAAATTGGAGCCTGTGAGAGACATTTCACATTCAAACCATAATGGTAAACAGATCATACTTAAAGCTAAAGCCATATGACTTTATTTTAATCTCAAAAAAAAATTTATCAGGAAGTTCATAGGCCCATCTGGGCTCACATATCACAAAAGCTGGTGATGTTTAAAAAAGCAAACAGTTTCCAGATTCTCCAGGGCACAGAGAGGCTTACAGATATCTAACCATTTGCACCCCCTCACCATACCCCACAACCCAGTCTCTGCTGCCACCAAACTGAAGCTAATCTTTTGGCCCTGGGCCTCAGGCCATATAGTAGCATTTCTCCAGAAGAATACATTTCCCTCCCCAAAAATGAGAATGTGGGGCCCTGGCTCTTGGTGAAGAACAACTACAGGGCAGGAACAACAGCCCTCTCTCTTCCAAACAGGTTTGTATGGAAAGCTGCCCATTCCCCCAAGACTGAGTAACTCTGTTCAAGTCTTCAGTCAAGTCATCCTATGGAAATCCTGTTACTCACTCAGTAAAGTTCTTGTCACACAGGACAGGTGCTCCCATTCTTAGCACCCACATAAAAGCCAGGTGTGTGGCAGCACATGCCTGACATCCTATTTCTGGGGAGACAGAAACAGGAGGATATTAGAGCCTACTGGACAGCTAGTCTTTCTGACATGTGACCTCCAAGGTCAATCGGAGACCTTGTCTCAAAAAGATAAGGTGGAGAAGGCTGGATGACACTCATATCCAACTCTGCTGCCCACACGCACATGTTTGTTTCATGAAGCACACACATGCACACACATACACACACACAGAGCAAAGTGAACTCTAACACAACACAATCATGGTGAAAACTCATGACTTATTGACTCACTAAAAGTCAAGGCTATGTTTTTTGATAATTTCACTTAGTGTCCTCAGAGCATGTTAGGGGAAATATGGTAGGTCTTCCCTCATGTCATGCATGGAACCTGAGTCCCATGATGGAAACAACCTCTTCTATCTAGATATCTTCTTTGTGCCACCACCAGCTACATCCTTTTTTCTCTCTGCAACACCAGAGACAGAGCCTACAACTAACAGGAACTCAAGACAGGCTTGCTCAATTTGGCTCACTTTGATTTTAACCTATCTGTGAAACACAGAAAAGATGACTCTCAGAATTGGTGGTGATGTCATTTAGGGGGCATTCTGACTGAGGAGCATTTTGGATACTCACGTAAGGACCTTTGTGAGTATTTGCATGTCTCAGGAACAGAGCTCACAGTAGCTTTCTTGGACCAAGATACCCACTGGGAACCTCAATGATCACACAGCAGCTAAGGGGCAAGAGCAAGTTTTGAAACACACACACACACACACACACACACATACACCCGCTTTCTGAAATCAAAACCCTTCTATTACCTCCTAGAGGAAATGAGAGCTAGTGGCCATCACTCTTCCCTCATCAATATCTCTTCTTAGCAGCTTTCATCCCATGTCACAGCTCTGATTTCAGGCACTGCCATCTTGCTAAATCTGCCCTAAAACTGTACTATTTCAATGCTGGAAAACATCTATCCATAACTTACACCTTAGTATAAACGAGTCAGTCAAAACATCAACTCATTCCAGAATTCCTGAGCTTCCAGTCTTCCTCCTAGGATTCTTGAAGGAGGGCAGGTATCCAAGCGTGATCTTTCACTTCACAGAGGAAGCTGCTGCCCAATTTGGCAGAAACCACATAGGGACATTTTTTCTTTTTTTAACCAAGACTGCCTCCAAGAAAGGCAATTGTAAATCCTCATGAGCGGTGATGATTGCAAGTCACTTGGAATTTCATGCAGCAGGAAGCATGCCTGGCTCACACTTTGCAGAGAAACACATGGTGGTAGGAAGTGCACAGGCAAAGGACATTGAGCTCTCTGGGGGAAATGCACAGCTGCACCCTGGCCCCAGATCTGTGCAATCATGCCCCCTACACCTTAGTTCTTCCAGCCATAGGAAGGAAGTACAGGACCTCTGAGCATTAGTGACTTCCTGTGTGAGAGATCATAAACTTTTCTGCCTCTCTTCTCTGTACTTACATACCAAAGCAGATGGCCATGTAACACCCATGGTCTTGCCACCCAAGGTTGGCCTATGAGTACCAGTCAGGACAGCGGAAACTGACCTGCACTCTTAGCAGCTCACCCCACAGTAGGCTGCCACTTACACTGTGCGCTGGAAATTCTACCACCACAGCTTCTTGCAAAGGGAAGGCAGCAAATTTCTCTTTTGCCCTGAGAGCAGTAACCCAGATAACCCATGTTGAGAGAATATCTTGTATATTGTATTGGTGCATTGCCTGCAAATAAAAAGCTAATGGCCTACAGCTGAGGCAGGAAATAGGAGGTAGGACATCCAGCAGGCAGAAAGAATTCTGGGATAGAGCCTAGCATGCGAGATTTAGCCAGAAAGATATGAGGAGGGCAGACACATGGTGCCTGAACACAGGTAATCAGCCATGTGGCAGAATGTAGGTTAGTATAAATGGGTTATTTTAAATTATGATCTAGTCAGAGAAGAGCCAGTTATATGGCCTAGGTATTTGAAAATATATATTTTCAGTCTCATGAATCATTATCCTGGGAGCGTGGTACCAGGAAAAAAATACACCTCCCCCCAACAGAACACACTTCCTACATTTCATCAGTGCCAGGAAAGTTGGAGACCAAACAGTCACTCTAATGGGACAGAGAGATACTGTCATCCCACTTGCCTAGAGACTAAAGGAAAGGATTAGTGGGTAGCTAAGCAACAGTCCCATTGTCACAATAAAAGCGAGAAACTGATGATGGAACAGTCAACACAAAGCTAGGCACGGTGGCAGGTACATGCCTGTAATCAATACTTAGGAAGCTGAGGCAGGAGGGTTGCTGAGCTCTAGACCATCATGGGCCATACAGAGTGAGACTGTCAAAAGAGAGGAAGAAAGGAAAGAAGGGAGGGAAGAAAGGAGGAAGGTGGGAGATGGAGGAAGGGAGTAGGGAAGAAATAGAAAAAGAAAAGGGAAAGACAAAAGGGGGAGCTAAGAGCATTGGTTATTAAGAGTATACAGGGCATGGCCAAGTTATTTATATCTGTTGCTTTATCTATGTGACCAGATATATTCTTCTGTAGATGTACTTTAAAGATGAAAAACTAAACCTTCTGAACTGAGAGTACTTGCATAAGGTTGGATAGATGGTAAGTGATAGAGCTGAGGTTCAAATCTGAGACCCACAGGTTTCCAGAACCATGTTTTAATTATTTTACTACACACACATATACAGAGTTTTAAAAATTTTTTTGAAACATAGTCTCCCTAACCTTGAGCTCCTGATCCTCCTGAGGCAGCGTCCCCAATGCTGAAATTAAAGGTATAAACTGTCCCCACATGTATCTTAAGAACTTTAAAAATGGCCAGATGGTAACTACAGTGATGCTAAGAGAGCAGTCATAGGCATTGCCTTCTTATCTTGTCTTGGAGTTCTAGCAGACACAGACAGTGGCTTCCTGCAAAACAGAATCAGGTCTGCCCATCATCCAAGCAGCTGGCTGTGAGGTGTCCAAATACCTCAGCCAGGTGTTAGTAGCCATCATTCTCAAATGCACCCAACAAATGGGTCTTACTCTACCCATTTTGCAGCTCAGTGACTTGAGGCTCACAGCTGATTCAAGTACAGTTTTGAATGAAGGCCTTGCTGATTGAATGAAGGCTTGTGACCAGGGAAGATGCTTACAAAGGGAGGTCGGTGAAAAAGTTCTGACTGGAGCAAAGTCCCTGGGCCCAGATGGATCAGCCTTTTTCTTTCCCAGAGCTAGAGTGTATTGTGTCTGACAGAGGATTAAAAATGGAAAGAGAGACTCTTTCCCCTTAGGGAAGATATCTCTGCCCCTAGACATCCTCTTGAGAAGACAAAATCCTAAATTACTACCAAGTCAAATGAAGTAATGAAAATAGGCAGCTTATGGGCTACGTATAGATGTGATGCCTACCTTTGGGAAGCTATGTGACTTTGGGTGAATTGCTTAACCCCTCAGAGCCCTAGTTTCCACAAAATGACAGAGTTGGACTGGATCTTCCTGGGCATTCACCTCCGGTCATATTCTCAGAACCAATAATGTATTGATGAACTCAGGCAAAGTCCCTGCGATAGAAAAACCAATGACAGAGTGACTGAAATTCCAAGAAGACAGAAGATAGTTAAAAGTTATGAGCAGTAGAGCACACCTCTGATCCCAGCACTTGAGAGTGGAGGCAGTAGGTTCAATTCAAGACTAACAGTAGATGTCTCTCCCCAAAACACAAAACAAACAAAAAAGCAATGAAAGACTGCTGTCTGTTAGGACAGCACCTAAAGGATGTAATTCATTCTTCTACCCATGGGAAGAGCTCTCATTGTTTGGAGAAAAAGCAATAGTAGAGGCAAGGCTAATCCCCAGACCCACAAAGGTCACTGTCTTGTTATTGTGACAAAATGCCTAACAGAAGCAACATAAGGGTGTTAGGAACAAGGAAAAGAAACCTATTATAAGTACTACCATACCATTTCATTTTCAGACTCTATTTAATCATAGAGAGAAACTAAATTCAACATCTCAGGCCCTAGGGGAGCTGGGGACTTCCCAATAGCTGAAATAGCTTCTTTTTATAAGGAGACAGTTGTCTGAGTCCAGTCATCTCAAAGACAACTTCCTCATTTTGCTGGCAGGGTCCTGTTCTCAGACCCAGGAACCAACTCTTGTCCTGATTGATGGAAACTCCCTTGCTCAATCCCTTAGGTTAAAATATTATTGGACACTGCTACAACTCACACAACTCCCTGATCACTTTATTGTTTCATCCTTTAAATATGCTGAATAAAGTCGCTTCAGGGTCGCAGTCCAGCTCCTGAGTCTGTTCTGCAGCTCTGAGCAATCAGTAGTAGCTTGATTACAATAAATTTTTGTCATCTGCATCGACCTGGTGATTGAGTTATGTTGGATTTAAGCAGGCCCCACAACAAGAGAGAAACAGTTTCTCTTGGCTCACAGTTTCAAGGCACTTCAGTTCATTGAGGTGGACAAGACATGGAAGCAACAGGAGCTCAATCCAGGTCGGCAGGAATATGAAGCAGCAGATGACATTGTAGCAGTCAGAAAGTAGAGGGAGCATGTGAAGGGAAGGAGCCACAGAAAAAATATCCCTAAGGACCGGTCCCAGTGAACTGCTCCTCCAGCAAGGCCCCCCCTCACCCCCACTTCCTAAAAGTTCTACAACCTCCCAAAACAGCACCACCAGCTGAGGAACATGTAGCGAAACACGTGAATTTGAGGGGGATATTTCATATTTAAATAAACAGTAGTGTATGTGTGTATGCTTGTGTTTGGTGTGTGGTTGCATATGCTGGAAGTTTTTACAGAAGAGACCCAGCATGGTACTTGAAAAATATGGTGAAGAGTCTTCTCTTTGGTTTTGCCTGATTCCCAGCAAAACTACCATAAGCACCTGTCAGATTCAAATACTTCAAAAATACACAAAATATAATGGTGCATCCCCTTTCTGCCCATTCCATCTCAAACTAAGATAATCTTAAACCAGCTGCTTGGGCAGGAGGATTGTAGATTCAAGACTAGCCTGGGAAGCTTAGTAAGACCTTGTCTCAAAATGAAATAGTGAAGAAGAGGCTGGGGGCTGAGGAGAGTACTTGCCAAGGACACACAAGGACCTAGATCTGATTCCCCGTTCTGTAAGCTCTATTCATATACAGCACTCGCTTCAGAATTTGTGCAAATTTTACAGCTCCTTCACATGTAAATAGTTGTCTTTCATTTGTTCTAACAGTGTCAAAGTACTATCCTACACCAGTTGGCTGTCTAGTTGACGATGTATTAGTATATGAGAAGCAGTGACTATCCCATTTGAGTATATGGGGAGCAGTGATTGATACATTGGTTATATAGGGGGGAAAACATTCTGGGTGTGACTGCGTACTTTGACTTTGCCTGTGGACTAATGTAGAACTGAGTTGTGTTTTCATGTTACAGGTTCTTTAATACCAGGCTGCATTTGTGTTGTGGCGATCAGGAAGTGGTGATGTTTGGACACATTGCAAATGGAATCTAAAGGCACATTCTACCCCTTTTGCGTCCCAAATGGAAAAAGCATCTTGGAAAGACCCTTCCTTTCCTGTATAATTGAGCTATCAATTATAGCAAAACACTCTCTGTGACCTTGTAAGTTGCCCTGGAATCATCCCTTTGATTTCCACTAGTGAACACACAGTCTGCTAATGCAGACAGATTGCCTCCTCCAACAAGGGGGTGGGAAGGAACACATGTGGATAACTAGTCAGTTAGGCAGGGACTCTGGGTGGGGGTCATCAACACCAAGAACTGGAGCTGTTGTCTTGTGACTTCCAGCTTCTGATGCCCCAAATGCACAGCCAAGTCCTTGGGCCCTAAGGGGAGGGTTCTGGAGTGATGCTCCTCCACAAGCAGTCATACCAAGACCCACTGCATTGCTGCTTCTCCTTGTGTATTTCTGAGAACTTCCAGGTCACTTGCTAACAGCTAGAATTTACAGATGGTGTCTTGACATCTGTCTTCATTAGGGTTTCTATCGCCATGAAGAAACACCATGACCAATGCAACTTTTATAAAGGAAAACACTTAATTGGGGCTGACATACAGTTTCAGAGGTTCAGTGCATTATCGTCATGGCTGAAAGCATGACGGTGTGCAGCAGACATTATGCTGGAGAAGGAGCTGAGAGTTCTACATCTTGATCTGAAGGTAGCAGAAGGAGACTATGTGCCATACTGGGAAGAGCTCGAGCACAGGAGACCTCAAAGCCAGCTCTCACAGGGGCACACTTCCTTCAACAAGGCATACTGACTCCAACAAGTCCACACCTCCTAATAGTGTCACTCCCTATGGTCAAGCATTCAAATAAATGAGTTTTTGGGAGCCATTTCTATTCAAACCACCACAGACTCTGAAACAGACTCTTGGAAAGAATGGCTGGCATCCTGTAAGGAAGAAAAGGTCAATAAGAATACTTTTGTCTGTTGGAGTAATAGGATCCAATGAGTGGAAACATTCTAGGGAAGATGAAACTGGAAATAGGACTCGATGAAGAAAAACTGGATAAAATAAGATAAAAGACAACATGCCAGGCAAGAGAGGTCATAGACAATGAGAAAATTTATACAATAGACCAAAACACCTGCTCAAGGCTGTGTTAGTGTAGTTGGATCACCTGGCATAAAGAATGACAAAGAGAGCCATTCATGGTTTGGTGTTCATACATGTTTCCAGAACCATTGACCACTTGAAATCAACCAGAGGAAGAATCTTTACAGCATGGTAATCATCAAACACTATGAATTAGAACTTTGATTTTTTTTTAACCCACTCGCCAGCACAAAGTACAGGAGTAGACACTATTATTACCAGAGCCATTAAAAGAGTCAAGTGAGGAGGGTGATATGGTTCCAGCTACCCTTTTAAAGCAGTCACTCTGTAGCTTCTGTAGAGAATTAGGGGCACAGCAAGAAAGCCATGGTCACTCACCATCCAATCAAGAACTGAGAGACAAGAGTGATATGAGTGGGAGCAGGAGAAGAGGCTCTATCCAGCTCAGAGGTGGACTAAGAACTTAGTGACTGGTGGAATTAATGGTTACTTTTCTTTATGTGCCTTAAAATCTTACAAAACTGACCTGAGGAAGAAAGGGTTTACTTTGACTCCACAGTTTGGGAGCCAGGTCCATCAAGGCAGAGAAGTCACTGTGGCAGGAGTTTGATAGATTTGAGCCCATTGTACCCACAATCAGGAAGCAGACAGAAGGATGAATACTGGTGCTTAGCTCACTTTCTTCTGGAATCATAGCCTACAGAATAGTGTTTGCCACATTTACAGTGTGTCTTCCCAACTCAATTAACCTGCTATGGACACTTCCTCAGGGACATGCCCAAATCTCCTGGATGATTCTAGATCCTGTCACGTTGGCAATCAGTATTAACACTTAGGAACTGTTGATGCAGGAGCATAGCAGAGGGAGATGGGGAGCAGCCCAGGCCAATGAGCTTATAGCAGCTGAGGCAAATGCCAGGTTTCTGCCCTTGATCTCCCTCCTCAAGTGAGAAAGTCTTGTGAAGTTGACTCTACAAAACCCTCCAGGGCTGATCAGTGCAGTCTTGACAGAGAAGGGAGACATCAACAGCACTAGCTTGGGAAGAGCAAGTCCTCCTTCCTTCTCAATCCTTGTTTCTTCTGCTATGTTCTAAACTGTGCCTAGGAGCTATGTATTGTCAAGTCGTCCCTCAAAAATCACATTACTGGTATTTAAAGATGGATCCTTTGGAGATAATTAATGTTGATTGAGGTCATGAGTGATGGATTCATAATGAGATTAGAAGAGAGAGAGAGACCTGGGTGGGAGGTTGGTCTGGTGCTATGTATTCTAATGTTAATTACTGGCCCCCAAGATCTTTTTGCAGTCACATACACACCTTTTATGTGTCATTTACATGTCTTTGTTGTGTAAACCTTGCTCTACCTAATTTAAAGTTAATTGGTTAATAAGGTTGCTGAAGCCTGTAACTGGGCAGAAGAGAAGTAGGCAGGGTTTAGGATCCTGGCCTGGGACTCTCAGAGGGACCAGGAGACCAGGAGGAAGAGAGGAGAGAAGAAGCAGAAGATGTACCAGGAGAAGAGGAATCTGTAGAGAAGAAAGTCGATATTAGATGGGATGGACTAAGATCATGTGGCCAAATGAAGTGTGCCCTGAGGACAAACTGATGGAGCAGAAGCCACCGGAGAGTTATCAAATTGACAAGTGACAAGCATATATGTAGGTTTTAAGGGAAGTAGGATTAGACTATCTCAGAAACTGCCCAACATAGTGTCTACAGCTTAATAATAAATCATAGTCTCTCTGCAAGAATTATCGTGGAATTAGCTGGTTTAAAAAATTGTTGCAGTATTAATTTCCTGCATACATTATTATTATACATCATTTTACAAATTGGTGCCCAATGTGGAACACAAACCCATGACCCTCTGATGAAGAGTCTCATGCTCTACTGACTGAGTTAGCTGGGCTATATAGCCCTAGACCAACACCCAACAGACCTGGGATGATATGCCCTGGTCCTCTCTCCACACAATGCCCATCACCATGGTTGACTCAAGAGGACACCCTCACCAGATTCTAGTGCCTTAACTTTGGAATTCTTTGCCTCTAGAACTGTGAATTTTTTATTTTCCCTATAAATTACCCAGTCAGTAGGACTCTGTTTAAGCAACAAACAACAAGGGCTGTTGGACATGCTTGTTATACAAGCATGAGGACCTGGATTCCATCCCTGGTAATCATACAAATTCTAGGCATGGCATCATGTACATGTAATCTCAGCGCTGAGAAGATAGAAACAGAAGGATGGTGTTTGTTCACTGGCCAGCCAGTCTGGATGAACTCAGAAGCAACAGGTTCACTGAGAGGCCATGTCTCAAAAAAATAGATAGTGATTGAGGGAGAAACCTGGTGTTGACCTCTGGCCTCCACAGGTACGTCCATGCATAGAAACACACACACACACACACACACACACACACACACACATACTTTCTCCCTTTCCTCTACTTTGTTCCCCCCTCCTCCCTTTGTTTGCAAAGTCCTCCTAAATCTTAAGTATAAATATTCATGTGGTTCAGACAGCTGCCTCAGCACTGCTGGTCTACCGTCAGCGGCTCTGCTTGGAATCCTGAGCTCCTTAGACACTGTTGGTGCTGTGACCAGTGCCAGCCACTCCATCTTTGTCACAAAGATTCCTCAGCTACTCCTCTCTCCAAGCTGTCTGCTTTGGAACACAAACTATGGGAAGGCTGAGGACAGAGAAATGAACATGCTAAAGAGAAAGAACACTGTGGTGAGAGTCAAACTGGCCTATGGGACTTGCAGCTTTGTGCCCAGACGTCTCAGAGCCTCAGGTACCTCATCTGAACTTGGAGTTGTACACCCCAACACAGAAGGTTGAGAATGGAATGGGGTATTCAGGGAGAGTCCAAACCAGAGCCCATTCATACATATACAATCTATACTACATGTAACTGGTAAGGAGAAGAAAAAAAAAAAAAAAAAACAGTTCCAGAGACAAACAGGCCTGAACTCTCATGAGCTCTTTTCTGCTGGCTCTGTGCTCTGTGTTTCTGGGCCAACTACCCACCTCCTGACTATACTGGTATATGGCTACCATCTTTGGATAGGTCTCTGTCCTCAAGGCCATCTACTCCTTGGAGAAGTAACTACATGCACACATCCAACCCAAGCTACGTAGAGAAATGATTAGAGAAGCTACACTTAACAAAAACGAGGAAGCATTTGTTTGCTTTCCTCTTCCTTGCTGGCTTGCTTTCTTGCTTGTTTTAAGTCAGTTAAGCACCTTGACTGAGCAAGGAGTCTGTCAACCTGAACCTAACTGCTAAAGCTCTCCAGTGCCACTGTGTGGGCTCCTGAACACCAGATTGATGATTTCATGTTGTGCCAGTACAAGGCAGACTCGGACACAAGAAACTTAGGGTACCAGTACAGAGGGCGCCAACCCTAATGGAATGCCCCAGTGACTGCCAGTGCTCTGTCCACAAGTGGTCATCAAAAAGCAGACCTGAGGCCTTGGAGTACAGATCTTGGCAGTGGGTCTCAATGCTGGCATGGAGATCCAGGTAGAAGAAACAGTGACAGCATCCTGGCTTTGAGTCATGAGATGAGCAGGTGAGTATGAATGACCCCTGGGGAGATGATTCTGAAAGCCTGATAGGCTTGAAGAGAGGGTCAATGTAGGCCATCTAAAAACACAATCACCAAGGGACCTCTGAAAGACTGTAGAACACATTAGCTATATCACAGGTCCCTGGAAACTAGATATTTGTTCTCCATTCCTGCCAGTCACTGACAGAGGGTGGCTCCAGAGGGTCTCCCATGTGTTCTGCTCAGTTTTCCTAATGTATAAGCAGGCTCAGATTCCCCAAAGGGAAGAGCAAGACCTTAGACAAAACCATGGGGCCCTTAGAGACTTGAAGCCATTTGAAAGATGGAAATTGTAAGTCAATTCTTTACCTACCTTGAAGATAGGCTGCGAATTGGGGCAGATCATTGACATTAGCTGTGACAACTGACAAGGTGGTAGTACAGGAAACAAGTAGTCATTCATCCCAGGATAGAGACAAAAAGAAAGAAAGCATGTTCAAGACTGCAGAAGGCTTTTCAGAAGGCACTAAGGGATTTGGATGCTATCCTGGAGTAGTCAGGAGCCAAGGCAGAAACCCAAGGGTAGGAGAGGATAGCACAGTCAGATTTATGATTTAAATGGACCAACCAAAAGAGAATACAACCAGGAAGATTGGCACCAGGGAGGGAGTATTGGGAAATTACATCCAAAGCTAAGGAAAAGCTTCCAACACACACCCTACACATCTGAATGAAGGCCTCTTCTCGTCATGTCCCTCCAGGCTGGCCACAGTGGTGCCTTGCTGGCCCCACTCTTGCATTGTGAAGCCCACCTCAGCAGCCTGGGGTAAACTGGGTCCATTAAACAATAGGCTTCCTCCTCTTGCGCCCTGCTGTGTAGAATCCAGCAGCTGCAGAGCTCTTTGCTGACCCCACCCCTCCCCAGCCTCAAGCCTGCTCTGGATCTTTCTCCACCCACTCCCAAGGAGCTGGGTCCTCCCTGGGTCTTTGTAGAAATGAGGTTCTTCCTCACTCCTGTCCTGGGCTCACCCTGTCCCCCTGGTCTGCAGCTCTAGGCCATGGTGGTATCTGCACTGAAGACCAGTGTTCAGTGAAATCAACGCTGTCCTTCCTCAGGACCAAGATCCAAAGCAACGGAGGAGGCCCCATTACAAAAGGACAGAAGGTACAGAATGGAGTGGTGAAGGTAGGCGTGGTTCTGACTCAACCCAGGTTTCACTGTTCCTACCGCCGCTCTCACAGAGCCCTAAAGCTAAAGAGCCCACACTACAACGAGCATGCATGTAGCTTTTCATGAGGGAGCCAGCAAAAGGGCCTTAGCCCCCACCCCAGGGGCCAGGTGAAACTCAGGAGGACAAGGCAATGGAAGAAGGCAAGCAGCTTAGCAAAGAGTCCAGCCCTTGGAAGGACGACCCTGCCTCCTGCCCCAAACCCTAACCTGGACAGTCAGCTCAAGGACTCTGCATCTGTCCATGGCCCCTTCCCTCATCTGTGTACCTTCCTTTTCACACATCCCAGAGCCCAGCCCCACCCCCTCTGCTGGGGAAGCCACCTGGCCCTGCCTTTTCTTCATCGTCATAAAAGTCCTGCCTTTATTTTTGTTCCTTAATAAGGTTACCTCCGGACTGAGGGAGGGAGATTTTAGCCCAAGGCTGCATCTGCCCTTCATTTAAAACTACCCTGACTCCCACAGGCTGAAAAGCAAGTCTCTGCGTTCCTCTTTTATAGTCTTCCTTAGATCCAAATCCAGAGCTATTTTTGCCAACAGATTGTGGCAGCCTGGAGCCCATTTGCCTCCAGAAAGGGTCCCTCTTGCATAAAAAGCAAAACTCACCTGCAGCCTGCCAAACACCCCTTCTCCTCCCATCCCACCCCAGGATCTCCTGACAGGCCCCCACTAACCCAGGCCTTTGAAGAGACCTTTCCTCTCTTCCTAGAAGAGATTCTTCTGGGAATCCTGCCCCTGATCTAAATGCCTCCCTCATTCACACAGTCTTTACTTCTCAAATGGACATGCAGTTTTAGATTCCAAAATGTGGGGTTTTTTTGTTTCCCACTAAAAGTATATGGAGGGGGAGTTTATTGTTATTGTCCATTACACTGGGTTGTTTGACTAAGAACATTTGGACAAGAGGCAGACAGTGCAGGTTTGTAGGAAGCCCTGTCACTTACAAAGGAATGAAAAACAAAGGGACAGCCTCTCTGCTCAGACCCTCAGAGGGAGCACTACCTGCCCTCCCCTAACCAGAGAGGCTTCAGTTGTCATTAATTCATCAGGCTGGGCCCAGACCCCAAGGCCAGGCCTGTCTGCCTGGGAGGCAGAGCTAAAAGCAGCTCCAGTCTCAGAGAGGGGCCAGCCCAGTGTCTAATTGTTCAGCTTTCTTCTTCTCCTCCCTGTGCTCTCTTGGCAGGCAGCTCGGAGAGTGAGGACTCACTTTGATTTAGAGATGGGGAAGAAAAGAAGGCTGTTTGCAGGTGTGTAGCCAGAATTGCCCAGGCAACAGAGGGGGAAATGCCTCTCTGCAGGCTGCTAGTGCAGGTGTGCCTCCATTTTCATGGGCACATGCAGAGAGCTGGAGGAATTGGAGGCAGGAAGGGTGGGGGATGGGGGCCAGAGAGGGACACAGAAGGCATGCTCTTGAAGAAGTCTAGATGCAAAATGCAGTGTTTTTAATCCATTCCAGGGCCTGGGATACCAAAGAGCCCTAGTTGTAGCTGTGATTTCTTATTGTTTAAAAAAATAAAAACTTATGAATGGCAGATGGGTCTTGTTGAACCTTGTGTATGTTTTACCTAGGCCAGGAGGGTAGGGAAGGAGGCTGGGAGGGAGCAAGAATAGTGCCCATTTGGTTGAAAGTTGCCAAGACATTCATTCATCTCTGCATTCCTTCGGCCTACATTTATTATTGATAATAATAGCTACCATTTAGTGGCTTCCACAGTATAGCAGGTGCTTGCTAAGCAATTTATCTCACCGTACACAACTCAGGTCTCATTGTTTCCCTGTGGAACAGACCTTATCATCTGCATTTCATTGATTAAAAAAGAAAATTCTCAGCAAGAGACAGACACTTGCCCACAAAGCCCATTGCCTATAAGAGCAAAGATTCGAAGTCAGACCTACCCACCTCCAAAGCCAAATTCCTTACCTACCAAGGCTTCCTCCCTCCTTTTTGTAAGTCTCCATGCCTGGCCTTGGGCCAAGTGTCAGAATAAATGTTTGATGCACGAAGTGTTTTTGGAATGACATATTAGAGGTCCATCTAGAGATTTAGCCATAAGAGGCAACAAAAAGCTGGATTCTGCTCTAACTCTGTGGAGCGAGATGCCTGCTAGGCAGGATAAGCTTTCCCACCGAGGCATGGAGTACACTATTAACAAAGATGACCCAGTTCTCCGGCCCACTGACAGCCGTATCATCTAGTGCCACTTCCTCGCTCTCCTCAGCATTTAGAGGGGGGAACCTTTTCCCCACTCCTGGATCCAATCTGCTCTTGTGACTTGGTTTAGTCAACAGAATGCAGGTGAAGATTTGAGCCTATTCCAGGCTAGGCTTTTAAGAACCTGGTGGCTTCTCCGCCCTCACCCCTGTTTCTCTTGAAATCTCACCTTAGTCATGTGGCAGCCTTGATGTCTTCTTATAAGAGACTCATGTCCTGGTCATCAATGACCCTAAGACACAGCTATATATAAACATCACAAAATGAGACCTCACTAGACTAGCCAGCCTGCAGGCAACCCAACACATGCTCACAGCCATGGGAGGCAGCCCAGCCCAGACCAGAAGTCCTCCCAACAGAAACCCGCCCAAATGCTCACTGCAGAGCTGGAAGCTACACCACTGGTAGTGCTTCAAGAACAGGTTTAGGGCTCTTGTTACTCAGTAGAAGGGTAACTGATGTATTACTCATCTTTTTGCTTAACCTAAGAAGACACAGGGAAGAGTGCTCAAGGGGAGGCTCAGTCCCCCACACATGGCCAGGCCCTTAAGCTGAAAATGTTTCTGGGCCCTGGCCTCTCTGGTACCCTGATCTCTCTTGGATCTTACTTTAAAGAAAGAAGATGCTACAGACTGGGAGAAAACATTGACCAGTGGAAGCTGGAAGTGGAATGCAGCGATACATGCCTGTATCCCAGCACTTAGGAAACTGAGCTACACAGTAAGACCTTGTCAAATTAAATAAAAAAAAAAAAAGCCAGTGGATCCAGTGTGGAAGACAAGACCATGATGCCATGAATTGGGTACCCAGATTTCTCTGGCAATCTCATCTTTCACTGGAGCTCAAGTTATTTCCCTCTGTGTACAGCTGACCAGTCAGCTCTCTATAGAACCCTTTATGTGTTAATTTGCATTTTCTTAAGAGGCACACCACTGGGAGATTATGCACAGTCCTCCTCATCCATGGTTTTTGTCTTTCAGAATTTCAGTTACCACTGCCAACTGCAATCAAATACACTCTAAAAATATTTAAGTGGAGTGTTCCAGAAATAAGCACTTCATAAGTTTTAAATAATTAGAATAGATTGTTAAATTGTTTTATTATTGGTTTTAGTCATTAATAACTGCTACACAATTTAAGATGTCAACTTTATCACAGGTACGTGTATTGTGTATTGGAAAAAAACAGTCTCTATAAAGCCAGGTATCCTCAATTTTAAGTACCCCCTGGGGTTTCTGAGATGTCTCTCATATACATAAAGCTGAAATTCTATATGTATATATGCACACATGTATAAATACATACACATGTAGGATTTACTATAAGGTACTAGCTTGTGTGACCAAACTTATATTAAGAGATCCTCTCATTCACCACAGAGAAGCTGAAGACTAAAGACAGCCATCAGTACAGTTAAGTCTCGAGAGCTGGAGAGCCAAGGACAGGTGAGGACTCATGTATAAGCTCGGGCAGGTGGATTAGACACCAATTTAGCCACTCTCTATGTTTTCATTCTAATCCTCCTTGGTTTCAAGGATGCCCACCCCAGCAAGGAGAGCCAGCTGCTTTATTGAATCTACCAGTTTCAAAGCTAACTCCCAATGGAAACATATGGTAAACATACCCCCAAATCACATTTAACCAGATTTCTGGGCACCATGGCTCCTTCAAGTTTGATATAAAATTACTTATCACATGTTTTGTATCAGAGAAGATGTCATGCGGGGAAACATGAAGATGGAAGCGGAAAAGAACCCAGGCACACGGCACTGTTTTCTTAGCAAACCTTGAGGATTAAAAACACAAGCATCAGTCAGGCAGAGGCCAGCCTGGCCAGGGGCTAGAGAGATGACTCACAGATGGCTACGAGTGCACGTGGCTCTTCCAGAGGATCCAGGTTCCATCCTAACACCTACATGATGGTTTACAATGTTCTGCCTTTCTGTCTGTGAATCGGGCTGTAGCTCACTGGCAACTGCCTCACAAACTGCCTACATCCGCCACGCTCTTTGCCATGATGATAATGGACTAATCCTCTGAAACTGTAAGCAAGCTCCCAAATAAATGCTTGCTTTTATAAGTGGTCATGGTGCCTCTTCACAGCAATAGAACAATGACTAAAACAAAAAGAAAGTATGAAAGAGGGAAGGAAGCAGGAAGAGAGGGAAGGCAGGAGGAAGGGAAAGACAGAGGGAAGTAGTCAAACAATGAATGTTTACAAGTTAAAGGAAAAACAAAACATGTGATCTTGTGGATTAGAACAAATGAACTGCCACATCCGTCACCTCCTTTTTAGTGTTCCAGCAGAAATCCACATTCTTATCACTGATGGCCTCACTCCTCAGCATCCAGGAAATGCCCAAGGGCCCCCAAAACCTGCTTCCACAGAGGAGAGGCACTGGTGAAGGCCAAGGTCTCCACAGCACTATCACAGAGGCTGTCTCAGGGCAGAAGAAAAGGACAAGGAAACTTAGAAGAACATGGTAAGGTGGAAGGAGCCCCTCCCCTACCAGCATCAAGCATCACAGCTGACAAAAATCAGAAGTGCTGCAAAGATTGCCTGCATAGAAACATTACTCCCTTTCTTGAGAGACAGCTAAGGTAAGAGGAGTAAAGCAGCTAATGAACCATGTTAAAGGCCAAAATGTATGTGACCTTTTCCTTTAACTTCATCTGTACTCCTGTCTCATCCACAAACCTACACAGCTCACCTCATAAACCATCTTACAGTCACATTTATGAAAAGGGGTTCTTAAGATAAGCAAAATAAATAAACCAGCTCACAGCTTTTTACTTAAATTCTACACTTTGCTTAATCTCTGCACTTGGTTGCAAATTATGTCCTTTGAGCAATGTTAACTTCAAAAGCTAGTTATTGAGAAACTTAAATAAATGTGTCTCTCTTTCCTCACTTCCCCTTATCTGTCTATCTCTCTTTCCCAGTACCCACTTCTTGACTACATATGTATCTTTACTTAATAAACCCCAGCTTAAGCTTCATATAGACTCTTCTTATAATTTTTGTTTCTGACATAGAAGTCAAGACACTAGCCGCACCTGAATGGAAGTCCCTAAGAGATAAATTCCACAGACTAAAGTCACCAACATCAGGCTGTGTCCCTCACTACCATTGACAGTCTGTATATATGAAGAGGAGGTGAAAACACTTGGTAGAAGTTTCCTCTTACACCTTAGGAAGCAAATACATGGCAGAGTGGTAGTTATGGGGCATACACCACAGATGCCTCAATTTCAACAAAAGAAAACTCCTGTGTTCTCATGGGTCTCATCTCCAAGAGTTTGAAGTTACAGCCCAAAGTTATTATGACGTGGGCTCCCCATGAGGAGCTGTGGCCCCTGAGATTTCCAGACCACTGTAATAGAATGGGTATATGTCAACTCTTTCAGCACTCTGGAAAACTCCTTCGTGCTCTGCTGCCTACCCAACAAACAGAGATACACAAAGGACTTCCTAAAGCCCGGCTCCAAAGGAAAAGTGGGGGCAATGGTTGTATGATGTCACAACTCTATTTCTCATCATAACTCTTCTGCATGATTTTCTATGGGTCAGCAACCCACTCATTAATACAGCCCCACTCCTTATGGAGGTTCACAGGCATCGGTAAAAGCCATGGCAGAAACACAAACGCACACTCTCTACAGCTTGTACTGGTGTGGGCTCAGAAAAACCCCACTCCTTGATTCCTTTGGCTACTGATGGAAAGTGATGATGACTTGAGTAAGAATGACCCCCCCACACACACACACACAGGCTTATATTTGAATATTTGGTCTCCAGTTGGTCGCTGTTTGGCAAGGGTTTGGTGGTGCAGTCTTGCTGAAGGAGGCATGTCACCAAAGACAGACTTTGGGGTTTTAAAATACTGGGGCCATGTTGAGTTAGCTCTCTCTGCCTCCTACTTACAGATCAAGATGGGAACTCTCAGATGCTCCTGCCACCATGTCTTTGTTCTGCCATGATGGATTCTTAACATTTTGAAACCATATGCCTAATTAAACACTTTTATAAGCTGCATTGGTTATGGTGTTTTGTCACAACAATAGAAAAGTAACTACGACAGGTGACTTTGCTGGTCCCAAGTAGGCTATCAAGACTCCTGAATAGAGACAAACTGAGAACTAGAGTTGGCTTGTTCTCATTTACTCTTCTCTATACCTGTTCCAAATGCACTTCCCAGTGTATCAAGGAGCGACGTCCAGCAATGCCAGCACTCTCTGAGTTAAACATGAAAGAAAGAGGTTGGGACAGATAATTGCAAGTATTAGGAAAAAGGGTGTTCTCAGGTATTTGCAGCAGAGTGTGTTTCTTTAGAGTCCACACCTGGTTGCCGTGTAGGGTCTACACTGTGTATAATTGTGATTTGTTGGTGCTGGACATGAACAAATTGCTCCCCAAATAACCTTTCACTAAGAGTATTGTTTGAGGCCTGCACACTTAATAGGTGGTTTATAAAATGCCAGATTCCTACTGAAAGAACATACAAGGATAGCTCTGAGACTCTGAATTAGAAATTTAGTGCAACTAGCTATGACAAACCAGTCCCATCCCTGCAAGGACCCTAGTTGTCCTGGTAATGGTGGGAGAAGCAGAAACTGGACTTGGGCTAGGAGTTGCTGTAGTAGGTGAAGGTTCCTTAGATACACCTTATGGAGATATATCTTATGGAGAGCTCTACAACAGAGCTCACGTTACGCTTACACAGAGACCACCCTTTCTCCCAACACTTCTGTCAACATACTCCCAACCTGTTTTTTCTGTGTTAATTCAAAGACTCAGAAAAACAAGTCCAAGGGTAAGGGGAAACGTGCAAGCTCTATAATGGCTCTGTTTGACAGACATGATAGATATAGACAATACCAAAACTGTAGAATGTATCATCATCGTAAACTAAGAGCCCTATGGCAGGAAGTGATGGCTTACACCTTAGGAAAGCAAGACAGTGTCTGACCTGAGGAGCAAGAGACCGCAGATAAACGTAGATAGATGGGGGAGCAGTAGTATGGGGCAGCATCACAGTCCCACTTCTGAGCCAAACCTTGATGACTCTCTCTCATTCTAAGTACACCTATCGGTGAGGAACTATCCAAAAGAGCCACTCGGGCACTCTAGATTCAGATCCAGGCCTACCCTTCAGAGGCCTGGTCAGTGGTCACTTCTTCATCAATTTCTGTGACATTAAAATATTACCTGGTCCTAGGACTCAGGAATTCAGAATAGGCCCCAGGGAGAAAGTAGATGGCTTTGTTCACCTGGGTAAATGATTTCCCTGTATGCTCCAAAGGACCCCTGAGGTGCTGACAGAACTGGCAACCTCTCTCTAGCTTAAACAAATCACCTCACTTTTTCCATTTTATGCATTGGGAGGCTCCAGGGGACTTCTGTTCTGAAACGGGACCTTCTGAAAACAGCTGGGAAGCACTGCTTCATACTTTTTAAGGCAAAACAAGAGTTGTCTCTGGCTTTTCCATCCCTGGGGCATTGGGTCTGTGTAATTGTGTTGCCATTTTTAGATTTTATGAAGGAATAAAAATTTATAAATGCTGAGCCATTAGGCTAGACTCTGCCACTGTTGCAAAGCCATGGCTGAGCCCTGAAGGCTGAATTATAGTCATGTGTATATAGACTCATTCGTGTATATAGGTCATTTGTGTATAGAATAAAAGGGCCTGGCAATAAGGGGTTAGATTTCCTGGTGTACAGGAGATATGCAACATGGGACACATTGGATCAGATGATCCAATCAGGTAACTTCCTCACAAACTTGCCTCTTTGCTTGGGTTTTTAGTTGATTCCAGATGGTCAGACTGACAACATCACACATCCCCAGGCTATTCCCAGAGTTCCAGCTATCTTCTTTCTAGGAATCTACCTCCTAATTGATGGAGTTAATCTTGGGTTAGGAAAGAATGAGAAAGGTCTCCCTGCTCGATTGTCCCTAAAGGCCCTCAAGTCAGAATTGGAACTTACTGAAAAGTTAAGGGGCCTCACATTAATTAGAGTTGATAGGAAAATGAAGGCGTGCAGAGTTCCTTTGCATAGAAAAGACTTGAGTGCAAGGCCTTCATGACATGGTTTAGTGTTAAAGGCTTGGTCCTCAGCTGGTGGTATGATTGACACAGCGGCAGACTGAACCACAATGAACTAACACATCCAGAACCATGAGCCAAATAAACTTCTCCTCCTTTTAAGTTGTTTGCTTAGGTATTTTGCCAGTGACAAAAAGTAGACCACTTCTGACCCAGTCCTGCACTCCATCCCTCATTCTTCAAGCAAAATCGGTGGCAAGGGTTGGGCTGTGCTGTTGACAGATTTTGGTAAAGGGAGACAACTGTGGGTGCAAGAACACCCATATCTTCAGTGGGGAAGCTTTTCCCTGTGCAACTCAGGGTGACAGCAAAGGCCAGACCCTACATGACGAAAGGGTTGGTTAAGAAGGGGAATCAGGAAATCGCCCGCGTTGGAATACAAGAACCAGGGGATCCCCCACCTTATTCTGTCTTTACACCCAATGGTGAAGAAATTGCTTGCCAAAGAGCCGCTGGCTCTTTTCCAGCCCTGCAGGCCCACCCAGAGGCAGCCCTGGCTCTCACAGGGCACCAGCCTTCAAGGGAAAACCCTGTAAGACAGGAGGTGTGAATGTGGCAACCCTGCTGCTGTGTGCATGCGCCCATGTTTTCCTAAACACACAAAGCAAATGAGCCGGGAGGAGACTAGAGAGAAGCAACCAGGGCCTGTGGGTATAATCACTGTGCCGCCGTCTCTCCTGAAGAAAAGTCAGGTAGGGCAGTAGAGTCACAGGTGTGACACAAGAAAGCCACAGAGGTGGCTCTGCCCTTAGTCACTGAAGAACTCTGCCTCTGCCTGGGGACAGCATCAAGTGACCCAATGTGAATTCTAAATTTCCCAACACATAATGGAGTCTTCCTGAGTTCTCTGGGCTGAAGGCAGACTACACAGGCCATTTTCACTTCTTTGTCTAGAGGCCCACTGGTTTTCTATTTTGTTTTGTTTTCTGACACAGAGTTTCTCTATATAGCCTTGACTGCTCTGGACTCACTTTGTAGACCAGGCTGGCCTCGAACTCACAGAGATCCACCTGCCTCTGCTTCTGCCTCCCATAGTGCTAGGATTACAAGTGTGCTCCACCAGGCCCGGCAAAGCCCACTGTTAAATAAGTGATTATTAATACAAAACAAGTCTCAAAATAGAGAAAGCCGGTTTAGAAATGCAGACTCTTTCCCAAGCAGAGTCTTGAGATGATGTCTCCAAGATCGGTGTCAGTGTTCTCCTCAGTTCTTGGGGAAAACCATTAGACAAGAGGGCTCAGAGCAAGCTGCTCTCACTAATCAGTGCAACAAATGCTGGGGAGAAAAGAAGGCAATGGAGCCATCCATTCATCTATGCAGTGTTTCCCCAGGGTCTGTTTTATCTCATGTTTCAGGCCAGGCTCAAGGAAAGGATGGGCTACAGACCAGGTCTTCGTTCATGTAGATAAAATGGAGACATTGGATAAATATTAGTATTATATAAAGAAGAAACACCCTTGAAAGGGTGTGTGACCTGAAATAACCCATAAAGGGTCAAGCAGACTGGTCAATAAGCCTTTGGGCTTAAGGTCCGAAGCAGAGTAGAAGAGCCAGAGAAACTGGTGACAGTCATAAGCAAGCATTGGCATGGCTTCAGAGTGGACAAGTACCCCCTTGTCCACTATGCACAAACAGAACAAATCAGAAATTCCAATACTCAGAGGAGACAATGTAGTGTAAATCCAAGATGTATTCAAGAACCATGGCCAGAGATGGTTCTGAGGAACGAAAAAATAAAACATAAAAGATCACCAAGTTGTCCAATAAGATAAAGATCCCTGGAAATATTAATGAAGAAAATGTCAATGTCATGTGGCAGGTAAAAGCCAAGTTCTAGTGAACTAATGGAGAAGCAAAGCCAGAATTAGTTCCAAAGCAGAGATGAGGCAACAGAGGAAGAACAGAGAAGAACTGAGGTTGAGGAAGGGTTACACTCAGTTTCATTAGGATGAAAGGGCTGGCCTCATTCACTGCTATTAGAAGGAAGGGGTAAGTTAAGAAAATAAGAGTCAAGGAAACAGCATCCTGTTAGCCCTGTTAGATAGGAATGTGATAGCAAGCCAGGTGTGATGTCCACTTTTTATCACCATGACAAAATGCTTAGAAGAACAACTTTAAAGAGGATGCATGCATTTGGGCTATTTCCATGGGCAGTTAGGTGTGCCCTTGTGTGATAAGATAGAACATCACAGCAGGAATGCTTACAATGAAGAGCAAAGTAGCTTGCCTCATGGCAGATAGGACACAGTGAGTGACAGGAAAGGACAAGGAACACAATAGTGTTCCAGAGACACAAACCCCAGTGACCTACTTCCTGCAACCATGGCCTACATCCTAGTTTCTAGCACCTCCTCTGATATCATCAGATTACAAATCCATTGATGGATATTAATCCATTGATTAGGTTAGAACTCTCACAACCCAATCACTGAGCAAAACCTCCCCCCCCCCCCGCCCAACATTGCATTGTGGACAAAAGCTTTTGAAACATGAGCTTTTGGTGCCATTTCATATCCAAACTATAACCCCCAGAAGATTTCTCACATACTAGGACAAAAAGCTTTTTATTCCATATTAGGAAGAAGGAGAAATTTTCTAGAGAGGCCACCAGGCCTGTACAGTTTCACATTCTATGTTGAAAGTTCTCTAAGTGCTATTAGAAGGAGCGGGTAAGCTAAAAGAGGAAAGATGAGGACATGGAGAGTGAAGAGGCCAGGTGGCCTGCTAGGCTTCACAGAGCCAGTGAGCAGCAGAGCCAGGCTTCAAACTCCGGTCCCAGATCTCCAAGACTCCAAAGAACTATACTCCTGACACCCGGAATCAAAGGCATGTATTTCCCCTCTGGCTCCTTCTCTCTGCATCTGCTTTTCAAAGTCAGTTCTTCTTAGGGGAGGAAGGGAAGAAAGCAAGCCAAGACCGATGCTGTTGTTCTGCTCTGGCCCTGAAGACACCAGTCCAGGAATTAGGATAGCACTGCCTACTTCTTGATGACAGGCCCAGAGTCTGTGGGCCCTTCGCTTTAAAGGATGAAGTAATTCATAAACAGGAGACTTGCAGGCAAGAGCAATGAATCTCAGGGGCCTTGCTAATTAAAAAGCCCGTATTACATTACTTCCTCAAGGACTTGTCTTCTAATTTTTAGGATTATGCTACATTGATTAATTTATACAAGTTTTTAATCCCTCTGTGTTTAATGAAGTCCAGGAGCATGGGAACGGGAGCATAATTGAGCTTCATATTATTTTATTAGGGAGAATTATGGCCCGGTGTGTCATAGAGATGTTTGTGAGGACGGGGGAAGAACTCTAAAACCATTAACCAATTGCCTTCCAAATGCCAGCAGGATGTTCCCCAGGGGCTAACACAGGCCAGTTCATCTTTCTAAACCACATTCTGCTGTGAGTGCCTAAGAGAAAAGCATCCATCCTTGTCAGGCATGCAGTGCCTTTCCCACCACGACATGGCCACCTTCCCATACAGCAGCTGCCCACATGCACAGGAGTGCACACGAAGAGGCCAGAGCTGAGGTCTAGTATCTTTTCCTGCTGTAACCCACATCCCTCTCCCCCCCACACACACATCTTGTTTTTTCAGACACAGCAGTTAGACTTAGGCTCACAGCCTATGTCTTGACAAGTCAAATTTAGGCACCTGTTCTCGATAAGACAAAACAGCCAAATTAGTAGTAAAAACAGAAAAAGTAAGATTTATTTTATGTGAGAATCTTGGAATGAGGGGGAAAGAGATCCAGTGACCCCCTCAAGTCCATGTTTGGGGCTCGGAAGTGAAGTGAAGCTTTAAGTAATGGGCCAGTGCACAGTACCAACAGTGTGGTCCAGCCTATGATGTATCTTTTGTAGCAGTCTAACAGATTGTAAATTTCTTTCTAGGAAAAAAAAAAATGTTTCCTTTTTGATGTCCCAAGCTTTAGGTTTTTTGTTCTCCAATCTCAGCATGAGATTCCTGGAGAGTACTCTTGTTTCTTGGAGTTCACTGTTTCAATACTCTGTTCGCCAAAGCAAGGAAGACAAAGTGTCTTTTCAGACTGAATTCATCCTGCCAGGCCAGTCACAGAGTCTCTCAATGGACCTAGAGCAGTGGTTCTCAACCTGGAGGTCAAAGGATACTTTCACATGGGTCTCTTAAGACCATTAGAAAACACAGATATTTACATTATGAATCAATGTGGTAGCAAATTACAGTTATAAGGTAGCAATGAAAATAATTTTATGATTGAGGGTCACAGCATTAGGAAGGTTGAGAACCACTGCCCTAGGGCTCACCGACCCGGCTAGGCTGACTCACCAGCAAGCCCTGGAATCCTCTAGTCTCTCCCTCCCCTGGGCAGGGATGTCAGAGATGCATCTAGCAGCCAATTTTATTTTATTGGTTCTTGGGGAATTAAACGAAGGCTTCATGCCTGCATAGCAAACAGTTTGTAGACTGCTTCATCTCCCCTCTTCCTCTTCTTAGTTGAAGTTTCTATTGCTGTGCTAAAACAGCATGACCAAAAGCGACTTGAGGACAAAAGGGTTAATTTCCTCTTACAGCTTGTAGTCCATCATCCAGGGAAGTCAAGACAGGAACTCAAGTCAAGACAGAGGCATAGAGGAGTGCTGCTTACTGGCTTGCTCTCTGTGTCTTCCTCAGCCTGCTTTCTATAGCACCTAGAACTACATGTTCAGGGCTGGTATCACCCATAGTGATCTGGGCCCTCCCACATCAATCATCAATCAAGAAAACCTACCAGTTTGCCCATAGGACCATCAGGTGTGGGCATTTCTCAGTTGAGGCTTCCTTTTTCCAAATGACTCTAGTTCCTGTCAAGGTGATGTAAAACTAGCGAGCATAGTCCTGTGCCCCAAACTTCAACACAGGCTCATCTTCATTCTAGGGATCTCCTCTGGAAGATTTCCCTGATGGGCTCCACAAGGCAAAAATTCATCTCTCCTCCACCTGTGGCAAAAGTTCCTGCTTCCACGAAGAGAAGTTGAGCTAAATAAATGTCTGCAATCTATATCTCAATCATGAGAGCTTCTGCCCCAAGGGGATTTAATTAATAGCTTGGTATAACCCAAAGGTTAAAATGCTTCATTCCTAACAAGGCAAGTGGATGGACTGGGGAGACCTCCTTCCTAGAAAGAGCATCCTCCAGATTTGTACAAAAGACCAGATCTGGCTGCCTTGGCCCCTAACCCAGGCCCTGTAAATTCTCCATTCAGCCCTCCTGGTGAGATCCCTTCTCTGGTTCTGTTTCCCCCAGTGGGAGCTCAGTGGATCTAATGGTGCTTCCTGGGGCTTTCCCCAATGAAAACAGGATGCTAGGCCTCCCACAAACTCTGGCTCTGGTCCAGGGCTCCTATTTTCTGTCCCATCCTCTGGAGGCCAGAAATGGAGTTGTAAACCTGTGAATGTCAAAAAAGATGGCTCCAGTTTTTCTGGGCTGGGCTGAGCCAGGACAAACCCTTCAGCTCCTGGGGCTGGCTGAGTTCTGGTTCCAAATGAAGCACAATCCAAGCCTCCAGATCTGAGCTACATTTTGGTACTTGCTTCCTCCATCAATCCATCCCCATAGAAAAGAGCAACGCTTTCTATCCCTGCCTCTGCGTTACTCTGCCCCTTTTGCCAGAACAAAACGGCACAGACATGAAAGCTTAAACAACAGAAACCTATTTCCCAGCACTCTAGAAGCTAGGTACTGGAGTGCCAGGATGGCCACTTTCTGGTAAAGGTTCATCTTCCTGGCTTATAGATGGCTTCCAGCTCTCCATGTCTTTGCATGGTCCAAAAAGAGATCAAGCAAGCTCTCTGCTGTCTCTGTTTAGAAGGGCAGGAATACCATTGATAAGAGCCTTGAACCCACAGCCTCAAATCAATCTAATTTTTAAGCTTCTTAAAATAATTGTCTCAAAACACATACTAAGGGGATTAGGGCGTCTATCTTTGTAAACCTAAATACACAAACCCAGGGAGACATTTAAGTACATTATGGTGCAAGCATTCACTGCCATATGCCAGAGTTCACAAAGTGTATCCGTTTCCTACACACCCAAACTCACTGTCATCACAGAGTCCAAAGCCCATTGGCACCTTGTTTAGACATATTTGCTTTATAAGTTCAAGTGCATAAATTAAAATGCACAGGACAAGATATGTTCAAAAGATGGATCCAAATCCCATATCCATTGGACCTGTTGGCAAACACCTTTAATCTCAGCACTCAAAGGCAGTGACAGGAGAATCTTTGTGAGTTCAAGGCCAGCTTGGTCTACATAGTGAGTTCCAAGGCAACCAAGGATACAGAGTGAGACCCTGTCTCAAAAAAAAAAAAAAAAAAAAAAAAAAACTCCCGTCTTTAACATGTCGTGATGATGAAGAGCACAGTGTCACCTACCGTTGGGCCAGTTACTTAAGTTTTCCACATCTCAGTCCCTTAGTCTATGAAATGGAGACCATGCAGGTAGAGTTGCTGGGATAATTAATTGAGATGAAAGTGGGCACAATGTATGGGGAAAGCATTGCTTCCTGCTGCTCTTGATGCTTTCTGCTGATAGTAGGGGGGCTTTTACCATCCTGCCCTGACCACGTCTATAAGGTTTCTGCATCTCTCTCAGCCTGTATCTTGAACAGGAGGGGTCTTCGTTTGTAAGACAGCAATTTCCAGCTCTGCCTCATGCTTTTACATACCTGGCTGGTATTTCTAGACAATGAACCTATTTACCTCTATCGCCAAAAAATTATTTCCAAACGACCTTGGGGAAAATTAAGTTCCTCCCCCACAGAGAGAATCTCAGGGGAGAACTGGAAGCCCTTTGCAATTTGCTACCTCAGGTCCAAGTAACGCAGGCAAGCATAGGAAGAGCTGAGTAACTCGGGGCTACTTGGTTTGGGTTGTTATTCTTCTAGCAATACACTTGGCAGCCCCGTTCTTTTACCTGTACCCACACACGTCTCCAAGCACCCAGCAAATGTGGATACCCCCCCACCTATATGATCTAAACACACACACACAGACACACACCCACACCCCAATGGAACAAGTTTCCTCTGCCATAACAAAAGTCAAATTTAGTATCTATTCAAATACACCCCCAAGGCGTCCAGACTCAAGAATTAAAAGGTCACTTCAGCCTAAAGTGTTTGGGGTACATGCACAGTAATATAAACCGTGTCCACAAGGAACTTTTAGGGAGAATCCCCTTTCTTCTATCTTAAGTCCATGCATGTACATCTATGTGATTGAAATCTGATGGCATGGGAATTGACAGTCCCAGGAGGAAAGATGACAGACTATGTGACCTCATCTATCAATCAAAATAGAGAATCACCTGGGGCTAGAGAGATAGCTCAGTAGGTAAGAGTACATATTACTCCTCCAGAGGACCCAAGCTTGATTGCCAACACCCACAAGCTCACAACTACCAGGAACTCCAGCTCCTGAGGATCTGACAATACCTCTGACTTCTGCAGGCACCAGCACTCATATGCACACAACCACAAACATACCCACACATACATACACACATTTAATTTTATTTTTCTAATGGAGAGCCACCCAAATTGCTGCCCTTTGTAACCAATCCTTCTTTCCTTTGGCTCTTATCAAAAGACACTCCAGGTTATAAACTGGGGCCCTTGAGTACTCTCACTCCTACAGGCAGTGAATTCCGATCTTTTCTATTGATTTGCTTGAAATAAAGTTTCCTTGACACTTTTGCAAACCTGGGGTAGGGGTGGAGTTAGTTAGGTTTTTTTGAATAAGAAGCCAAGAATGTAGAAACACCCAACCTTGATTTCAACACCATTAAGACAAGGAGACTTGGGTTTCCACATGTACTGAAAATAGGAGGAGTACTCAGGGCCATTACGACATTCCAGCATTTCCGAAGCCAACACACTGGGGCTTTTCTTTTCAAAATGGGCATGAGAAAGAGAGAAATATTTGCAGAAGGAAGGATATATGCTGTATGTATCTATTGATTGATTGCATATACATTGATACATTATATATTCATATAGCAGAAGCCAGGCGAATGTCTGTGCAGCAGCAATTAAGAAGGGAGTTTATTCTAAAGCCTTGTCAATACATTGGGTGTGTTATTTTTAAGTTCCCCCAAGAAATTGAGGCTGTAATTAGTACCCTCATCAAATCCTGCACCTCACAGTTGGAGGTCACCCAGGCTCCCAAGTATGCCTGTAATCATATTCCATAGTGGGGTGCAAACCTCACAGTCATCCATGTCTGAGACAGAATACTTAGAGAAACCACAGTAGGAAGGGTGGTCCTGTAGCTTTCAGTTGTCACCATTTCCATATGGAATCATGACCAGCCATTTCAAGGTACATCTCTAGGCAAATCATTGTCCTTGTCATTGTAGTGGGGCTGAGATGCCTGGCCAGACCCCTAGAGACCTGGGCTTCAGTGCAGATATTTCTCATTGGTGGTAGAAAGAGCTAAGCTTTATTAGTCCATATTGTGAAGAATGCACTGTGCTTTTCTAAATTCTCCTATACCACTCATAGCAATGCTAAGATGAAAGTATATTTATTAGATTGGTTCCATTTTTCAGATGGGAAAAGTGAGGAACAGAAGAGCAGCAGTTGTTGCCTAATCTTACTTAGCCAATTACTGAAAGAGCTAGCCTTCTGCCTTCCTAAATTAGGTGAAGTAAATTCAAAGCCCTGCTTCGTGCACTGGGAATGAGTTCCCCATTATCACCAAAACATAATCTGGAGAGATGGCTCAGAATGCTCTCGTGGAGCAGCATCCACATCACACAACTCACAAACACCTGTAACTCCAATTCCAAAAGATCCAACACCCACTTCCGGCCTCTGAAGGCGACTACACCCACACGAAAACATGCCTCCTCACCGCACACATGCAAAAACAGGTGCATATCATAATTAAGAATAAAAATAAATCTTTAAAAACCAACGCTCACCTCTTCAGAGAAGATGCCTTGAGCAAAGGCTGGGCTCTTCGGAGTCCCCTGCCAGTGTGGTTCTATTAATTCTAAACATGCAGGACAGTCATCACAAAAGCACAACTGTTCAAAAGGGAAGGAAAATACCTCATTCACAATGGAGAAAAATAGAAATATCCATTATAGCCACAGAGATAAGAAGGCCTGCCCAATGCAGAAAACTCTGAAAGAAACATGATTAAATTCTGTGCTTCCCGTCCCACCCCCCTTGGCTGCAATGAGGTTTCATAAGTATCAATATGAGCCAAAGCGCCCAAAGAAAGCAAATGTCACAAACAGTGCAGCAGCATATGGCAGTTACCTGCAAGGGAGAAGGCACAATCTCTGTGACTGTCACAGAGAAACTTGCAGAGAATGTAAGTTATGCCTTCCTATCTACAGAGTTTGGGGGTTGGGATTTTGGGTTTAGATGTGATATCTCTTTTTATGGTCACAGAGACAATGTAAACCAGATACAAGACTCCTAATTTTCATATGAGGAAGTAAGTTCAGAAGAGACAATGAGTTGCCTGTGGTCAAAACATGGTCTATCCACAGTGATGCCAGGGGCTGGCCAGAAGGTCAAGGGGCAACCTCCAGGGGTGAAACTCCTTCACCTCAGACAGGTAGCAGGCCATGCTGATGCAGGTCATCCTCAGATCTGCTTTAGCCTCCCAAACCACTTAAATGGTTTCCAAATGACATTGGTGTGGCCACAGTAAGCATGTGGTCAAAGAATAATAGAACTGGGCGTGGCAATATATGACCATTAACCTATTGTTCTGGAGGTGGAGACAGGAGGATTGAAAGTTCAATACCAACCTGGCTACCTAGTTCTTGGGCTATACAGCATGAGTCTTTCTCAATAAAGGAAGATGAAAAGGAAGGAGGGAGAGAGGGAAGGAGGTAGGGGAGAAAGAGAAAGGAAAAAAGGGAAGGAGAAGGTCAAGAGAAAGGAACAGAAGATTTTATGATGCCAGTCTTTTCATGATACATATATTCTCACTACCTACGCAAGCACTCCCAAAGATGATTCCTCCTAATGCAATCATATCCCATATTTTCTTCTGCAATTAATTTTTTCCACTCAGTTTCTTGTTGCTGGGATTAACATCATTCACGTTGGTGTTTGTCATTCAAAGGGATTCATCCTCATTTCATAGAGCAGATGCTGACCCCTAGCCAAACCCAGCCAGACGCCTCTTGGTTTATGAATAAAGTTGTTAGAATACATGGTTGTTCTCTTAAGCATTGTCTCTGGCTGTTTCCCAACTCCGGTGTGAAATGGAATAGCTTTGGCAAAGACAGTGTAGCCTGCTAAGCCTGCAATATTTACCACCTGACTTTGTATGTCAGAGTTTCCTGACCATTCCCTCGCCCATTATAAAGCACATCATTGTATCACTCAGATAACTTTTCCATTCTCCTGTTGGTAGGCATCTGGGTTGCTTCACTTTGTTGCTGTTTAGACTGTGGTTGGGAACCCTGCACATAAGGTGTGCATTTAAAGATGTTTTGAAGCATGTTCAACTTTTCTGGAAATTTAATTTTTTTTTCTCCTAATTGGTTTTGCTAGTTTATGCTCCCAACAGCAATGTAAGATAACTATTAATTATCTTCTGTGATATCAGATTCTGAACTACATTTGGTACTGTGCATATGAAATAGAATCTTCTAGTTTTCATTTGCATTTTCTCTAATTGCTAGAGAAAGTAAATCATTTGTGTTCTTCAAATAGCTTGCCCTCCATGGCGCCAAGGATGTAAACACCTTCCACAATGGTGCTTGCATTTCTCCCAATCTCTGAAGGTACGCTCTCCCATATTCTGATACAGATTCTCTGGTATAACCCCACAGCAAGCACTACCCTCTCCAGTATTGGAGATTCCCCTTCCATGCTGAGTTTTGAAAAGAGATGTTTCTTAGTGAAAATTGTCCCCTTCATGGCCTTTTCTATGGAATCACTGCTTAGGAGAAACAGAATGGCCCAGTGCATGTATAAATGTTCAACTTCAGAAGAGAAAGATTAAATGCCTCCCAGCATCCCAGCATACACCAAGGCAATGTCTCAGAGACACTGCTCATCCAAACACCACCAATGTGGGGTTTTCAAACTTAAAAGTTTCACCAGTTGAATAGTTAAGAATGATGTATCACTGAGGCCAAAATTTGCCTTTCCCTGATCACTTATTATATGAGATGCTTCTTTTGTTTGTTTGTTTGCCATCTGTATACTCTTTACGAAAAATATAGATTTGTATGTTTTACCCATTTAATTTGGGTATGATTTTCTTTTGGATTATCAGTTATTTCATATTCTTGTAACCATATTCTCTAGACTGTGTGGATTACAGAGAGTCCATTACTGATGTGTAGAATATAATTGATTTTTCTGTGTTGCTTTTTGTCTCAAAGGTGTCTTTTCACTTTCCTAAGGTATCTACCCCCAAAAAACAAAAGTTCTTAATTTTAGTAAAATGTAGTTTACCAGCCTGTTAAATAAGCTGTAATCTTTGTTCCCTCCTTTCATCTTTTTTTTTAGCTCAACTAAAGAAGTCAACTTTTTTTCCAGCCTAAAAATCTTTTTTGTCTTTTTTTTTTAATTATACTTTATTTACTTTGTATCTCCCCTCTAGTTCCCTCCCTCCTCCCCTCCCAACCCCTTCCTTCTTCCACCTTCTCCACATACTCCCCTCCCCAAGTCCACTGGTAGGGAAGGGTTTTTTTTTTTTTTCTTCCTTCTGATCCTAGTCTGTTAGGTCTCATCAGGCGTGGTTGTATTGTCTTCCTCTGTGGCCTGGTAAGGCTGCTCCCCCCTCAGAAGAAGGTGATCAAAGAGCAGGCTAATCAGTTCATGTCAGAAGCAGTCCCTGTTCCCATTACTATGGAACCCACTTGGACACTGAACTGCCATGGGCTACATCTGTGCAGGGGGTCTAGGTTATCTCCATGAATTGTACTTGGTTGGAGTATGAGTCTCAGAAAAGACCCCTATGCTCAAATATTTTGGTTCTGTTGCTCTCCTTGTGGACCTCCTGTCCTCTCCAGATCTTACTATTATTTCCCACTTCTTTCATAAGATTCCCTGCATTCTGCCCAAAGAAATCTTTCCTTACACTTAGAAATAACAAATTCAAACTTTTACATATGGAAAACAAAAAACTTCACAACAAACAGTTCAACACCCAAATACTAATTGCTGGAAAAAGAAATCAGCCAGCTGTGGTGGATTCAGTGTAAAAAAAAAAAAATTATAAAATAGCCACACCAATAACTTGATGAATCTTAACAATGTCATCTAAAGTAACTTCTAGGGGACTTAACTCAGGTTTACCACCCTTTTTGGTAGTTAAAAATAACTAAATAAATTGAAAACATATAGCTTAAGGAAAACCTAAGGGGAATGAAACAACATAAAATGCAAAGTAGAATCATGAGTGAGCACATAATTCAGAATGATGGTTTCTATATTGCTGTGAGGCGAAGGGTTGGACGGAGTAGGGTAGTCTCAGATGCCTATTACCTCAAGGGTTTGGGGTTTGCCTTGGCCAACGGGTTCATAGGTGTTTGTTGCCTTTTTAACAAGAAATAAATATTGTAAACTTGTACAACCACTTTGGAAATCAATCTGGCACTTTCTCAGACAATTAGGAATAGTGCTACCTCAAAATCCAGCTATACCACTCCTAGACATATATCCAAAATATGCTCAAGTATACAACAAGGACATTTGTTCAACCATGTTCATAGCAGTTTTTATTTGTAATAGGCAGAAGCTGGAAACAACCCAGACATCCCTCAGTTAAGGAACAGATACAGAAATGTGGTACATTTACACAATGGAATACTACTCAGCAATTAAAACAAAGATATCATGAAATTTGCAGACAAATGGTGGAATCTAGAAAAGATCATCCTGAGTGAGGTATCCCAGAAGCAGAAAGACACACATGGTATATACTCACTTATAAGTGGATATTAGTATATAATATAGGATAATCATACAAAAATCTGTACACCTAAGGAAGCTAATCATGAAGGAGGACCCTGGGTAAGATGCTCAGTCTTCAGTCAGAAAAGCAAACAAGATGGACATCAGAAGAGGGAGAAAACAGAAAGCCTACCACAGAGGGCCTTGAAAAGACTCTACCCAAAACAATATCAAAGCAGATGCTGAGATTTATAGCGAAACTTTGGGAAGAGTGCAGGGAATCTTATGAAAGAAGAAGGAGATAGAAAGACCTGGAAGGGACAGGAGCTCCACAAGGAAAGCAACAGAACCAAGAAATCTGGGCTCAGGGGTGTTTTCTGAGACTGAAACTCCAACCAAGGACCATTCATGGATATAACCTAGATAACCTAGAACCCCTGCACAGAAGTAGCCCATGGCAGCTCAATGTCCAAGTGGGTTCCTAGTAAGGGGAACAGGGACTGCCTCTGGCATAACTCAGGGGCTGGCTCTTTGATCACCATCCCCTGATGGGGGAGAAGCCTTACCAGGCCACAGAGGAGGACAACGCAGCCAGTCTTGATGAAACATGATAGGCTAGGGTCAGGTGGAGGGGGAGAAGGACCTCCCCTATCAGTGGACTTGGAGAGGGGCATGGGAGAAGATGACAGAGGGAGGGTGGAATTGGCAGGGAATCAGGGTGGGGGGAGCACAGCTGGAATACAAACTGAATAAATTGTAATCAGTATAAAATAGAAAAAGAAATTTATCCATTTTCATTTAGATTTGCCAATTTTTTTTTGGAGTATAGGTTTTTTAAGCAAGACCTAATGATGCTTTGAATTTCCTTGGGATTTGTTGTTATGTCCCCCCTTCCATTTCTGATTTTGTTAATTTGAAAATTCTCTCTCTCTCTCTCTCTCTCTCTCTGCTTTGTTATGAGATAGGCTAAGGATTTTCTCAAAGAAACCAGCTCCTAGTTTCATTGATTCTTTGTATTGTTCTCTTTGTTTCTAATTTATTGATTTCAGCCCTGACTATGATTATTTCCTGCATCTAATCCTCTTGAGTGTATTTGCTTCTTTTTGTGCTAGAGCTTTCAGGTATGCTTTTAAATTGCTAGTATGAGATCTCTCCAAATTCTTTATAAAAACTCTTAGTGCTATGAACTTTCCTCTGCTTTAACACTGCTTTCATTGTGTCCCATAAGTTTGGGCATGTTGTGCCTTCATTTTCATTGCATTCTAGAAAGCCTTTAATTCATTTCTTTTTATGTTCCTTAACCCAGTGGGCATTGAGCAGAGAGTTGTTCAGTTTCTATGATTTATAGGCTTTCTGTTGTTGTTGTTAAAGTCCAGCTTTAATCCATGGTGATCTGATAAGATACAAGGGGTTATTGCAATTTTCTTGTATCTGTTGAGGCTTGCTTTGTGAGCAACTGTATGGTCAGTTTGGGAGAAGGTTCTATGAGGTGCTGAGAAGGTACAGCCTTTGTGTTTGGGTGAAATGTTCTGTAGATATCTGTTAGGTTCATTTGATTCATGACATCTGTTAGTTTTCATTATTTCTCTGTTTAGTTTCTGTCTCAATGATCTGTCCATTGGGGAGAGTGTGGTGTTGAGGTCTCCCATTATTAATGTATGGCGTTAGATATGTGATTTAAGCCTTAGTAACGCTTCTCTTTTAAAAGTGGGTGCCCTTGCATTTAAGGCATAGATATGCAGAACTGAGACATCATGTTGCTGGATTTTTCCTCTGATGAGTATGAAATATCCATCCCTAAAGTTCTTGATTAATTTTGGGTTCAAAGTCTGTTTTATTAGATATTTGAATTGCTACTTCAGCTTGTTAATTGGTCCATTTGCTTGGAAAACCTTTTCCATCCCTTTATTCTGAAGTAATATCTATCTTTGTCACTGAGATGTTTCTTGCATGCAGCAGAATAATGGGTCCTGTTTTTGTATTTATTTTGTTAGCATGAGGTTTTCATTAGGGAATTGAGTCCACTGATGTTGAGAGATATTAATGATCAACAATTGTTAATTCCCATTATTTTGAAGATGGTGGTGGTGGTGGTGGGGTGTGTGTGTGTGTGTGTGTGTGTGTGTGTGTGTGTGTGTGTGTGTGTTTCTACTTTTGGTTTGGTGGTATGGGGTTATTTGTTTCCTATGTTTGGGGTGTAGTTAACCTCCTTGGGTTGGAGTTTTCCTTCTAGTATCTTCTGTATGGCTGGATTTCTGTATGAACATTGTTTAAATTTTGTTTTGTCATGTAACATCTTGTTTTTTCCATCTATCATGATTGAAAGTTTTGCTGGATAGAGAAATCTAGCCTGACATCTGTGTTCTCGTAGGATCCTTCTGGGTTTTAGAGTCTCTGTTGAGAAGTCAGGTTTAATTCTGATAGGTCTACCTTCACATGTTACTTTTCCCCTTGCAACGTTTAATATTTTTTCTTTGCTCTGTATATTTACTGTTTTGATCATTATGTGATGGAAGGATTTTCTTTTCTGGTCCAATCTTTTTGGTGTTCTGTTAGCTCCTTGTATGCTTATACTCACCTCTTAAGGCAAACTGGACCACGTTAGGCTGTTTCTGAAGCGTTTCTCCGCATGCATTGTAGACTGAAGGCACAAGGATCGTTATTGCTTTGTTATTTGTAGCTGGAAGTTTTCCAACTAGGCAGACAACATTCTCAGACTTTGAGGTAGACAAAAGTGACTGCCATCCTCTTCCTTATCACACATTTAAATCACCACCTTGCCTCCTTAGAATTACTAACACCATCCCTCTGTTTGGGTAAGCATACAATTTGTCATCTGAACTAGAGACTTCCTTTTATTTTTTTCTTTTATATTTCCATATGAGTTTTTTTATTTTTTATTTTTTAAATATTAGTTACAGTTTATTAACTTTGTATCCCAGCTGTAGTCTGCTCCCTCATTCCCTCCCAATCCCATTCTCCCTTCCTCATCTCCTCCTGACCCTAGTCCACTGATAGGGAAGGTCCTCCTCCCCTTCCATCTGACCCTAGCCTATCAGGTCTCTTCAGGACTGGCTGCCATGTCCTCCTCTGTGGCCTGGCAAGGAGACTTTTTGAAGATAAGGGGCCACTGCCGTTGCACACCAGATGTTGTTGAATTTGGATGTGTGGAAATGCTACCTTTTCCTTGTACACCCTTAGGGATGAGAAACTTGTTTTAGTAGTTCAAAAGCACATGTCAAACTCTATAAAAACCCTTTTACTTAATGGGGAGAAGCAAACATTTAAAGTTAAGGAGACATGGATCCTCAGCTTTTCCTTTCAGTGTGATATCAGGAGTCTCAGCCAGCACAATGACAAAAGAATGCAAAGCAGGAGATATGAGAATTTTAGAGAAGAAACAAAGCTGCCGTTTTCATAGGCAATGTATATTGTGCATTATAGAAAAATCAAGAGAGGCTGGGTGTAGTCGTTCATGCCTTTAATGCCAACACAACAGACAGGAGGACCTCTCTAATTTTGAGGTCAGCTTAGTCCTCATTGTGAGTTTCAGGATAGCCAGGGTTACATAGTGAGACCCTGTCTCAAAGCAAAACAAAACAACAAACAAACAAGCCCAAGACACTAAAGACAATTATTAGAATTAGTAGAAAAACTTATTAAGTTTATTGGCCTCTAAGATTAATACAGGACCAGTGAGATGGCTTGGTGAAAAACCTCCTGCCACCAAGACTGAGGGTCTAAGAAAACAGACTCCCAAAAGTTGTTTTCTATCTCCATACTCTCACTAAAGCATGCGTACACACATTCCTCCCCCTAAAAAGTAAATGTAAAAGTTAAATAAAAAGTTCAAGATCAATATGCAAAAATCAACTACATTCTATGTATTTGCAACAAAGTATTAACATACTATATACAGTTACAGCAAAATGTAATGTGCTTAGGAATAAATCTAATAAAAATTTGTCTAAGTTCTGTGAAAGAATAATGTTATTCTTAAAGAAAATGTCACACCCCCAAGCTCCATCGTCAAGGCCACAGCTCTGCCTGTCTTCCCAAGGAAGACTGCCAGTCACAGGAACATCCAAGTTAGACCTCTCAAACAGAAGGACGGTGTTTGTAACTCTAAGGAGGTGGCTTGGCAATTTGAATGTGTGATAAGTAAGAGGACAGTGGTCATTTCTGTCTACCTAGAAGTTCCAGGATGTTCTCTGCCTAGCTGGGAAATTTCCAGCTACAAATAACAAAGCAATAACTATACATGAACCTTCTGGCTCCAATGCATGGGGAGAAATGCTTCAGAGACAGGCCAATATGGTCCAATTTGCCTTCAGAGAAGCAAGAAACAGACACAAAATAGAGTAATTACCTTATCAAAGCCCAGCACAATTGGCAATCTGAGAATGAAGCCTCCAACAGCCTGTACTGTCACATGCTGTATTTTGTCACTTACATCCCCAATATAAGCACAAAACTATGAAAACCAGGGGCAAGATTGAATGGCAATGGATCCATTCTGGCGCTGGGCATGAGTCACTTATCGGAGACATAAATTATAGCGCTGTCACCATCAGCTATCCTATTTGCAAATAAATGTTGTCATCTAATTGCACAAGACATGGAGATTGTTTAACAAATGTCTCTGAGGAAAGGCTCAGCGGCAGCTAAGATTGCCCAGACACCTAGATTCTATCTGTCCCGTAGGGCTGTCTCCCTGCATGGGTTTTTTTGTTTGGCAGGACAGACATTGTTATCCGATCTTCTCAACCTTTCTTGGAGATAAAGCTACAAAGGCCAAGTGAGTTTTCTGACTGATTCCATTAAAGAATCATTAAGAAGAGATGGAGAGAGGCAGCTTTTTAAAGGCAGTAGGAAAGGGGAGGGCATTCCTCTTTATTACAGGATAGGTGGCCAAACGAGATGCCCAAGGCTGGGCTGGAAGCATGAAACCCATTCTTTTTTTTTTATGATCACGCTAGAAAAAGAGGAAGTCTCTCTCTCTCACTCTCTCTCTCTCTCTCTCTCTCTCTCTCTCTCACTCTCTCTCACACACACACACACATGAACGCACGGCAGGAGGAAAAGGACTGGAAACAAATCTTGGAATCCCTGAAAACCTGGAGTACGAACTGTGTGTTTGGAGCCTGTGGACCCCTCTTTGCCACTCACTAGGTAGTTCTTGGCTCCACTCTTCTGAATCCATGACCTGTGCTTTACCTTTTTCTTCATATCCATCATCATCATCTCCATATTATCTCCTCCTCCATCCGCATCTTCATCGCCAATCCCTGTCCCTCTGATTCAGCCTCTGAAATGTCTCCTTTCCCCTCATTCATGATATCAGCCAAGCAACACTGCTTTTGAGAACGTTCTGCCTGTTAGCCACTGGCTTAGCCACATGACAGAAAGATATCCCAGGCTATTTACCCATTTAAATCTCTAGCACAAGTAGAGCCTAGTTCTCCTGCTCCTTCCTTGATGCTTTCTCAGAAAGATCATAGTTTATATCAACTGTAAAGTGTCTGTGGCAATTAGCATTGATTTTCAATTTGACAGGATGTGGAAGCACAGAGGACATCAGCCTCTGGGCATGCCTGTGGTAAATAATTTAGAGTACTTTAGCCTCTGGAATTTCTCACATTAAGGGATTCCTTAAATCCTTAAATGTTAAACTTAACATTAAGTTAAATAAGGTGGAAAAACCCACCCTCACTGCTCAACCACATAAAAAAGGAGAAAGCAAGTCAAACGGTGGTATTCATCACTCTCTTCCTCAAGCTCTTGCCCCCATGACTTCCTCACCACCATGGACTGTATCTCTTTGAACTGTGAGCCAAAATAACCCTTTCCTCCTTTAAGATGCTTTTGCCAGGCATTTTATCACAGCAACCAGAAATGTAATAGACTGTCTAAAATTCCTAGGCACTAGTCATTTTATATAGCTGGGCCTGGCTGTCAGCTAACTGTCCAGGCCTACATGTATGTCCCTATGACATCATGCAGCTGAAATCTCCTGGAGCCCCTCTTCTGTCCCATTTTAGTAATCAGTCCTCTCAAGAGTAAGCCATTATCAGTAGCATCCCAAGCCAAAGCACTCAGAGGCCGGAAAATGAAAAGAAATCCTCTCCAGTCAGTTTCAGCTGCTTTGCACAAACACCACTCTCACCTACCCTTTGCTTCTACCTTTCTGTCTTTTCAGCCACCCCTAACCTCTACTCCAAGAGATAATGATTGCACTTCCTGGGATTATCAGTGCATTATCCTGTTTCTGGTGATGTATTTTCATGGCTTTCTTGAACACACTGCCCTGGTGATAAAGACATGGTTCCACAGTGGGAACTCAGGTAGTACAAGGATATTGGAGGAGGGGGTGAGGATGGGGAATCCATTTGGCAGGCCCCCCTTGTCTCTTGCATCAAAGGAGCTCAGATTCAGAGCCTGGGAAAATCAAGCCAAGAGTCAATGACAACAAAAGGAAAGATAATGGCTTTTTACTGGGAAAAAAAAGAACCACAAAGGCAGACTCGACCTGCTTATCTTGCATTCTGGCAGAACAGCAGACCACCAACTCAGATACTTCAAAAGACCCCTGGCTAGTTCCCCAGCCCCTCCCCAGGGGGGTTCCTGCAGAGAGAACATCATAATACATCTCCTCATTTTCTCCTGCACTTTTGAAGTCAAAGTGTGGTCTGGTTAATTAGATGTTAGTGGGGGCCAGGGGCCGCTGGAATCCAAACTCAATAAATTTCATTTCTGAAAGACAAAGAGGTCAAGTGCATATTAAACTTGAGCACACAGGGAGCTCAGCTGGGGCGATTATTCGGCCGGTCGCCTTGCCTTGCAGGTTAGGCAGAGAAAATGTCAGGCAGCTTTCAGAGGCTGGTTCGGTGCAAAGACAGGCCTGGAAGAATGCCCATCCTGCATTGTGGGAGAAGAGGGGGTGGGGGGAAGCCATTCAAATGTTTGAAATGTTTGCAACATAAATAGCTCGGTCCCCACAGTCAGAATTTGAAATTTCTGCCAATATCCGACTCCTTTCATGAGACTAGCCGCGTAAACAGACCAGCTCTTCATTTCACCTCCTGCTGGAATCAAATCCACCAATTCGCCTCTCTCTAGGGGATCTGGCAATGGCGAGGGCCTCCTGCAAGCCACGTGGAGCCACTGGACAGAGGCTGCCTCTCACTCTTATCACAGAGCCTTATCACAGAGCCCCAGCTCCAGCCTAGCAACATTTCTTGCCCTTTCAGCACCTCCCGTTTCTTTGACTTAACAGTGAGGAGCACACACACACTACCCCATCCCAGCTTCAGGTGAAGGACTTCATAGTTTTGAGAAAACAGAACACACCAGATATACAGATATACACGTTATAAGAGACTATGGTGATTTGAATGAGACTGGACTCCATGAGCTCATATGTCAAAATAATTGTTTCCCAAGTTGGTGGAAACCTTTGGGAAGGATTAGGAGGTATGGACTTAGAGGAGGTGTGTCATTGGGGATAGGCTTCCAGTTTTCCAAAGTCCATGCCATTCCAAGGTAATTTCTTTGCCTCCTACTTGAAGATAAGATGTAATCTCTCAGCTTCACCACCATGCAGCCCACTAGCCCCGTTGATGATCATGAACTCTAACCCTCTGAAACCATAAGACTCAATAAGCATTTTCTTCAACAATGTATCTTGGTCAGGGCATCTTATCCCAGCAATAGAGAAGTAACCAAGACAGAGACCTTGCCAGGCCACTGAGAGCTAAGCCTAGTGCAAGCCTCAGAACCAGACAATCCAAGGTCAAAGTTTGATGGCTCTACTTCTCAGCCTCTGGATACTTTTTAAAAAGACTTTCTGGTCTTGGTTGATAAATAAACAGAGCCTATTTAACCTTTCCTAAGAATCCACTTAATATTTGGCCAACCGAAAAAATGGGTGACTTTTTTCAGTAGTTCCCTATCCAGATATATATCTTAATAAAAAAAAATTCAGGGCTCAAAGCTGAGTTTTGACTGCTGTTGCTTGCTTAGTATCTTGTTTTATGTGGAGATAGGGAGAATGGGATGGTGAGGGGTGTGTCTGTGTAGAGTTCAAAGGTCAACCTGGGATATCATCCTCAGGAGCTGTCCATCTTGGGGCCTGGGGCTCACTGGCTAGGCTAGGCAAACTTCCCAGCCAGCCCCAAGGATCTTCCTGTATCTGCTTACCCAGTGCTTGGAATACAACCTCCCCCCCACACACACACACGCACACTATGCCTGGAGGTCATTGTGAGTTCTGGCAATCAACTCAAGGCCCCACATTGTACTGGCCAAGCTATCTCCCCAAGACCCTTGGGCTTTTGTTTTTTGTTTGGTTGGTTTGTTTTCATTTTCTATTTTTGAGGCAAAGTCCTGTTTTGTAGATGAGGCTGGCTGGAATTCATTATACAGTCCTGACTGGCTCCAAACTGAAATCCTCCTGCCTCAGCCTCCTGAGGACTGGAATTATAGGCATGAATCCCTTGCCTGAATTTCAAGGCTAAGTTCTTAAGACTGTGTTTTTAAATAATTCTACCAGTTTTATTGTGTTCCGTTTGTTTTCCTCTTTCCTGTAATGTGTTTTGGTGGAAAAGGAAGAGCTGGTGGTATATGAGGTGCTGGCATTAAGGAAATTTCTGACTCAGCAGTTGAATTACATTTGCAGGCCACTATGGAGAGCATTCCCTTCATCCAGGCCACCTGGCTCTCACTTGTGATTTGGGCACGCAGCAATTCTAACACTTTCATACTGAAAGCTCACCCAACTATGGCAGCAATCTCTCCAAACAGGCAGAATCTCTCCAAGCAAGCAGAATGTCGTGTAGAGGCACTGCTGTTTGGATGTCCCTAAAACCCTCAATTTAAGATTTCTTTTCTGGCAAGAAAATCCACCACAGCCCACTGCAGTGTGGGATGGGTGTAAGCATTGCCTCTAATCTCGGTTCCCCTTTTTTATTTCTGGAGCATGAAGTCACTGGGCTGTAATGGATTCCCTCCTTGCACAGTGCTGGGGTTCCCAAATCAAGCCTGTATTGAGATAGGTTGTGTGTATATGTGTTTAATTCTAACCCTACCAAGAGTGGGTGGGAAAAGTTCTGCTGAACTCACAAAGCTGTTTCTAAAACCTGCATTCATCACCATCTTTAGACACCAGAAACTTAACGTAGGTTCCCTCTAAAAGCTGCTTCTACTTTGACTGCCCAAAAATCTAAAGTGGGAAGTCAAGGGAACCGTTCCCAGTGATCAAAGTAGTGATCCCCATCTGCCTAGATTTTAACTCCTCAAAATAATTTACCAGGAGCCTCAGAGTAGAGGTTGAGGAGGAAGCAAGAGGAATTCTTCTTCTGAACAGTGAGTAGAACTGGCCTCCTGCAGGAGCAGAGCCCACCAGCTTTCACAGCATAGAACCTTGTGTGGCAAGAAAGATGCTCAAAGAGCCTGCTTCCCACACAAGCTTGACCACAGTGAGATATCACTTCACCCTGTTAAACTGGCTGTTGGGATTTAAGCAATGGAGCTAAACGAAGTCACCCCACAAGGTATGCCTCACATGAGAGGTTTATTAGGAGAGGGGAACACAGAAGCAGCCTCTGGGGGAAGTGGCAGGAAGTAGAGAGCCATGGAAAGAGGACGGGTTCTTTTCTAAGGTGACTCTGCACATGGGCAGGAGGTAGATGTGTGCTTTGTGGTTGTCATGAAAGCTGTCACAACTCAGTGGGTGTTCGGACACTGCCAGGTGGCGACTGGTGGATGGAAAAGATGTCGCGCTGGTGATGGCGTGTTTTGCTATTGCCAAGTTCCTGATGGCGGAGCTGCCTGATTACTAATACCAGCAATTAATAAAAGATAAAGACTAGATGCAGAGAAAAGGGAGCCCTTGCACAATGTTGGCATAACTGCACATTAATGGAGCCTTTATAGAAAACAATATAGGGATTCCTCCACAAAGTAAAAATAGAACCTTGTGCAAAATAGCAACCTGCTTTCTGGGTGTATATGTAAAAGATGCTGAAGAGATCTGTCTGCATCCTCACAGTCACTGCAGCTTTATTCAGTTAAGATATGGAATCAAACTAAGTATCCATCAACAGATGAATAGAGAAAAAAAACATGGTGTATACACGTGCATTGTGTAGTGAAATACTATTCTGCCTTTATGAAGAAGGAAACCCAAGGCTGGGGAAGGCAGTCAGTGACAGAAATGTTGATTTAGCATTGTAAGACCCTGGGTTCGATCCCCAGTGAGAGGGGTAACCGTCACTGCCAACTGGACTAAATTTAGAATCATCATGGAAACACCTTTAGGTGTACCTAAAAGAATAATTTTGAAAAGGTTGAAGGAGGTACAATTTTATGGGCATGGGTCCTAGGCTGAATCTAAAGAAGAAAGTTCCAAGAACACCAGCACTGACTGACCTCCCTCTTTCCTGCCTGTGGCCACCACGTGACTAGGGGCTTCATGACTTTCCCTCTGTGATGAGGTAGGTCTTGTTTGTAGCCCAGGACATGAGTCTAGTTGAAAACTATCAAGTAAAACAAGTCACACATGAAATGATAATTATCATGCGATGTCACATGTGTGACATTGTAAAGGTCACTTATCTTATTTATTTTTATGTTGGAAGCTTGTCATGTTAGTGCAGTGTACTTAGTAGCCAGAAGAGGGTGTTATATCCTCTAGAACTGTTCACAAAGACCTGACTTGGGTGCTAGAACCAAACCCAGGTCCTTTGGAAGAGCAGCGAGCACTCCAGCCCCTACACATAAAAAATTTAAAGTCAGTATTTCAGAAATAGAAAGTCAGGCTAGGGGTGCAGTTCATTGGTAGAGTGTTTGCTTGACATGAAGGAAGCCCTGGGCTTTACCTCACACTTGGGAGGTAGAGTTAGGAGGACCAGAAGTTCAAGGTCATCCTCAGCTACTTATATAGTTCAAGGCCAGCCTGGCCTCCACGTGGCTCTTTCTCAAAGAAGAGGTGAGAAGAGGAAGGGGTGAGAATGGGTGTAGGGACAAGGAGGAAAGAAGGAATAGAAAGTAGAATGTTGTTATCAGAAGCTGGGGTTGGGAAAGACTAGTTTGATATGAGTCAATGGATAAAACAGAATTCCAGTTAGACATGAATGATAAGTTCAAGAGATCTATTGTACATCAAAGTAACTATAATTGTTGACAATATTTATTTTAAAATTGCTAAGAGTAGATTTTTCATATTCTCATCACTAAAACAGAAATTAAGTTTGTAAGCTAATGCCTGCTCAAAGCATAGTTTAGACATTTCACAATGTATACGTGTAACCAAGAATCACATTCTAAACCATGAATATACACAGTTTTCATCTGTTAATTAAAAAATAAATTGGTAAATAAATAACATGTGCCTCCCCAATACAATCCTAAGACTCTTTCACCAGATAGTGCCAATGGATCTGATCCAAAGTCAAACCAAGTCTTTCCTGACACAGCCAGCCTGTTCCCACCAGCTCACCTACACAGAGTTCTCTGAGTGATTCTAGCACTCCAGAGAGAGAAGCACACCAAACAAAAAGAGGAGCCTGTGATTGTTTCTCCTGGTTGGGAGGATTGGGAGTGATCGGGCTCATCTTTTTATCATCTTTATCACCTACCTCCAGGGAGACTGTGTGTGTGCCTCTCTTGGGCAGTGTTCCATGGTAGAGCTTGACCAAGTACTAGGAACAGGTCGAAGCCACAAGGCGATTCCCAGCAAAGGGGCAGCACCCTCCTCTGCCTCACAGCTTTGCTCACCTTTTCTGCTTCCCCATCTACCAGACTTGACATCCTAGCTTTTGCAGCCATGTCTGTGTGTTAATGGAGAAGCCGGAGGCCTGGGACACTGTCCTCCAGCCACCATCTACCCACCCTGGAGTCCACAGACACACACGCATGCATGTGGTCAGAGATAGCAAAGGTGTTTTATTTCCCCCTGTGACCACCTACATCCCTGTGGGCAAACCAACTGCACCACAAAGACTGGAGTCTCTACTTAAGCTGAAGGAAGCAGGGCTGGTGTCTTTTCTTCTTCCTCTTTCACAGTCAAATGCTACCCCTCTACATCCCTAAGGCTGGCAGAAAGCTAAGAGACTAGAGGGAATACGTCTTTCTCCTTAGTGTCCCAGAGTAACACATTCTGCTCTTCTCACCCCTCAAATCAGTGACCCCTTCAGGTTGCTCTTGAGTACATAACATTTTAAGAACCCTCTTTGGCTATTCCAAATAAAGCTGCTATGAACATGATTACGCAAATGCCCTTGTTGCATGGTGGAGCATTTTTCACATGTATGCCCAGGAGAGGTCTAGCTGTGTCTTGAGGTATGGCTATTCCCAGTTTTCTGAGAAAGCACCAGGTTGATTTCCAAAGTGATTGTACAAGTTTGCATTCCCACCAGCAGTGGAGGAGGGTTCCCCTTTCTCTACATCCTCTCCAGCATGTGTTGTCACTTGAGTTTTTGATCTTAGCCATTCTGACAGGTGTAAGATGGAATCTCAGAGTCGTTTTGATTTGCATTTCCCTGATGACTAAATACAAGGCATGACCCAACAATATAAGTCCTATGGCCATCTTCAGCCCACTAGTTAGGGAAGTGGGGGATATCTCTGACATGGACTATGTTGTCTGCTTTTTGATCACTTCCCCCTGATGGGACTTCCCTACCAGGCCCCAGAACAGGAAGATGAACTCAGTCCTCATGTGAATAGATGAGCTGGGGGAGGGCTCCCCTATTCTGAGGAATGGGAAGAAGAGATGCAGAAGGGAGGGTGGGGCTGGCAGGAGAAGAGAAAAGTGCCTATGAATGAAATGTAAATTGAATTAATTAATAATAAAAATAACAACAACAACAAAAATTCTCTTTGGACCAAAACTAGGGCTAAGTTAAACATAGCTAACGCCATTTTGTGAGACACCACTGTTTTGTAAAACTCTGAAGGCCAGATGAGAAACTGGAAAATTACTGAGAAATCCTAGCTGTGTCACCCACTTGGGATATCTGTGGTCAGGCTGCCCCTGTTGAGTTAAAAACAACTTGTTGTGACTACCCTCATGGGATATCTGTCAGAGGTTGTTCCAGCTGAGATAGAAAAAAAACAAAATAACAGGTGGCCACGTTAAGGGGTGGTCAATCTTGGTGTCCCTGCCAAACTTTGACGCAAACCGTGGTCTCATGTAAACGTACCAATCAGCCCCCTGTAACCATGCTTCTCGCTTCTGTACCAGTGCTTCTGCTCTAAAACCCTATAAAAACCCCAGCTTCCCATCTAGGGGGCGCGCAAAGTCCTTTTGAGTGACTTTCGCCCCGGGTACCCGTGTATCAAAATAAAAGCCTCTTGCTGTTTACATCCGAATGGCCTCGTTGTTCCTTGAGAGGGGGTCTCTCTGACGGAAGATACCCTCCGGGGATCTTTCAATCCTCACCTTCCCCAACAGACAGAGAATCTTAGGAAGCTGGAGTGCATCATCCCGCAGCCGTTGGCTTGCTTCTCACACTCAGACAGCCACAGTCAGAGCTGCCTCATCTATCATACCTACTGGGAATTGAACCCAGAACCTCGCATATGTGAGGCAAGCACTCAATTTCTGAGCGACCTTCTGGTTTCTGTTTCCGGTTTTGGTTGCTGATGCTATTGATGTTTTGGGGGCAAGCTTGATGCGTTCATTTTTCTTCTATAATCTAGAGATGCTCTAGGTCAGGAAATAAAGCTGCACTATCATCATAAAGACAAACCACAAACTATCAATGAACTTGTCTCCAACACACACACACAGACACACACACACACACACACCACAGATCCCCCTGCTTTTATCTCCTGAATACTGTGATTACAGGCGTGTACAGCCATGCCCATCCATCTCCCCAGTTCTTACCACTATAACTGTGCATGTACCTAAAATCCCTAGCCTTTGTCTTTCAATAAGAGAATTTCCCAAAGGGAAACAACTAAATCAAAAACAACAACAACAAACAGTGTTGTTTGTTTTAATAGATACTGCAGGTTATATTCCCATCAGAGGGCGGAAACATCTTTTAGTGCTCAGCCTGATATACTTTAAGTCTGCAGATTGGTTTCCAAAATGGAAATAAATTATGGCTCATTGTAAGCAATTCATCTGTGTCCTGAGGGAGAAAATCCATCTATATATCTAGGCCTACAAACACCTAAGTTATTCTGTCAGACCCTGTGTAAGAAATCTTACAGAATCAGAGTTATAGAACTGAGCCCTGGTTAAGGGACTGTCCTAGGCAGCCAAACATCATCGTGCTGACCTTAAATAAATTTCTCACATTGTTTGCTGTCCTCATGAATAATCTTATAGGAATTATGTCTATAACTTGGAAGATTAAAAACAATGCTAGGGCCCTGACTGGTAAGAGTCTGGTACATATGGAAAACCCAGGCAGTCATTACTAAGCCAGTCATTTGAATCTTCGGGACCTCTGTTTTCTCATCTGCAAAGTGGAGACAGTCGTCACCTGTCTCAGACAATGACGTAAGGAACTGAGTCAGAACAACGCTTACCTTATATTAAGTTTCCAACAAAATGAGCAAATATCATGGTTGAAATGCAGCATTACCAAGGCAGAGGCAGGCTCATGTAGCCGCTCAGACCTAAATGTGGCACTGGCATGGGGCTGGCACCCACAATCCTCCAAAAAGCAGGGGAAAGAACTCCCTCCCAAGCCCATGGAAGGTATAGATCCTTTGAAAGCCACACAACTTTTCCAGGATGAAGAAAGGGACCAGCGAGCACATGTGGGGACACTCTTGTGACCTCCACGGAGGCTGACACACAGCTTCCCTCACTGTAGAGTGGCTCTGAGCTCTGTGAGCCTCTCAAGCCACTGTGCTGGGACACGAGTTTTGTCCTCCCTGGTGCTGCCCCAGCTGCTCACTTCTTGAGGGATGCATGCCTGGATGGGCATCCTGGCCTGGTGTGATGCCAACCTGAGGAATTGGGAAAATGTCAGTTATTCGAATAACCTAACCCAGTGAAGCACTTGGTGAGGCCCAAGGGCTAGAGAATAGAAGGAGAATAGAATGGGAAGGTATGTGAAATTCTCAGAAACAGAGTCCCAGCCCTGCAGGAAGCAGCCAGGACACCCTCAATGGCCTGTGTCCACTAGGCATGCCCACCCACAGGAGCCAGGTGTACCGTGGGCAAGAATGGCTTGCTAACGGATCCAATGGAAGATCTAGTTGGTGCAAATATATAGTTTATTTTATATTCGCTGGTCTTTTGTCTGCATGTACGTCTGTGTGAGGGTGTCAGATCTTGGGATTACAGACAGTTGTGAGCTCCCACGTGGGTGCTAAAAATTGAACCAGATCAGTCAGTGCTCTTGATCGCTGAGCCATCTCTCCAGCCTAAATGCTCTTTTTTTTTTAAGCTCCAACTAAAGTCATTAATTGTATTTTGGAAAAATATCTATAAAAGATGCCCATTTCACCTCCTTCCCAAGATCAACTTGGCTTGATTTACCAAAGGCTCCTAATAATGTTCTTATTTGAAAGTTAAGTTGCATTGTTTAGCTTAGGTACAGAAACACTAGTCCAGACCTTCAACTGAACTGATGGTTGCGAATACATTCTGGTGCCTTGTGAATGAGAAGCATGGAAAGGGCCACAGGATCTGGAGTCAGGAGAAGAGCTGAACACTGTGCTCTGTGGTGACCATGTCCCTTAGGTCCCTCACACTGACCCACCCACACAGCAGATTCCACTGTTGTCTCTTCAATCAATTCCCTCCACACACATCAACTCCTCTGGTGGGGAAGTGGGGGTGGAGGGATTATTTAAAATCTACTTGACCACCCAAGGAGGGCCCAGAAAATATATATTTTACTAATACATGGTATATTAGGAAACTTTCTGATGCTATCACAAAGTACCTGAGACAAACATGGTTAAAAGTAGGAAAGGTTTGTTTCTATTCACAGTTTCAGTGGTTTCAATCTATGCTCACTACAGCCCTTGCTTGGGACATATGGTGAGACAAAGCATCACAACAGAAGGGTAAGGTGGAGAAAACTGCTCACCACATGGCAGCAGGAAAACAAAAAGAGAAGATCATGGTCTCACTTTAGCTTTCGTGGTCACACCCAAAGATCTACTTTCTCCAACTAGGCCCTATCTCCTAAAGGGTTTGCTACTTCCCAGCAATATTATCAATACTGGGGAGCAAGCCTTAGCCATGTGCACTGTGTGGGAAAACAAGATTCAATCCTTTAACTCCCGAAGAAATAATTTTGTGAGGAAGAGAGATAAATGGTACAGACAAGAGATAGATAGGTGGACAGATACATAATAGATTGTAGATAGTTAGATTGATAGATAATAAATTATTATAGATACATAGACAAATGATTACAAGATAGATAGATAGATAGATAGATAGATAGATAGATAGATAGATAGATAGATAGATAGATAGATAGATGATAGATAGATAGATGGATAGTAGTAGATAGATAGTAGATAGATGGATGGATGATGGACAGATGATAAATCAAAAAGTGACAGATCATAAACAGATAGCATTTCTGAAGCATTCTGTGATGGTTCATTATGAACTTTCAGTGGGAACTGCAGTCATTCGGTTAGAAAACTTAAGTACAGTTGGAAGCACTGGATGCAGGGAAGTTAGGAGCCAATGGCAGTGCTTGTCCACTAAGAATAAGGTGGGTGTAATTATAGTAATGAGCAGCAGAGGCAAAGCAACCATCAAAATGGCCTGACTCATGGAGACTTGGCACTGGCTACATAATCATGATGTCCCTGGAAAGAAAACAGAGAGGAAGCCTACTAAATTACTGCTTCATCCAGCCAAGCAAGCAAAGTTCTAGCTCAAAGCACAGGAATAGAGAATGGTGTGGTCTCTCAGGCTATTTCCAGACTGGAGGAAGTTTGCAGGTTTAGATCCCCTTAAATGAAGGGGAGCTAGGTTTCTTTGAGCAAGGACCTGGTTTATTCTTTGAGTCTCCCCCACCTCTAGTTTTTCCCTAAGGGACCCATGGCCTTTTGCAAGGTAACTGGCAAGTGAGCAGAGCTCACCTCTGACCTCTGGGCCTCAAGGAAAGTGATTATACTTCTTTTGTAGGGCTCAAAGAAGATAGGAAGTGACTCCTTTATTTTTAAGGGCCTATTTATTGTTTGACTTCTTTCTTATATGATACCATATCAGATCAAGTCATCTAGTAATGAGCCATTCCAGGAACATATGTTTCAAGTGTCTGATTGCTTTTGAGGTAGGGTAAGAGGCCCTAGATAAAATGTCAACAGTCTAGGATCTTTGATTATAGTAAGAAATAAACAGTAGAGTATTTCAGAGGCCCCCTGTGGTAGACTCCTGTCCTGTTCCCTGTTTTCTCCCTCTTCCAATGTCCATTTCCTTTGCCTCTCTGAGGATTGAGCCTCTTACCCAGGGTCTTCCTTCTTGCTTAGCTTCTTTAGGTGTACAGATTTAAGTATGTTTATCCTATATTATATGTCCAATATCAACTTATAAGTGAGTATATACCCTGTGTGTCTTTCTTTTTCTGGGAAACCTCACTCAGAATGATCTTTTCTAGTTCCCACCATTTACCTTCAAAGCAGATGCTGAGGCTCATAGCCAAACTTTGGGCAGAGTGCAGGGAATCTTATGAAAGAAGGGCGAGAGAGAAAGACCTGGAGAGGATCGGAGCTCCACAAGGAGAGCAACAAAACTAAAAGATCTGGACACAGGAGTGTCTTTTCTGAGACTGATACTCCAACCAAGGACCATTCATGGAGATAAATGTACAGATGTAGCCCATGGCAGCTCAGTGTCTGACCCATCCCGCAGGTCTGTCACTGGAGATCCTGAATGGGGGAGTGGGAATGAAAAAGGGGACAAGGGCACGAGAAATGAAGACCAAGACAGTATCTCTGATAAAAGTCTTCGTTTATTCGAATTTTCCATACAACTATATAGGCAGAAGCAGAAGGAATGTAATTACTTTTGGCAGGGTTACTAAGTGACTAGAAATCATAGAATGGCCCACCAAGATGTGCTAATAATGGTTATTTGGAAAGTTCCTCAGAAGAGTTACTTAGGAAGCCCTGAGGAAGAGGAGGATTTAAGGTATTTCAGAAAGATGATCTTATCGAAAGCCCCAGGTCAGCCAGGAATGCACTATTGTATTCGGGCAGTAGTCCGGTCAAGCCAGATGCCAAAATTCAGGGGGCAGCAAGGTGCCAGAAGGCCGCCGACAAGTGTCCAAGTGGGTTCTCTAGTAATGGGAACAGGGACTGTCTCTGACATGAACTCAGTGGCCTGCTCTTTGATCACTGCCCCCTCAGGGGGGTGCAGCCTTACCAGGCCACAGAGGAAGACAATGCAGCCACTCCTGATGAGACCTGAGAGACTAAGATCAGATGGAAGGGGAGGAGGACCTCCCCTATCAGTGGGCTGGGGGAGGGGTATTGGTGAAGAAGAAGAAGGGAGGTGGGACTGGGAGGGGATGAGGGAGGGGGCTACAGGTGGGATACAAAGTGAATAAACTGTAATTAATAAAAAATAATAAAAAGAAAAATAAATAGATAGATAGATAGATAGATAGATAGATAGATAGATAGATAGATAGATAGATAGATAAGAGAAACAGTAAGATAAACACCTCTAGGCAGAATAATAAAGTGAAGTATATCCCCTGTGTTTTCCATGATGTCTAACTGGGGTCAGGACCTAGATTATCTGACTAAAGCCCTATGAAACACAAGTGAATTGCTTATTGACTGGAAGCTTAATGATTAAAGAGTCTTTTAATCATTATACCTGTCTCCTCCCCAGGTAACTCCTCCTCCTCCACACCCGCTATCAGAGAGAGCTTTTGAAAATGTAGTCACTCATCTGCTTAAACTATTATCAAGAGTTTAGTGGAAAATCCAAGTATCTTACCATAGAATTCAAGACCTTGCTAATCCAACTCCATCTCCCAGTAATTCCTGTCTCACCTCATCCATCCCAGCCGGCTTGAGAATGCCTCTGTATGTGAAAAGTGAGATTCCCCTTACCTGACACTATCTCCTCTGCCTTTTCCATTAATTCTTCCCATATTCCACACCTAAGTATCACCTCATTTCTAGACTTTCTATTACATTTTTTTTTGTAGTTTCATTTCTGAATTTTCTATATACTGCTGCAAGTACTTTTCTTCCTATGTTTCTTGTTTAACTCTCACTCATCTTCATAAATACTGTCTGGTGTACAATGTCTATAAACTTTGGAGAGTGGGTGGATAGGTCAGTTAGTTGAATGAATCAATAGGAAAACAATCTTAACAGCTGGAGAAAAATAAATGCTTAGAAGATAATAGATTGGATAGATAAGTGTATGTGTGAAAAGAGATATGGAGAAAGGCGGAAGAGATAGAATGTTTGAATGGGTAGGTAAGTAAGTAAGTAAAGGATGGGTAAGGAGATGACATATGGATGGCTATGTGGATGCATAGATGGATGGTAGGTAGATAGATATTTGATAGATAATTAACATACATACATACATACATACATACATACATAGATGATGGATGTTGAGTGGATAGGTAGATATATAGGCCAGATTTCCTAGTACTTAAATATTTCTTTTATCTTTTTAATGCCTCATACATTCTTCTTCCTAAAAAGTAGGAAAAAATGCTTATTTTTCTCTTGTTAAACCTAGCAGAGTTTTTTGTTTATGTTTTTGTTTTTTTTAATAAAAGAACTGGGCAACAAATAATAGATGACTCCTTTTTTTCCCCTGTTAGCAAAACCTGCATTGGCAAATTACATCTTCTAAGATGTTCCTAAAGATTATGGAAGCCAAGTTCATGTAGTTGGACACATTGGAAGATTCTCTGATTTGAGCCATTGTTTTCTTATCAAAGATTTCCACAGTCCCACAAACTATATTTAAGGAACAAACCAAATATGAGTCCTCTGTTCCTTATTGAGGTTCACATGGAGCCACACTACCTTCCCATCAGCGATTAATTGATTTACATATTAGGGCCAAATATTTGTGTACCTCTTATTGTCTACTACTCCTCAACCATGCCCTAAAAATAAACATTTTGGTGACCAAGGAATCTGTAGAGATTCTAATTGTCATATTCCATTCCTACCACACTTGTGACAGAATGCACAACTATTTACAAGAACAAAGCTTTTTTTTTTTCAGGGATCCTGGTGGGCATGGTACATGCACTATGACTCCTGACCCTCACAACAACTCTACAGCTTTACAAGGAGGCCATTGGTGTTCATATATCACCCTGTACAGGTGACGACATCAATTCCCAGAAAGGTTAAGCAGCGCAGACAAGGCCACAGCCCTTCAGCAGTGAAGGAGCATATCATCACATGTGTTCGTACATGACACTGAGTCATTACAGAAGTAAGAATGAACTTTCCCTCTTAGAGTAGAATAAAATTATGTTCATTTACTGCTTTTGAAATGTAAAACCCATAGAGCCAGCATGATGGCACACACCCGTAATCTTGACATGCAGAAGAAAAGCGAAGGTTTAAGGTCATCAAGCAGAACCTTATGTCATACAAGAAACAGAGCATGAAATGTAAAATGAAGAAGAAGAAAGGGGGAAAACTGAAGGAAAGAGAGAAGAGAATATCTTGAGGTACGGCTATTCCCAGTTTTCTGAGAAAGAAAGCACCAGGTTGATTTCCAAAGTGATTGCACAAGTTTGCACTCCCACCAGTAATGGAGGAGTGTTCGCCTTTCTCCACATCCCCTCCAGCATGTGTGGTCAATTGAGTTTTTGATCTTAGCAATTCTGATGGGTGTAGATGGCATCTCAGAGTTGTTTTGATTTGCATTTTCCTGATAACTAAGATCGTTGAGCATTTCTTTCAGTGCTGCTTCACCATTAGAGATTCCTCTGTTGAGAATTCTCTGTTTAGCTCTGTATCCCATTTTTTAAATTGCACTATTTGGTTTATTTGTGTTTACATTCTTGAGTTCTTTATATATTCTGGATATTAGCCCTTTGTCAGATGTAGGATTAGTGAAGATCCTTTCCCAATCTGTAGACTGCCATTTTGTTTTTTGATGGTATCCTTTGTTACACCACTTCTGGGAAGACACTCGAAAGGTGTTCCACCTTACAACAAGGTCATTTGTTCAACCATGTTCATAGCAGCTTTAGTCATTATATCCAGAAACTGGAAACAACCTAGATATCTCTCAATAGAAGAATGGATAAAGAAACTGTGGTACATTTGCACAATGGAATACTACTCAGCCATTAAAAACAAGGAAATCATGAAATTTTCAGGCAAATGGATGGAACTTAAAAAGATCATCCTGAGTGAGGTAACATAGACTCAGAAAGACACACATGGTATATGTTGTTTATAAGAGAATTTTAGTCATATAGTATATGATAAACAGACCCCAAGAAGATAAGCCCAATGGGTATTTTAGGCTTCATGTGGGCCCACTAATTATGGAAGTGGGGGGTATCTCTGACGAAGACTATGCTGTCTGCTTTTTGATCACTTCTCCCTGATGGGACTTCCCTAACGGCCACAGGAAGACAAGATCAGTCCTCATGTGAATAGATGAGCTGGGGTATCTGAGTAGGGGATTTCCCTATTCTGAGAAATAGGGGAGAGAGGATAGATGAGGGAAGATGAGACTGAAAGGAGAGAAGAAAGGGGCCTATATTCAAGATGTAAATTAAATTAATTAATAAAAAAGTTTTGCATGCATTTTATCATAGCCTGTATTATTTTTCATTAAATTAAAAAAAGAAGAAGAAAGAAGCCTATAGATAGATTTTTTTTTTCCTCACATGCCAGGCTTTCATTGTTCTAGACAAAGAAGGAAGGAGGAAACAGGTCAAAGTTTGTACTACCTGCTCATTATTCCCTCCCCCAGCTTTATATTCCTCCAAATCCAGCCTTATCAGCATTCAAGGAGCCTTAAAGAAGAGCTGGGAGGGGTATATGAGGAGAATTTGAAAGAAAGAGAGAAATGTTGTCATTATATATCTCAACAAATCCCACACACAGCCTGGGGCTCCAGGAACCCTGCAGAAGAGGAAGCAGGAAGTGTAAGAGCCAGAGAGGATGGAGGACACCAAAGAAATGAGGCTTTCTAAATAAACATGATTGATCCATAAGAATTCACAGAGACCCAGGCAGCATACACAGGGCCTGCACGAGTCTGAATCAGATGGAGTCTTAGAGCTAAAACAAGAAGTGCACACAAGCCCCCAACCCTAACCCAGAAGCTATCTCCAATTGATAACCACTTGCAAATGAAATTTTCATTTTCTCCAAGGGAGTCTCACTGGGGAAACAAACTACTCTCAAGGGTAAATTGCACGCCCAGTAACCTACAGAGGGCCAACAGAAAAAGAACTCAATGGCATCTTTGGCATTTCCTTGTCTTAAAATGTTGTGTCAGGGCTTTTTTTTTATCTTATTTTTAAATTTTTATTTATTTTATTTTATTCATACTTTTCTCTCTTTTGATCCTATGTGTCCTTGGCAATTTAGTGTTTCCATGAGATTCCAGAGTGTGCAAACAATGGGTATGTGTTTATATCTGTATTTTGTGCCTTTTCCGGGGCTCTTTTCCTTCTGTTTAGCCAAAATGAAGAAAAAATCCCAAATGGCTATAGACTTACAAATGGATAAACAAATATCAGGCATCCATGTGTATAGATGAACTTCTGTAAAAGGAATGTGCCACAAAATCATTAAACTAAGCAGAAGAAGCCAGACACCAAAGGTCACACATACAACTCTGTAATGATCAATCATTATTTTCAACTGGACTAGGTTGAGAATTGCCTAGAACACACACCTCTGGGTGTTCCCAGAAAAGGTCAGCTGAAGAAAGAAGGTCTGACCTGGAGTAGGTGACACCATACTATAGGTTGGGCATGCAGACTGGAAAAGTGGGGGGAAGGGAGGAAGGCCCCTGAGCACTGGCACACATCTTTCCCTGCTTCTAGATCACAATGCAAACTGACCAAGTGCCCTACCCCTCCACTGCCATGGTGTCCTGCCAGAGCCAAACCATAATCCAGCATAAACCTTCCTTCCTTGAGATGTTTTCATCGGGTAGTTCTTCATTAAATATAACTACAACCGATTCCATTTGCATTACATCCAGAAATAGAAAGAAGAATTACAGTTTGTAAATACTGGACAGACAGAAATGGGAAGTAGATGCTGGTAGACACCGGGTTCCTCTTTTGAACAACAAAAATGTACTGGAATTAGATAGTGATGAGAGTTGTGTAATGCCCTCAGTAGTGCACCTTGAAGAGGTACGTTTGTGGTTATGAATTCCATCTCAGTAAAAATAAATATTTTTTAAAAGATTAGCAACCACATAAGAGGTTTTTGAATGCCCTTAAATTGGAAAAGATCCAACAAGAGAAGAACTTGATAGATGATTTTCTAAATTGGAAAACAGTCCAAAAATGTGCATATTATCACTTTGCAAAGAGAAGTGAAGCTGAAAGAAACTACCCTCAAGCATCAATAATAAATATATTTCAATCAATCACACTAGAAGAAAGGCAGAATTATCCTGCTCTCCATGGAAAATTATATTATAGACTCATTGTCAGATGAAGAGGCAATGACAGTATGCAGCCAGGGATTATGGGGAAAATATTAGAGACTTGTCAAGAAAATAATAAAATCATCTTATTCAGCTGAGTTTTTATCACATTCATTGTATTTATCAGTTAAATGAGTCATTTGTTACATCTATTTTCATTCTAAATAAAAACTCATTTTGTATCTTAAGAAGGGTTGGGGAGGAAGGAGGAAGTCTCCTGAGTTGAAGGTGACAGTGGACCTATAGGGAATGGTTCGAACTCTTCTTTCCTGAAAGACAGAGGAGCAAGACATGCAGCCAGGTCCAGTGGTCTCTCACTCTGGCCGGGTAGCAGCTGTGTCCCTTCTCTATTGGGTACCAGACTCCAGGGCCACTGAGAACAAAAGCGGAGACAGATGCCTAGAACAGATTACTCCAGGAAGAGGCCCCCTCTATTCTTGATATCTCAGACATGGTCTGCTGAGGCCCCGAATTGGTGGCCCTGCTGAGGCTTACCCTGGGCTTAATGCTCATGGATAGTCCTTAGAGTTGAATTAGATTACCTGAAAGTTCAGGGTCCAACCTGCTAATGCCAGAAATCTGCTTCAGTTCTTAGACTTAAATTTCATGTCAACAATAAAACACTCTCTTGATAGCTCTGTTTTGATTCTTTCCACTGTCTTGCGCATTTTCCACCCAGACATAGAAGAAAGCACTTAAAAAGTTCATTTAAGATTTCCTGGGTCCTCTGGCTGTAATAAAATCTTAAACCTAACATAATTACTTTCTTCTTCTCTTCTTTCTCCTTCTCCTCCTCTGCTGCTTCTTTGTTTTCTCTTCCCCATGTTCTCCTCTTCTTTTTATTTCTTCTCTTCTTCCTCCTTCTTTCTCCTCCACCTCCTTCTCCTCTTTTTCCTCTTTCCTCCTTTTGTTGTGGCAGGGCTAAAGATTGAACTCAGGGCCTTATGAATGCTCACACACACTGCCCCTGAGCTATATATCCCAGCCCTCAGTACAGCATCTGAAAATAAGGAGAAAGCACAACTTAAAGTAAGGAAACAGGAACCACCTTCCATCTCAATGGATTACTGGAAAAGAGACCTACCTCAGTGAAGCAGATGAATGAACTGTGTCACTGATCATAAAGATGGGAAGTGGCAGGAGGGGCTGATGAGCAAACATTGGATATATTGGATGGCATCAATGCCTCCTCATAAAACAGGAGCTCCCATTCAGGTCACATCCCTTAACCACCCACCAAATGCCAGCCAGAAATGTTCAAACTAAGGACACAAAATAATTTCAGCTTCCCTACCTGAGTACTCCTTTATGATCTCACCCAAAGACTCCAAGACAGAGGATTTTGAAAAGATGGATGCTTGCGGATAAATGTCACTGGTCCCATTAATTCTCCAGGTCACTCTGCAGACTTCCTCTGTGCTGAGATAGATGGCTTGTGGCTCTCTGTTCATAACAATGACCATCCAACCTTAGCATTTGCTTAACATTTTGCAATTTATATGAACTTAGATCTTCATCACTCCATGCAGAAGCACGATGGTATAATTACAAACTAAAAGAAAACTAAGATTCAGGAAGTAAAGTGAGCTAGCCAAAAGTTCTCCACATTGCACATATTTTTAGGCCTGAGATGTTGTTTCAGTCTTCCCAAGGTAAATAAAATTTCTTTGAGACCTGGGAATCAGATTAATCTAGCTTGAGGTTTCCTTTGGATTTTTTTCATATGTGAAAGATGAGGGTTGTCTCCAGATGCAATTATCCCTTTGGGAAAAGCCACACCTCTTTTCTTTCATAATGGCAGGTGCAGTCACTCCTCTTTATACCTGAGATTCATATTCAGCAATCGGCCATCTAGAAAGCATTTAGAAGGAAACTCTCTGTACTGGCCACGTCTAAATATTCTTACCATTATTCCCTCAACAACACAGTCTGGCAACAGTTGACCTGGCATTTCCACTATATTTGGTCTTAGAAGTAATAGACATGAAAGGGTGTGCATAGGTCATATGCCATTTTGTATAAGGGATTTATCATCTGCTTCTTGAGTATCCCTGAGGGTGCCTGAAATTAATCCCCTGCCCATATCAAGAGATGAGTACACACATTTCATATAAATCACTCTTCAGGGCCCTGAATCACACAGTGCTTAAGAGCTATTGGAGAACTATGAATTTTTATAAAACTTTGTTACTGGTCAACTCTCATTTTAGGTCATAGCACAAATGTGCCTTGCTCTTTAGCCTCCCATAGCTCACCTAGAATAGATCGGAGTAGAGTAAATTAAGGAAGACTGTGCAGAGGCCTCAGACTGAGCTGCTTGGAGCTCAGCAGCAACCAGCAGCTCCAGCCACTCCTGATTCTGGGCCTACATTCTGCCTCCCACCCTGAATGGGGTAGGGGGACGGGTCTGGCTCTCTGCCAGTGCCATGCAGGACTCAAAGTTTCTGCAGACTCGTTTATTATTTACATAAAATAATAAAAGTGGTTTCTTCTGAGGCAGGGAGGGGAGAAGAGGCTACAGGGTTATAACCACCCAGACAGAGCTCAACAGCAAACAAAAACAGGCCAGCAAGCCCTGCAAGACATACGGATATATGTGCCTCTCATGCAGCCCTCAAGAAATTCTATTTATGAAATACACAGAGGAAAATTGTGGAATGTTGTTTTATGTTGGTAGAAAATGTCTATTTAGTCATCTCTCAATCTGCTTTTCAAACGCTCTTCCTCTTCCTCCTCCTTTTCTTCCATCTCTCCCCCATACTTCTTTCTCCCTTGCCTCCCTTCAAACTCCAAACCCCTTCCTTTCCCTCTTTATCTCTATCTATCTATCTATCTATCTATCTATCTATCTATCTATCTATCT
>NW_026596034.1:20651723-20662226 GCF_907164565.1 Psammomys obesus
CTATCTATCTATCTATCTATCTATCTATCTATCTATCTATCTATCTAGTTCTTACTACCTTTGTGCCCTTCTGTATCCACAGTCAATAATAAACTTAAAAGATATTGCAAATCTGGAGGTAAATTTCAATCTTAAGTGAACCAGGGGCAGAAATGCTTCAATATTCCACACCTACATCTGCCCACTCACTCATCTTTCCCACCTCTTTTTGTCCATTTGTTCATTCATGTGTGCATCAGTTATTAATAACCCCAGTGATGTGCCAGGACCTTTCAACTTTTCCTTCCCCAATAACTTTTAAGTCTACAGGGGGAGTCAAAAATATGAACAACACATGTGTCATATGCTTCAGGAAGGATGTAGAGCAGCAGGAACAGCTTCAAATAATGAGCTTGGCCCTGAACAGTAAGTAGGGGTTGACCAGGAGGATATAGTAATGAAATGATGTTCCCGGTGAATGAAACATTGAAAAGTAAGAGTCTAGAAGGATTTGTGTTGAATCCAGAGCTAGCCCTAGAGGAGTTGTTTCTGCTGCTATTGGAGACCATAATGAAACAGCATTCCATTTATATATTGTGTTTTGAGTAAACCAAGATAAGGTTAAAGTAGGCATACTAAAAGAAAAACAAAAAACAAAAACAAACAAACAACAACAACAACAAAAAACCTCATGGAGCACCATTGTTAGACTGGAAATAAGTAGAACATATGGGGACAGTGAGGTAGCTAACCAGTACTGGTGTGGTTGATGTGAAAAAGACTTCTGTCCTGGAGGAAAGAGGAAGAGGAAGGAGAGGAGGGTGGGAGGGAAAGAGAGAGACAGGGAAGGGAAAGAAGAGAAGTCCTAAGCCTCCTTCTTGCCATCAAGACAGCCTTTCAAAAGTAGACTCTCAGAGCTGATGCTGCAGCTCACTGGTGGAGCTTCTGCATGTGGGAAGCCCTGGGTCCCGCGCCCTAGGCCATACAGGCTGGATATAGTGACACACACCTGTAATATCAGCACTGAGGAGGCAGAGGCATGAGGATATGAAGTTCAGTGTCATCCTTGGCTACACAACAAATTCAAGGCCAGCCTGGGCTACATGATACCTACCTTGTCTTGAAAAAATTGCAAATTGTCATATCAGTGACATGTTGACCTCTTTACTGGACTCCTTAGGAAGGAACACTGTCCCTCAAATCTAGTCAAAATGAATTCCCAAATTCACCCCATAAAGTACAGCCTCACTGAAGCTAACAAACTATTTTAAACACAATAAAAATGGTTTTAAAACACAAAATAATATCATTCATTCAAACCTTTGATTAATTGTTTAAAAATAAGATTGCTTTCAAATTTAGGTATGGATTACCCACAATGATGGAGTATGGGCTTGAATGAGACCAGAAAGAGAAAAAGAGAGAGAAAGGAAATCTAAGAAAGAAATCCATAGCAGATAACAGATGAGTTGGGGAGGGTAGAGACAGAAAAATCTTGGAGTAAACAAGACACCACCAGCTCCTTGGTCCAGGCAAGAGAGAGGTGGGAGTGTGCTGGTGGTGAATTCCAACCACCATACTCCTGTCATCTTCAAGTGTAGGAACTCTTTCCACAGTCTCTGATCCCAAGCCACATAATGCCAGTAGCTTAAGGAATGGTGGTTGGGCAAAACCAAATTCTCCTTCATTATAGGTTTTAGCCTCTCCTCCACATGCAGGCTCTCCATGAGCCACCACAACAACCCAGAAAGAAGGGTTCTCATTTGGCCACATTGAAAGCTGAGGCACGGTGGAGTAGCATGTTCTGAGCAGCATTGTTATGGAGCAAATATGTTGCGATTTATTCAGGGTCTGGTTTTCTGCGGAGTGCCCACTCTTTTTTTAATTTATTTTTTTATTAATTACAGTTTATTCACTTTGTATCCCAGCTGTAGCCCCCTTCCTTGACCCCTCCCAATCTCACCCTCCCTCCCTCTTCTCCTCCAATTGCCCCTCCCCAAGTCCACTGATAGGGGAGGTATTCCTCCCCTTCCATCTGACCCTAGCCTATCAGGTCTCTCAGGACTGGCTGCACTGTCTTTCTCTGTGGCCTGGTAAGGCTGTCCCTCAGGGGGAGGTTATCAAAGAGCAGGCCAATAAGTTCATGTCAGAGACAGTCCCTGTTCCCCTTTCTAGAGAGCCCACTTGGACACTGAGCTGCCACGGGCTACATCTGTGTAGGGGTTCTAGGTTATCTCCATGAATGGTCCTTGGTTGGAGTATCAGTCACAGAAAAGACCCCTGTGCCCAGATTTTTTTATTCTGTTGCTCTCCTTGTGGAGCTCCGATCCTCTCCGTTCTTTCTCTCTTGCCCTTCTTTCATAAGATTCCCTGCACTCTGCCCAAAGTTTGGCTATGAGTCTCAGCATCTGCTTTGATACCCTGCTGGGTAGAGACTTTCAGAGGCCCTCTGTAGTAGGCTCCTGTCCTGTTCCCTGTTTTCTCCCTCTTCCTTACTCACCGAAGGCACAGTTCATTTTCTCCAGGACCAAAACAGACTGAGCACCAAGCAGATAGACATGACCAGCAAGCTGTAAGTATATGAGGGTTTGACAGAGTCCCTGGGAGGATGACAATTGCCCTCACTCCTGTCTGAATCAAATAAATATCATGCCTTTGTCTTAACATCAGAGGATTCTGAGCAGCCTAATGGTCTCCACTAAAAAGCAAGTTTCATTCAATCCCCCAGCGCTGTCATAACAAGCGCCTGGCTCAGCCCAGAGGATATGAGTTCCAGGATCCATCTGACAAGGATTCCACCAGGCAGAATCCTCCCAGAGTGTGCCAGCAAACCTTGGTCGCCTTTGGCTTGTAAATGCAGCACTCAGCTGCAAGATCTCTGGGCGTGCCTGAATCCAAATCTTCTCCTTTTATAAGAATGCCAATCGTTGGTTTAGAGCTAACTGAAACGACCTCGTTTTTACCCCTCGTTTTTACCGTTAGTGCCTTGTAAAGACTCAATTTCCAAATAAGGTCACTCTGCAGTTTGAGGGTTAGAACATTAACATGTCTTTAAACCCATAACACAGCTCAGCTGCAAACACTCAACCTGGCTTCATTTCCCCGCCTGCCTGCCACCAGCTCCCACCTCTCTCTCTTCTCCCTGAGGTCTCTCTGATGCTCTGGCTCATCTGGATGGTGGTTGGAACCCTTCCATCCAGCCTTGAACTTCAACCCCCTGTCCGAGCTGCGTCTGCATTGTGCTGAGCACCGGATTTCTATGAGTTACAAAGAAGCTTCTTTCCAGGCACATTGCCAATTTCACGTTTATTCCCACTTGTTAACAGCATCTGGCAGCTCCTCTCTAACGGCCCCATGCCACTCTGTCATAATCAGTGCTTTGTCTGCCGTTTCCGGTTGGGTATTTAGATGCAGCTGGGGACAGTCAGCCATTTTCCCAAAAGCTATTGTGTGCTTAAGAAGAAAAACTTAAGTCTTTTAATTAGCCACCATCCCTCTGCACGGAAGCCCGAAGCATATCCACTTTACCTCACTTCACCCTGCAGATGTCTTCCTCCGAGGTGAGGGGACGAGGGAAGTGGTAACAATATGGTCGAATTCCTACTACTCTTCTAAGCGCTTTCCATCCACAACGCCTTAGAAATACATGAGGCAAGCATCCCCCTTGAGCAGATGTGTCAACTGAGGCCAATCTTGAGGCTAAATAATTAGTAAGTAGTCCATTGAACCAGACACCATCCTATATTGTCACGTCTCTCTCCTGTTTCTGAATCCTACAGAAAACTCATTTACATGAATGCTGAGCAGGGAAGATCTTACTTCCGGGACTAGGAGAATGTGTTTGTTTCCGCTGAGTCTTTGCTCTCATTGGTCTTGCTAACCAGAATGTTCCTCAGCAGCATTATTCTCCCTTCAAGTTTCAGTTGTTAAGTTGGAACTCACAGGAAGTATTACTTGGTGCTTTGTAAGGTCTCTTAGTACATGCTCTCCTAGAACCTTAAACTTCCCTGAACATGTGTCCTGTGTAACTATCTGTTTATCACTCAATTTCCTTGACAAGCCAAGGCAAGAACTAAGAACCCCATATTTCCAGTCCCCAGTGTTCTAGTCCCAAAGCTTCTGTCCCTAGCAACTGGCTTACTAAAAATCAGCCAATAGAAGTAAGAAGCTCATCACTTCCTGCACCCATTCAGGCTACCCCTTTCTCTGAGCTACAGTTTCTTTCCCCACCAACCACTTTGTTTATAATTAAAATTATATTAACACAACAAACAAACAAAACTTAAATTATATTTAAACAAACAAAACCAAGCCATTCCTACGATACTATGTACTAAACAAAACACATGAAAGCGGGACTATCTAGAAAAATTTACAGTACCAACAAGCTATAATTTATCACCTACTAATTGTGCTGTAATTGTTTTTCTCCTCTTCAAGACTTCTCTTGAGAATAGTGACTTCATACCAGGCCCCTGAGTCTCCTGGAAATACACACAACAAAAGTTTCTAGAATAAATTAACTAATTAACAAATACATCCAATAATGTAAGTGGGAAACATTTGACAAGTGCAGAAAATTTTGCCTGATCAGTCATTTTGGTAAGATAGAATGCCGTTTTGTTTTTTTTTTTTTTGGTTTTTTTTTGTAATATAAGAATTTATGTTGACAAGACACTACTTCAGGGACACAATAGGATAAAGAATTTTCTATTCTGTTTTCAGGAAGATCCCTGTGTCATTTATAAGTTTGGGACTACCATGCCCTATTTTTCTATTCTGATTGAACATGAAGCAGTACCAGAAGTAGGAAGATGCAGTCCCTGAGAACTTAACCATTGTCCCTGACCAAAAATAGTTCTGATATTAGTATTAGACACAGTATCTTAGGATATATAGAAATGTGGGCTTGGAAAGAGAAGAAACTTTGAAGATACACTGACTTGCTCTTCTAGGACCCAGTGTTTCTCTCCGTTTACATAGCACAGAATCACTGTGCAGGGGTTGGAAACTTGTTAATAGATAGATTCGACCCTTTAAGTAGAAGATAGTGCCTAAGGTTCCGTATTTCCAACAAGTCACTCTATGATGCCAATGCTACTGGCCATGGACTACTGACCATGCTTTAAGTGAAGACAGTCCATAGTCTTAACTTACAGAGATGTCAGTCCTTTACTTCACAAGGTCTTGGTAATCCACCTGCTTTAGAGGATGTTCTAATCTACAATTATGATTAAATATGAACACCATCCTGACTCCATCTATCTCCATTTTAGTAGCATAAGAAGCCAAACTCCTAAATTCATGGAAAAAATCTTCAAAAGACTCTGTTTCCTTACTTCGTCTCCAGAATGGTAGATTTAACTGCAAAGTTCTTCTTATACAGACACCTGGTTTACCTCTTGTCTCCACTCTCAGAGCAGCAAAGCAGTGCTTTTGGACAAATAGAATAATTCTAGCCAGTTCTCTTAACCACTTTATGATCAAAAGTAATCTTGAGGTCCTGGACAGATGACTCACTGGATAAAGTGCTTGCATTAGGATATCATTCTGATACCCATGTAGAAGGTCCCACTTGGAGGTACACATCTGCAACTCAATCACTGGGAGGCAAAGACAGATAGATGCTGATGACCCTTTGGCCATGGCCAGCCAGTCTAGCTGAATGGGCAAGCTGTGGGCTCACTGAGAGACACTGTCTCGAAACGAAACACAGGGTGGAGAAGTGGTTGAAAAAAACATCTAGATGACAACCTCTGGATACCACATGTACACATATACACAGGAAAACACACACACACGCAAGCAAAATATCGCACACAAAGGTTATTTTTCATTTTTTAATTTAAAAAATGATCTGAAAAACTCTTAAGTAGGCAATAAAGACTAATTTGAAAAAACTTATTATTATGCATATATGAACTCTCAAGCCTGAGTCTGTGCATCAGTCATGTTGTTAGTATGTGGAAAGTGAGTGTTAGAATTTTTAAAGGGAAAACTAAAGAAGAGAAAAACTAAAATGTAGAAATTAATGAAGTTTGCAGATAATGGTGGGCTCCTTGATTAGCTGTGCAAGATCACTGATTGTTGTTATAAAAACAGAAAAAATCCCAATCATTCAATTTTAATAATAAAAGCTCAGGGGTCGGATACTGGGGTAAAAGCCTGCTAGCTCAGAGAGGCAGAGAAAGCACCCAGCTGACCTTCTTACTTAGCTTTTCCCAAAGGAAAAAGCTCTTCCTACTCAGCCTCATGCCCCAGAGGGAAAAAAGCTCTTTCTCCTTCTTCATGCTGTCTTAAATACCCTTCAACTCAAAGTCCCTCCTTCCTACTTCCTGCTCATCTCTCTTTGTCTCTCTGTCGGTCCTCTGAACTTCCTCTTATTCTCTGCGGTTTTTCCCATGTGCACTTCCTATCAATCTGGTTGCTTGCTCTGCCTCTTGACCTAGGCTTAACTTTATTTAATCCTGTTTACAGAAAGCTCTTGGATTTAAGGTATGTGTTCTAAGGCTTCTAGGGCTGAGCTACACCACAAGTACATGTTTACAGTAAACAGAAAGCTCTAGGACCAAAGACTGAGCCATACCACAATTAGAAATGGGTTTTTACAGTTCACAGTCTCAGGGTTCACAGTGGGATCAAATATCCTGCAACAGCCCACGAAGCAACCTGCATCTGATTCTTTGCCCTTTCCTTCTATATTAGCCATGTCCTAACATTCTCAGTCCATGACACACTTCTTTCTGAGCAGTATGTCTGACCTTCTGTGTTAATTACTTATCTCATTGCTGTGACAAAACACCTGACTAAAGCAGCTTAAAGAAGGAACATGTTGCTTTGACTCACAGATTGAGGGTATAGTCTGTAGTGACAGGATATATAGCATCAGGAGCACAAAGTGGACGGTCACATCTTGTTTGCAGTCAGGAAGCAGAGAGAGAGAAAAACTGGTCCTCTCAGATCATAGCTCAGTGCTACCTACATTCAGAGTGTGTCTTCTCTCCCCATTTAAATGTCACTGAGAATACCCTCACAGACATGCGTGTGTCTCCTGAGAAATTCTATACTTGGTCACACAGGACAGTGATGCTCGAGTGTCACAGCCTTCCCTACTCTAGGCCCTTTGATAACACCGTTTCCATCACCTTGAATGTTCTTCCTCATTTGTCTGTCTCCCAACACGTACGTACCTTAGACACAACTTTGTCTATTAAGTCTTTCCTAATTCTTCCAACATGAAATGACTTTTTCCTATTTTCTTGCCTCACCACACTCCCTACAGGATACCACAGTGTGCAGTTATTTATAGTCTATTTATATTTACTCCAAGACTGAGACCCTGTGTCAGAGGCCACACCAGGTTTGTTCTTTGTTGAATGAATGAATAACAGAAAAATGAGGGTAACTCTGTGTCTATCACTCTACCTCTTACACTACACTAATCACACTAAGTTGAAACTTAGTATGATTTGTGTTTATATGTCTATTTCTCCATTTTACTCTGCTATTGAAGATAGGTCCTGAGCCCTATATCACAGTTCCTGTCAATACTCAATAAATATTCATCTAATGAATATAAGTTGCTTGGTGTCCCAGGCAGATAAAGTTACTTCAGAATACAAAGGATAAATGTAGCATGGTAATATTTTTGAAAGGCTGTCAAGTCCATGTGTTGATTTATGGAGAAAATTAATATGACAGCATCAACACTTCCATCCCTCCCAAATCAGTTTCCTCAATTATGTGCACCCAGAGCAGGGCACAGCTGTTTGTGAGACATGACATAAAAGAGGTCCCCCTCGGTTTGTTCAAAGGTCTTCAAGATATTTTTAGTTGACAAACAACCATGTGTCACTCATCAGACAGCCCATTAAACCAAATTGTACAACTTGTTACATGCTTCCCATATTAATTGTGAAAGCTCTCTAAGTAACTTCAGTTCTTCTGGGCATTGAACCTAGGCCAATATCACGCATAGCATATGTGCAGACTTGAAAAATACTGGCCTCCAGCTTCACATACCACCTATATCCTGTTGCCACCTAGTTCAGCACCACCGTCTACTGAGACCCAGCAATGCAAACCCTCTATCCCAGAACCCCTGAAACTATCTAAGATAGGCAATATCTCAGCCCATTTGTGTCCGTTCTATGAGAAGATAAATGGTATAATACTCATCAAATATTGAGTGCAGGTGACACACACAGACACTGGTAGTTCAGACCATAAAGAGCCTGGTAGGTACACCATCTTTAGGTCATGGGTTCCCCAGCTCTGAGCCATAGTGGTCTGCAGCTATTTCCTCTGAATCAAAACATTCCCTCCTGGATGGAGGATCCTTAAGACAAGGGAAGTGAATGAAACTTACAAGGCTGAGGAAGTAAGCAAAACCACAAGTCTCAGGATGCTTCTAGATTTATAAGATTCACATAACAGGCCACGAAGGTTGCACAAGCAGTAACATCTGCTGAGGAGCAAGACTCTCAACTGGCCAAGGTGCCTGCATGTTGGGCATGGAGCTCCAGGGATGCACCATGAGATATCCATCACCAATGCTGGGGTGGGTTTTTTGGTGATGCAGCTGCCTCTGATGCACCTCTACGGCTGTGAGTAAACCCTCAAACAAACTCACTAATTCATTAAGTTAGACCTGTGTAGACTAATTTCTTCCTTCTGTTGTAGTTACTTTATATGGGATGAAAGATGTTTGCTTACATCTCCCCAGACAACACCACACAACACATAAGCATCCTATCACGAGTTGTAAATACCTCACCTCTGAGCCAATGATGTCTCCATACAAATCTCATCAGTTCCTGGAGATTCTGAAAGGCACCCGAGTAAGTGAGCTAACATACTGACTTAGTAATAGTGTCTGAAACCTCTCTAAAATGAAAATTGATTCACCCAGGTATAAAGCTCACCTTGTCATACAGCCACCTCTGGAATATAGGAGAATAACATAAAATCACTTGTGACCCTGCCAACTTACCCATTCCTCCCCTACTCTCCCCATCTCTCAACTCTGCATAAGCATGAACTCTTCCTCCTGTTTTTTGAAGGCATGATAGCTCTCTGTTTTTATAACATACACCCGGTACAATGAACTTATAAAAAAATTCTAATTTTGACACGGTTTTAGAGGTTTCAGGACCCACTGATTTGAGCCTCTGACAATACGTTGTGAGAATAGTGTGCAGGAGAGCAAAGCCATTTTCTTATGGTTGGCAATGAAATAGAGGAAGAGTTCTCTTCAGAAACACATCCTAGAGACCTGAAACTCCCCCACTAGACCCACGTCTTAAAGTTCCTAGTACCTCCAAATTACATCCAGCTGGGACTAAGCTGTTACCATGTAAGCTTTTGGGGACATTTCAGATCTAAACTGTGGCAAGGATAAATATTTTTAAATGTGATAGCTCAACTTTACATAAGCAAAAATCAGTTGTAAAATACAGTGAAGGAAAAAAAACATAACGAAAAGCAGAACCATTTCAAAATATGTACAGCAATTATAACTCATCTAAAAATACTTTTAACAGGAAAAATATAAGCATTCTATGGAAACGTACTAAAAGGCATTTTCAAAAGACCTAAAATGAAAAATTACATTCTTGGATGTAAAAGCACACATAGCATATTTCTTTGTTCTTCTTGTGAATATAATAACACTTCAATCAGAATCCCTTCATTATATTTATTTAACAGAGCAGTTATTAAGGTACACTGTTACATTTTTCTGTTTCCGTAATAAAATGCCTGAGAATGCTACCCTTAAAAGGAAGCTTATGTAGCTCAAGTTGGCAGGCTGATATTCTACAGTTGGGCATCCCCATTTTTTTTGCCTTCTGGTGAGCGCCTCCTAAAAGCACCCTACTAATAGAAATTGCATAGCGAAACGGGAAGAGACTGAGCCATGGGTTGGGATCGCTCACAACAGCTTGGTTTTGGGAAAGTTCCGCGGTCTATTGAAGGCTTTTTTGATAGACTTAGATAGCTATCGCACCCCACTAAGCACCTCTGCCATAGTTTAAATCTAGTCCGTCCCCCGAAGGCTCATGTGTGGAAAGCTTTGTACCTGGCTATGGTCTAGTGGGGAGTGGTAAAACCTGAGGCGGAAATAGGTTCCTGGGGGAATGTCCTTAAAAGCCGTGTAGTACATTGGGACCTTTGCCCTTTGTTTCTCACTCTTTGCATCCTGGCTGCCATGAGGGGAACAGCTTCTACCACACGCCATGATGAAATGCCTCACAAGCCTGAAAGCAGCTAGGCCAAGAGGACGTGAACTGAAACTATGAAGCTGTGAGCAAAATTAGGCCTTTTCTCCTTTAAGTTTATTTCCCTGGGGTATTTTGGCACAGAGGCGCAAGGCTGACAGACCCCTCAGGTAGCCATCCTAGCACCAAGTGCCTTGGCATACAGGCAAACCAGACCGAAAATAGTGTTCGGCCACTCAGAAAAAAAAGAAAGAAAGAAAGAGAGAGAGAGAGAGAGAGAGAGGGAGGGAGGGAGGGAGGGAGGGAG